>NC_143559.1:36545833-37153888 GCF_054136105.1 Typopeltis vanoorti | reverse complement strand
ATTTAGCAATAGCTATTGGTAACTTTCATTAAAGAAATTAAAATGACTGGTCTCACCTATTTTCACAGTAGTATAAAGAACTGTCTACTTTAGAATGTTATAATTGTTTTCTGAATTAAAGAGATCACTATGGTCAGCTTTTATTAGAAGTAACAAAAAAAAAAAAAAAAAAGCCAATATTTACGATTCAACAAATTTAAAGTTATCACTGGATTAAAAAAGCTAGCACACTTTGTGCTCAGATAAGATGGGCTATTTATTTTTTTAAGGTTATAAGATGAGTTTATGTTGTTATAAATTTAGAATGTTGTATATTTCTTTTTATTTATGTATCTTAAAATTATTAAACTGTTTTCTTTTTTAGTATATAGAAGTGTGAAGACAATTTTTGTAATTGTTGAGCAAGAACAATTGATTTTTACAAATAAGAGAAAAGTATTGTAGCAATATACATATATCTAGTATCAAACGCTAGATTTCAGTACAGAAATTTTGCTACCACTTGCAGCTGATAGAACAACTATCACAGTCAAGAGATAAATACACATATGTGTATATAAATACAAAAGCCTTTGCAATTTCATATCAGCTACAGAGTCTTGTGATAACTTCCATGCTAGATTACTACAATGAACATCATTACAAAGATTGATTGCAGTTAGTGACTAGAAGAACTTTTTCTAGGTCCTTATTCAGCTGGGTTTGTAGGTTAGTCAATCTTTAGCAGAGGTAAGTCAGTTTCCCCAGGAAATTTTTTATTATTATTATTCAGGCCTCCATGGAGTCAAGAGACTCATCGTGGGAGGGCCTTCCTAGGAAACACAAATTTATTTATTTTTTTAACCATGTAACATAAATGGACTGTAGAACACACAATATCAGTTATGTTAAGAACACAAGAAAATGGCAGCTGTCTGTCATACACTTGTCCCTCATTAGTATATAAACTATTGGCAGAAATGAATGAACTACAGAATAATGTGTGAGAGAGTAGTTGCCTATCTATTACAAAAGTTAGTGATTAAAGAGTTTCATCTCCTATCTTTTGGAGGAATGGAACAACATTAGAGGATTTTTTAAAAAATCTTCATCATCATAATCCTCAAATTCCTGACATGTACCCTCAGCTCAAAAGGTATACAAGATATGATAGTACTACATGAAAAACTTACTTCATTACTAACTTCCTATCTATAATTTTCCTCCAAATCAATCTGTTACCTGTCAAAACTCCAACATTATGAGATCTTATATTTCTGTCTTCTAAGATACTCTTTACTGTATCAATCCACTTACATCTTGGTCTTCCTCTGGGTCTTTTTCCTGTCAACCTGGCAGAGAACACTTGTTTTGCTATTCATTCCTCTGTTTAAGTGACCATACCCCCTGAGATTAGTTGCACTTTTATGCTTTTCCCTTTCTGCAAACACATTCCTGGATGCTAACAATGTCAAGTTCTTTCCTAATATCCTCATTCTTAATATGATATTGCCACTGATGCCATCTGTTCGTGCCCCTAATCTTTCTCAGGACTCTCATATCTATGGTCTCTAGTCTTTGGTCAAGTGTTTTATTTCTAACCCAGCTCTAAGATCCATATGTTAAAATGGGTTTGAACACTGTCTTGTATACAGCTGATTTAATGTTTTGACTAATTTCTGTCTTATTCCATATAAATGTATTCAGTTGACTTCCTACCATACTGGCTTTGTTTATTCTATTGTCTATTTCTATATTTAATTTACCATCTTCAGTAAAAATTGTGCCTAAGTAGCTGAAATGTTTTACTTGTTCTATAGGTTCTCCATTCACAATGCAGTTGATATTTTCAATGCTTCTGCCTATTTTCATTGTATTTGTCTTGTTATTGCTGATCTTCATGCCAAATCTATTAAAATTTATTATTATTATTACAATCTATTACAGTTATTCAATTTAATCAGGGAATCTTGCAGATTTGTACTGGATTTATTTAAAAGTACAACATATCTGCATAAAGTAAAGGGTTGAGATTAACATCTCCAATTTTGATATCAGGTTAAATACTACTATCCTTCATAATGTGATCCATATAGATAATGAATAACAGAGGGGGGATAATGTACATCCTTGCCTGACACCATATTCAGCATCAAACCATCTTCCTGTACTTCCTTCAATTCTAATTGCGGAGTTAAAAAAAATCTTATAACCTTTTAATAAGAGAAACATGTTTATGTTTTGGGAATAAGATATAAAAAAAAAATTCTGCATCATTCTATGCTATCACACACCACTATAAGAGGAGTAAATGAAGATTACACACTATTTCAGTTATTTTCTATATCTGCTATCATTTTGAAACAAAATGGCATAATTTCCAATATGACAGTTTTGTTTTAACATCGAAACTAGCTATGCATGAGTAATTAAAGTGTTGCAGTTGCAAAAAGTGTAATGGGATTAACTAATTTATTTTCTAGTCTTATAGAAAATTTTTATTCTGATAGATTCAAACTATATTTTTATAAATAAAGATTGAGGTCCTAATCTCTTAATATAATCCAAAACACTTTTTTCATTTTTAATGGAGATACTATTATAGGTAAGAAGGTAATTATTTACATCATATGTGCATACAAGTTAAAAAAAAATATATCTTTAACTCTTTATAAATCTATTCGTTTGTTATAACAATTTCACATTTTGTTCATTATTGGCACATTTTTAAAAATATTAATCAGACATTTTATACTTCTCATTATCATCAAAAGACAGAAAAATTAAAAAGATTTGAATTAAAGTATTACTGTTTATATGATTTTTAACTAAAATGGCAAAAACTGCTGTTGAAGTTTAAAGTTATAAACAACTTGTAATTACAGAAAATAAGGGACAGGAAGGGGAAGGAGGATGACGACATTATGGAAATTCACCAGATTATGAGAGCGTAGATAAAATAGCCATTAGAGATGACACAGGCATATTCAGGTATCTCAACTGCAGATATAGACTTGGAAGACTAAATGTACCTATACAAATATAAAATTTAATTTTTAAATGTCTACAATTAAATACATTTCAAATATTAACATACAAGTTAGATTCCAAAAGTTTCTGGCTTGACATACAAAATTTGGGCCAATTTTAAAACGGTGTGCATGAAGATAGCACTATTTATGAGAAGGTTAGTGTACCAGTTTCAACTCTCTACATGTGTCATTCAGTTGGAGGCACTTGTTTGACTAACATGTAGTGTGCTATGTGGATGTAATATTAAAAATTGAGTACTGCACTGTGATAAAATTTTTCACACAAGAAAGGCTTTTTCCAAGTGCCATATTCCACTAAGAAGAAATGGGCTAAACAGTTTTGCCTAAGAAGAGAGAGCATCGAAGATGATCCTCGTGATGATTAGCCTGTGAAAGTGATGACTGAGGAAAATGTCTCTCTTGTTGAGGAGGAACTGCTCAATGACAGATGGCTAAAGCTCAAAGAAATCTCAGCAAGTTGGGCATTTTATAACAACCGTCTTTCACATTATTCATGAGAAGCTTCACATGATGAAGGTCAGTGCCCTGACTTCTCTCTTCACTTCCGAAGGAGCATTGTGTGACCTGTTCCTGCAAGATTTTAGAGCTTTGCCAAGAGAATCAGAAAGAAGTGCTAGAATCCATTGTCACTGGGGATGAAACCATGGTCCTTTATTATGATCCTTTTTCCAAAAGGGAATGAAGTGCAAACCAGGCAAAGAACTGCCGAGAAAAGCCAAGGTCACTCAGAAGATTATGGCAACAATCTTTGGGGATTGCCAGGGAATTCTCTTGATTGACTTCAAGGAAATGAATACCAACATGAATGCAGAATATTATGTTTCACTCCTGCACGACACCATAAAGGAGAAGAGATGAGGAATGCTGAGTCATGGTGTTTGCCTGCTTCAACAATGCTCCAGTCCATATAGCTATTGTTGCAAAGGCTGCAGTGAAGGGATGTGGCTTCCAGCAGCAGTCCTCTTCTCGAAACTGAAGTAAACTCTTTCATCAGTTTCTCACTATTTATACCTCTTATCATCGAATCATATAATACTATCTCTTTTCTCCCAGTTTCTTGCACTTTTATGCTTTTCCCTTTCATTCTTCATTTCATTACTTAACATTTCAAGAAATGTTAATTCAAAGATGTGAAAAGTGTGTTGAAGTAAAGGGAGATTATGTTGAAAAGTGACATGGCTGTTTTCTATCACCTGTAAATGTTAGTCAGGCTGAAACTTATGGAACCACTCTCATAAGCTTAATATGTCAATAAACTACAGTTATAAAACAACAGACATTAGGGTCATTCATTTGGAATAATAATATGTGTGTGCTTACCAAACATCTGCAGATATGCTGTAAGTGACCTCCTTAGCTATACTAAGTTTTTCATTTGGTTATAAAGTATATCATATTTGACAATAAATCATTCTTACCCAAGAGTACAACACTTGCATATCAATTGTCTTTGCCTTAGTATCCCATCATGCAAAATGCACTTACTGTTTGCTTACATTTGGATAATTTTTGTGTTCTATATCCATGTTCAAATTTCCATAGATGTTTCTATGATTCATGTTAAACGTTTCTGGAACAAAAAATTATGTAGAAACTGGAATACAAATAAATAATTTACAAACTAATGTTTTTCCAGCTGAAGTTGGCATTATCATAAGCATAAGATAAAGAATAAGATGATCTCAAGAACAAAGATAGGGTACCCTGTTACAGTTGACTGCATTCTGCAGAACTTGAGCCACTTCCAAAAACAGTCTAAAATACCTGAAACGGCCTTCCTCCAAGGCATATTGTGCTAGTCCTATTTTCTGGTTGTCTGTACCAGATGTATTTTTTATGTTTGTTTATTTTTCTGACCAAGGTTATTCCCATCCTGTCTGTCTGAAGTTCCACACTGACCGGATGCTGTTGACACCTGGGAAGGAGAGAACGATCATTCAACAGTTGAAATATTCCTTCCACTCTAGTCACTCTTCATACTGCCAGTGTTTATTAAAGTTATCCTTCTGCTTGCTATATAGTAAAAGAACTCTTTGGAATTCCCTTTGGTCTACTTGGTTGATGTTTACTCAATGATTTTGTTTTCATCACCATGGTAGTAATTTTTCTTGAGTGTGTTCTAAGGTATTCTTCCATAATAATTTATTCCTTTTCTCTCCACACAGCAATTTAAGAATGCTGAGATTTTCTTTGGCTTACTTGGCTTTATTTCTCTCATAAACTGATTTGGCTTTCCTCACCTCACTTTTCTTGCACATACTTTATATTGCTCATAGGCCTGCTTTCTCCTTATATATCCTCAATGATATTTTCTTCTTTTGCAGCTCCTGCTCAATAATACTAGTCATTTAATTCCCACCTCATTTAATCTTCTAACTCTAGGTATGTTATTAGATACTGCTTTCCTTAAATACTCCTAACCCACTTCCCATATATTACTAAAATCCTTCCCTTTTAATTTCTTAAGTTATGGTACTGCTTGAAGCTGCCTCCCAAGATTGCCATAATCATTGGCTGGTAACTCCATATGTAGACTTAGTTGATAATTCCATTGGTCTCACCATTCCTCAGGTCAAGACAACACAGTTACTCTTAGTTTTGAGACAAAGTGGCTATAAACAAATTCTCTGATGCTAGTACTCCCAAATATCTCCCATCACATGCTATTTCAATTAAATCTCTCTCTCTTTCAATAGCCACATAAAATATATTTCCTTCAATAGTTGTGCACATTTTGCTAATGTGGCAACGTATGTTTAGCCAGCAAAGGTTGGTCGATTGGTAGAGCCTCTGCTACTAATAGCTTGGAAAAAGTTAAGCAAGTTTGAGTGCAGTTAGTAGTTGGAAGGAGTTCAATCGTTCAATGCTGTTGGCACACTCTCCCTTGATGAGTCTTTGGACTTCCTGGAGGTGTCATATAATAATAATAATATACTTTTTTGCTCCACCCTCCCACATTTCATTTTGTCCTACTGACTTTTGTCTCACACTTCAAATGTACTGCTTTACTCAAACCTACCTTCTTGCTGCTCCCATCCCCAAGTCCAGTTTTTTCTCTACTTTTGAATCTTCTTGAAGCCTATCTCAATGAGATTTGATACCTGAGAAACTGCATTCAGAATTCTATGATGTTACTATCTCACATTCACCTCAAGAGATCTTGCACACATGCCAACTTACATCCTTCCTAATTTTAATTTCCCTGATTTTTGCACATCCATTCTCACACAAAACAAAATTTTTTCGAGACAGCATTTCTCTAAATTCATTCATATGCAATCTGTCAGGTATATCTTTTGCCCATAAAATTCACTAACATCTAAAAACTTTATGCTATTCTTCTACACTTTCTTCAAATCTAGCAGTATCAGGGTATAGCCATTTCCTTTATCCAATTCTGCTGCCACTTTGTTATAAAATGTGAATAAATTACTACGACAGGACCTACCCATTACAAACCTGCTGCCCACTATACAGGGATCATATCCCTATCCACCCAGTACTGGATTTTACCTTTAACCCACTTTTCCAATACTTTAACAACCGTTCCTGATATATTAATTGGTCTGTAGTTTGCTACCTCTGTCTTGAAGCTGTCTGAACATTTATCCTCTTTGCACTTCCCATGGAACCTTGACAGAGCAAAGACTTAGGTTGACCAACTTCACCATAGGCAATGCCAATTCTCTTGCACATTCACTTAGTACATGGGTTGCCATGCCCATTCAGTCCCACTGCCATATTCACATTGATATTTTTCAATATTCTGAACACCTCCTGTTCATCTACTTCAATTTTGACATGAATCTCTGTCACATCAGCAACTGCAAAATCTTCACTTAGCAACTTAACTATATCTTTTGCCTCTGTCACCTTCCCAAACCACTTGACTCCAAAAACCATTTAAATGTAATGCATCAGGCATATATAAGTCCTTTCATCCATCAAATTCACTCCATACATCTATAAACTGCACACCATTCCTCCTGAACAATCTTCCCACTGACTTATTAACAATCATGGCCCTTCTCAACTCTGTCTTATCATACAAATTTTTTTTACTATTTTTTACCATACCACTTGCCAGCCACTTATCCAAATGCTCTAGCTTAAAATTTGTCATATGCAAGCTGTACATAAGTATGCTACTTCACTCATGAAAGCTACTATGCTATTCTTGTCCCTCTCTCTCTTTTAACTTCCATATCACTTTTCTTTATTCCATCTTTTACTTCTGTCATTGATATTTCATTCAAATTCACTTATTTCTGTATTATTTCTTTGTTCTGCATTTTTGTACTTTTCACAACCATTCATCACACTGTTATCTCCCTTTTCACATGCACACATCTAAAATTCTAATGTAATTTCTCACCATTTGTGCTACTCACCGACAATTCATTCATTTTGATAGAATAGCAAATACATTACCAACTCACACTACATATTTGTTTTGGTGCTAACAGTTTTGCATTATAATAACATACACAAAATAAGCTTATAAATAAATACTGCACACTGAATGAAGCCTATATAAAAAATTAAATTTAATATGAATTATGCAATATCACTAATTTAAAACCAAATTATAACCATTCTTTCTAGAGATACATGGCAAGCCAGCTTTTCTTGATGCAGTACCCTTTTTTTTAAACTTCATTTTAATATATCATGTTAATAGATAACAAAATATTTCAGAGCTTTAAAACTTAAAATACCACTTGGAAAATACAACAATCATGCAACTATTATGCAGTAAAGGAAGATTTTGCACCAATATGAACCATGAATTCTGAGAGCTTATGCATCCAATTAAAATGCATGGTGAAGGAGATCAAGCTCCAGCCAACTGAAAGTTTGTTGTGAGTGAATGCTGAAAAATCATATCTTTCTTCAGTCTCTTCAAGTTTGATATATATATTGCATATCCTCTGTACTTGGTTTTTCTTAAAGACCTCTTTAAAAATTTTAATTTTCTTTTGAGGAACAAGCTTTCCTGAAACCCGCTTGTTCCTCAGGAACAAACAGGTTTCAGGAAAGGTAAGGGTACCAAGGATCAGATCCTTTGCCTTAGACAGATCATAGAAAAGTATAAAAAATTTAGAATCCCTGTAGTAATGCATTTCAAAGACTACTCTAAAGCTTTGTGAGAAATAATGAAAATAATGGGTTTTCCTCAACTTATTATCAGGTTAACAGCTAACTTGTAGAGTGAGCAAGAAGCCAAGGTAAGAACAGGTGTTGAATTAACTGACTGACTTCAAGCTGGAAAGAGATAGGCAAGGATGCCTACTTTCTCACCTGTTTAGTATATATGCTGAGGACAGGTGGTACATTGATAAGTAATCTGAGGTATGCTGATGATACAGTACTCCTTTCTAATGACTTGGAAGAACTAGGACAAATCCTTGACAAAGTTAATGAAATCAGTAAGAACAGAGGACTTTAGCTCAATCCTAGCAAGACAAAGATTATGGGTCTCAAAGGAAATACAAACAGGGAAGCTCCTGAGAAACAAGTGTACCTTAATGGAGAAAGAATTCAAGAAGTCATCAAGTTCAAGTACCTGGGATCGATTATTAATGTGACAAATTCAGGGAGATGTCAGAAAAGAAGATTAGGAATGGCTAAAACAACAGTCAGAGACTTGTTTAAAATCTATAAGGATAGATATATCTCCTCAGGAACAAAGCTGAAGATTCTGGATCCAATCCAGCTGTGTTTCCAACAGGTTCTTATGGATGTGAGACTTGGAACCTAAAGAAGTCTGATAGGAAAAGGATAGCTGCTATTGGGATGAAATGTTACAGAAATCTGTTGAGGACATCATATACTGAAAGGTGGACAAACGGGTGGGTGACAAAGGATTGGTAAAACTTTAAGGCTCCATATTGACAAAAGAAAGTTGAAATACTTTGGACACATTGAAAGGATGGAAGGAGGATTTCTCTGAACAGTAATAGAAGATAAAGTTCCTAGAAAAAGAGGAAGAGGTAGACCATCAATGATATGGATGGTGTGACTGGTCTTCAGCAGTCTGAAGACCAGTCACACCACTTTACACTTCAGTAAAGTGTTGTCCACTTTACTGAAGCCTCCAGTAAAGTAGACAACAGAACCACTGGCACATCACTGAGTGACCATATGGTATCTGCTGATGTCCAATTAACAGATGGATAAACTAAATTTTCAACTGCGAAATACCACAGGTGTTCTAGGTTTTCTAGCCTCTGACTGGCTCTTTTGATCTGACAACTTTTCCTACTAAAGTTGTCAGATCAAAAGAGCCAGTAAGATATACATGGTTATAATCAGAAGATCTTATATTTTAATTAATTCAATATTCCACATACAGCAAGGTGTTGCAAGCTCACTAATTTCAGTTTCTTAGCATAAATATAGTTTGCTTTGCTTGGATATCAGAAATCATAATAATGACTTTCCTGATACGTACTCTCAAGGGGTACTCAGGCTGCTATAACAGCACTAAATGATAAAGTTTACACTATTATTAATCTCCAATCAAACAGTTTCCCTTCAAATTAAGTCTAGTACCTGTCAGCACTCCAATATTGTTATATTTAACATTTTGTTCTTCTAAGGCACTTCAGACTGAATCAATCCACCCACATCTTGGCATCAAACACTTGTTTTACTAACCTTTCTTCTCCCATATTCTGCTCACACATTCCTGAATGTGATTAACATAAAGTTCCTCTAATATTTTCATTTTTAATATGATTCTGCTACTGCTGCCATTTGTTCACTCCTCTAATTATTCTCAGAACTCTCACATCTGTGGCCTCTAATCTTTAATCAAGTGCTTTATTTCTACCTCAACTCATTTATCATTTATTTATTTCATATCGTTTATTTCTATCCACAATTTAAAACTAGTTTGAACACTGTCTTGTATACTACTAGTTTTGCATTTTGGCTAATTTCTCTCTTATTCCATATAAATTTATTTAACTGGCTCCCAACCATACCAGCTTTGCTTATTCTCTTGTCTATTTCCAAATTTAAGTTGCTATCTTCACTAAAAACTGTGCCTAAATAACCAAAATATTTTACTTGTTCTATAGGTTCTTCATTGAGAAGCACCTGCAGTTTCCTATGTTCCTATTCTATTTTCATAGTGTAAAAATAATCATAATTTATAATTATGAATCTTTTTGCAATTGTTTATGTTAGTATATTATTAATTTTGCTTTCATAACATATATGATTGGCATTTGCGATGTGGAGATTATTGATTTGTAAAAATGAAATGTAAAGCTAAGTTTATGTAAAGAAATGTACTTATTAGATTCTGACAATTTGTAATAATTTCAATCTTCTTTATTGAGGTTCACAATTGCCAAGTGTTGAGATAGATATCTTTAGTTCTTTATACAGGCCTTCTCTTTAAACTAACGACGATTAATGGGTGACTGACGGCTGACAGAGAGAGTGTTCGGTATCTGGGAAATGAGGAAAACAAGTAGAGAGAGACAATGAAAACTAGAGAACAGTAATCAGAGAATTTTGTTCTTAGGAAGTTTTTAAGAAAACATGACAGTTAGGAGAATATTAATGAAAGATTCCGAAAAGGAATCGTAGCACTGTGAATCTTTAAACTGGAAGCGTTGAGACTGTCAACAAGTGTTTAGTGAATAAAAGAAGACACTGGAAGTTGACATGTTCTAATTCAATGTTCGAGGAAATGCTGAATGAAAAGTTTTGTCTTCTGTCATAAGGCTGATAAATCTATTCGTTTTTATAGGAAAAAGTGGCACAATGAATGAAATCTGTAACTGTAAAGTGACTTAACATGAAGAACTCTATTTCAGATATGTTATTTATGAAAAGTAGAAGAAACTGGTTTTTCTCTGGTAAAGAATTGGTAATTTTGCATCATACTAAATTGTGAGAGGTAAGAATATTTAGACTTTAGTGAGACAGGAGGAATATTATTGTATGCTATATAAGGAAGATAAAAAAGGATCCCATAGAAAAGAAGAAGAAAATTTTATATTTTTGGAAAGGGTTTTTCCTACCTAACAAAGAAACTAACTCTGATGAACATTTTATTGTTGCGAAAACAAGGTGTTCAGTCTGGTAGACAAGATTAAGTATATGTTAAACAACCCAGTAACAGAATGAGTCAGAGAATAATTGATTTTAATCTTTTTTAGATAAGAAAATCTCTAAAGCGTATACTTATTTTAGAAAGTCTTAGATCCAGTTATTTTTGTAGTTATTTATTTTATTTTATTTAAAATGTATATAATGTTTTAGTTTCATTAAATGTGTGTATTTTTTATTTGGTACTTGAGTCAAAAATTTTCTGGATTCTAAAAAGAAATAAAGTTAAAAGTAATTGCACCAATCGGAATGAGCGCTTGTGTAATTACTTAACATTCGGTGTAAAACAATCTCTTTACAGAGATATGATAGCATAAATAGTGCAGATGAGTAAATGATAAAATAAATAACATCAGCCTTGGTCTTTTTATTGCTAATTTTCATGCCAAATTTGTTACAGCAGTTATTCAATTTAGTTAGAGAATCCTACAAATATGCAATGGATGTGTTTAGGAGTACATCATCATCTCAATAAAACAACGAAATGTATTGCTCTGTATAATGTTCCATTTACTCCACTTTTAAAAACATATGCCTTTTCCAGATCTCCAAAACTTCAGTACAAATCCTTGTACTTAATTTTAAAAATTTGGCCAGAACTCAGCTTGTTTTTGTCCAAGTTTCTCATCTCAAGTGTGCTTATTCAGCTTAATTTCATTTTTTATAGATGGGAACTATGAGAGCTGCACTCCAATCACCTGAAATTTGGCCTTCTGACCAGACACTCTGAATTATACAGTGTAGCCACTGCAAAACTTTTATACCTCCATATTTGGGCATTTTTGATGGAACATCATCTGCTCCAGCTAGCTTCCACATTCCAAGTTTTTTAAGGTTTTTTCTAATCTCAAGTACTGATATATGTAGTCCTGCTTGCATTCCTGTTAAAATTTTTCTACTACTGTTTTCTGTCACTACTTGTTTCTTTTAAGTTTTTTGAAGTAATTACTCCAGATGTCTAGGATATCCTTGTAATTTAAAACATGAAGAAACTCTTTTCTCCATTTGTAAGCTTTTTCAATAGCCTCCAAAACATTTTGCCACATTCCTCATATTTATCTTCTATATTCTTACTGAAGTCTTCTCATGGCTTTTGTTAAGCTACTTTTATACATACCTTAGCTCCGTTACATTTTCCTCTGTATTCTTTTATTGCATCTATTGACATATTTCTTAGGAAATTTCAGTATGCTTTCTTCTTGTCCAGAAATGCTTCTTTAACATTTTATGTCCACCGTGGTATTGTTATTTTTCTATCCTTGCTGACAACTTCTCCACATCCTTCCCTAGATGAATCAATCAATGTTTTCTTCAGTGTTTGCCACTGAGATCCAAAGTTTGGTTCATTATTTATCTCACACCAATCCTAATAGGTTACTCTCACAGTACCACTCTACAGTTTTAATTTTCCTGACTGGCTACACACTGACCTCCTCTCATCCACAATCTTTCCAACCTCACACTGCAGTTCTCACTGAGACCAAATGCAGACATCTGCAGCAAACAGCTTTCTCCTACTTTTTTCACATTTATCTCATATATCCATATACTCAAGTCCTTTCTTTCTGAACATTCTAGCTATGATGCTAGAATGTTCAGATATTAGTGATATTGTTATATATATTTGATGGTATTTTGTTTATTTTTGATTGTGTTGCTACGTGGTATTGTTTAGTCAACTACTGTTAAGTGATATACTTTCTGAAATGTTTTTCGTTATGGCCAATGCATATGAGAAAAATGGCGACCAAGACATCAATGTTGTCTGATATGAATGTGTGGGATTTAGTGCAATGCAGCATGTGCTTAATTTATTCCCCTAAGAGTGAATGGTTTGTGGTATGAGAGTGAGAATGGAGAAAATATTAGTCGCAAATGTTTTGTAAGCAAGAATAAGAAATGCGAGTCATGAAAGAATGAAGTGGTTGATAATAGGGATATAAGATAGGATTATGAAGGTGTTGTGGAGAATGTAGTGGAAGCAGTGAATGATAGTGCACAAAATATGAATGAGAGTTAGAAGGAAATGGTTGAAAATAATGTGGACAATGAGATGCTAGTATGGAAAGAAATTGCATACTTACACGGACTCCTTCACAGGACAAAACGTGAGCTCGAGCGACTGGAGAAACAATTGGTATGTGGTACAGAAGGATGAAGAATGAAAGGGGAAAAGCATAAAGTGCAAGAAACTGGGAGAAAAGAGATAGTATTATATGATTCGATGATAAGAGGTATAAGTAGTAGTTAGCAAGTGATAAAAGCATGTTTTCCAAGTGCGAAGACAAAGGATGTTAGTCATGCTGTAAGTATGCAGAAGAAAGAAGTGAATGAGTTAATTGTTTTGGCTGGCACAAATGATTTGAAAGGTCAAATATATGCAATGAGAGAAGATATGAAAGAGTTGTTATTGGAGGCAAAAATGAAGAGTAAGAAAGTAAAGCTTGTGAGTCTGCTGGTTCGGTATGATAAGACAAAACTGAGAAGGGCAGCTATGATTGCCGAAGAGAAGATTGTGCAGTTTATTGATGTATGGAGTGAATTTGATGGATGAAAGGACTTATATATGCCTGACAGACTACATTTAAATGATTTTGGAGTTAGATGTTTGGAGAAAGCGTTGTTTAGTGAGAGTGTGGTAGTGCAAAACCAGGAAAACTAGAGATATTAGGGAGGATGAAATCAAGCAAGTGTCTGGCCACCCCTGTGATAAACGAGCATGTGTACAGTAATGACTATGCAATGCCAAAAGGGATTTCAGGTTTCCTATTTAAATGGGTTGGTAATGACATTAAACAAAGATAACTATGGGTACAAAAAGATGTTGAAATGCATGTACTGAATGCAAGAAGTATCAGGAATAACGGTGAGAAGTTTTTGGCATTGGTAAGCTCAACTTGGCCAAAAATTATAGGCATCAGTGAGACCAGGTTGACTGAAAATTATACAGTTACAGGGAAAGAAGGAACAGGACTATTGCTGGGTATTCTGATGATAGCTGCGGAATTACAACCAACAAAATTAGAAGTTAAAGAAGATGTTAAGTCTGAGGGAGATGGTTCATTTCAGGGCTGTTCAGTGTGAGAAAGAAGCAAATAGGACAAAATACATTGCTGGGTGCTGCTATAGACCAGAGGGTCCACAGGAAGATGTAGATGCCAGGCATCGGCAAATTAGAACAATGAGTGAATGATAGTGCACAAAATATGAATGAGAGTTAGAAGGAAATGGTTGAACTCAGCCAATGGCTACCCCCCCAAAAAAATCCAAAAAATATTAGAACCTACAAACCACAGATCCCCCCCCCCCACAACAAGGATTACTCTAAATCCAACACCATTCCCTACATCCGAGGCACCTCGGAAAAGATTACCAAAATCTTAAAAAAACATGACCTGACCTCCTGTTACAAACCTTACAGAAAATTGGCATCCCTTATCCGCTCCACTAAAGACCAACCACTTCCCCTAGACCTACCTGGTGTTTACCAGGTCCCTTGCAGTCGTAAACTGTCTTACTTTGGCCAAACAGGCAGGACAGCGAATATCAGAATTTCGGAACACAAGGACTACATCCGTTTTCACAAATACAGTCATTCTGGGCTTGCGGACCATGCTCTGGATACATGCCACAGAATACGGTGGAAGAAAGCTACAGTGATACACCGTAGCAAATACAAATTTGAAAGACTCTTTATGGAATCAGCCTCAGCCCTAAGAAATTCTCCGAACCTCAACAAATTTGGTTGTATGCGACTGCCCCAAATTTGGGAGGCCTACATCTGCAAACCTTCAGCCCAACGGCCAAGAACACCTACTTAGCCCGCTAGAGGGCACCATCAGGACTGTTAGGAGAACAATAGCTTCATCTCTTCATTCCCAATTTCTGTGTTGTAGTGCCTACGTGCACGTAACTTTTTTGTAAGTTCCTTTAGAAAATGGCAATGTGACGTTGCCGAAATATCGGAAAATATTTATTAAAGTTTAATTTAATTTATATCCTTAACTACATTGTTCTATTCCTTAAGTGTTTTAATAATAGAACAATGAGTGTAGGGAGGAAAGGGGACGTGGTAAGATGGAAGTGGAATTTATACAGTTGCTAAGGGATAATTACATGAAACAACATATTATAGAGGGGACAAGGAGTTTGAGGGTGTTGGATCTGATAACAGCATCAGAAGATGTATCCATAACCAAATTAGACTCTATGCATCCAACTAGGGAGAGTGACCATGCAGTCATGTTCTGGGAAGTTACAAAATGGAGTTCTCTGTCAAGAAGGGGTTTATGTTAATAAATCCTTTTTTGTTCATTATTATTGTTTATGTTCATTCTAAGCCTCAACTGTGGCAAGTTTCCAAGGGAGTGGAAAGTGGGTAACATGGTACCATTGCATAAAGGTGGTTCGAAGACTGAGGTAGCAAACTCCACACTAATTAATATACTGCTCAAAACAATTAGGGGATATTTTGGCTTTCTTGTAAATTATAAAGTTATAAAAATAATTTACAAATGTAACACATTTATTTTAAAATATTCCTAATATACAACAGTGTAGAATACTCAACTGCATACAAAATCATGTTAAGACTAGTCAAAACGTGTCTTAGCCGTATTACCATGTCGGGGGTATAAAAGCATGGCTTGTTGTGCTCACTTCCACAGTGCATAATTATCACTTCAATTGTAAACTTGTGTCACCTACCACCCATTATTTTGTTAAAAATGATGCAACAGGATATCCCGGAATCCATGGCTTGGAGAGCCATTGGTCAACTAGAAGCTGGACAAACGCAGCAAGTTGTTGCTCAAGCATGCCGTGTATCTCAAAACATAATTTCACGACTTTGGAATTGCTTCCTGGAGACGGGAAATGTTCGAAATCATCTTCATGCAATAGGTTTATATGCTCGAAGATCAATGGTTTGCATTCCACTTACTGCAAGTCACAAAAGAGCCCGAAGAATTTAGGCACAGGAATGCTGCAATTGGACAAATGAGGATTGGGCTCGTGTACCTTTTAGTGATGAGTCCAGATTCAGTCTGCAACCAGATAACCGACGTATCTTGATATGGCGTGAAAGTGGAACAAGAAATAATCCACAGTTTGTTTGTGAAAGACCCCAACATCAAGGTGGGAGTTTGATGGTATGGGCTGGAATGAGTATAGGTAGTCATACTGATCTCTATTTTATCAGAAGCGGTTCCATAACAGCCCAAAGGTATCGTGATGAGATTTTGGAACCTACAGTTCGTCCATATGCTGCTGGAATTGGCTAAGAATTCATTTTTATGGATGACAATGCTCATCCACACCGTGCAAATTTTGTACAAGAGTGGTTTGAGGAAGAAGGTATTGAACGAATGGATTGGCCTGCCTGTTCACCGGATTGTAATTCAATTGAACATGCCTGGGATGCTTTAGGTAGGTGCGTTTCTGCTTGACTGGTGCCACCGCAATCGCTTCAAGAGCTTGAAATTGCTCTCACAGAAGAGTGGGGAAATATCCCACAACAACAACTGTTTGATCATCTTATCCAGTCCATGCAATCAAGATGTACTGTTGTTTTGGCTGTTAATGGAGACCATACATCCTATTAAAAATTAACAAAAGCGTTTTTGGCTATTCTTGTTAAAATTATTTCAAGCTAAAATGTACAATTTGTTAAATTTGTAATACATATTGATTATTTAAACAGTATCTCATCAATTGCATCCTATCCATAAGTAAGAAATAGTTATTCATGTATAAAGTACTCAACTTATAATTATTTGCAGAAATTTATAATTATCTGACAGAAACTAAAATATCCCTTAATTGTTTTGAGCAGATATCAGGAGTGGTTCTTAAAGTATTGGAAAAGTTGGTAAAAGATAAAATACAACAGTGGGCAGATAGGGATGCGATACTCTATAGTGGGGGGAGCATGGCTTTCTAAAGGGTAGGTTCTGTCTTAGTAACTTATTCACATTTTATAATAATGTGACAGCAAAATTGAATAAAAGTAATGGCTACCCCATGAGACTGCTTGACTTTGCCAAGGCATTTGACAGAATACCACATGGAAAACTATTACAAAAACTGGAGAGAGAATGGAATGGATATGAGACTAGTAGCATGGATAGGGGATGGCTGACAGACAGACACCAGAGAGTAGTATATGGTGGAGCATATAGTGCCAAACCCTGAAGCACTCCACTGATGGTGATCAGTGGAGTGCTTCGGGGTTTGGCACTAGGACCACTACTCTTTAATTTGTATATCAATGAAATAGGTAAAGATTTAAGAGGGGATATTCAGTTGTTTGCTGATGATACAAAACTGGGGAGAGCAATAGTTGAAAAGGTGATGTAGATATCCTGCAGATTGATTTAAATGGATTGGCATTGTGGGCAAAGGATAATAAGGATGCTATTGTGACCTTCTTCGAAAGAGGAAGGTTACTAGTGGTGTATCGCAGGGGGGTCAGTTTTGGGACCATTGTTGTTCAATTTGTATGTTAATGATATTGGAATGAGTTTAACTAGTGATATGCAGCTGTTTGCAGATGATGGAAAATTGGCGAGAGCAATGCAGAGTCAAATAAATGTTATGGCCTTACAGGAGGACTTGAATAAATTGCATGAATGGGCAGGTAAGTGGAACTATCAGTTCAATGTTGCAAAGTACGGTGGACAAAGACCTGAAATTCAGGGGCCACAGTGAACAAGTTGTGATGACGTTACATCAGATAATGGCAATGATACAGAGGACCCTGATATGCAGAAATAGAGGGATTATGTTCCCATTGTATAATGTCATTGTATGATGCCATCTGTCAGGCCTCATAGGGATTATTGTGCACAGATTTGGTTGGCAGGTTTTCATAGTGATGGGGATATGGTTGGAGAGGATCCGGAGATGATTCACAAAGGTGGTCTTTGGAATGAAGACTGATTGAGAGAATGTAAGTTGCAAAGCCTCATGAAGGGGGGGGGGATGTGATTGAGACATATGCTAGTCAGGAGTTGTTATCAAGTTGATATGGAAGAGATTTTTCTTAGAATGGGAGAGGGTAGAACAAGAGGCCATCACTGGAAACTGTATAAGGAGGGTGTAAGGAGAAGGTTCTTTGAATGTAGTGGTCGGTGAGTGGAATGCATTGTTGCCTGAGTTTGTTGTGAATGTAGACACATTGAATCAGTTTAAGGCATGATTGGCTGAGCAATGTGTGCAATAGTAAGTACCTCCCACAATGAGTCTCTGACTCCATGGAGGTCAGATGATAATAATAATAAAATAATAATTGTCAATTTAATGTTGTGTTTTGTCATCCTCTTATGTTTTAAGGTCCTTTCTATCTCTTGTAAGCATAAATTACACATATATCTCTTGTTTCTATCTTTCTCTCAGTAATTCCTACTTATTACTTTCTTATCACCCTTTTAATATCATTTATCTTTTAACTTCTATCTCAATATACTTATTACTTAGGCCGAAATCCCTGACAAGAGTGAAGTTGTTGTTCTGTGAGACAAAGAAATGCAAATGGCGGATGCCTATTTCTTTGTCTCAGCACCGGTTCTATCTCCCTTTTCAAATTCAGAGAAAATTTATTTATTAATGCTGTGCCACCCAGAATCCTAGGATATACTAAACATGTAAGACCAAGGAGTTAGAATCCAGTCAGCATTCACTCTTGTCATTTATAAATTTTAAACTTGCAGTCATAACCTGATAATGTCTAATTTTCCTGCCTTTCGAGGTTCGTTATATTTTATGAGCAAGTGCAGTAGGATCTAAGTACAGGCAAGACAACATTAATATTTAAACAAAACATTTTAATTACAAGTAGAATACATATAATACACTTTGAAGCACTGAGTTAATCATTCAATAAAATTTTGGTACAGCATTAGCACTCTTACATACAGTTATTTATCCTTTCCAATAATTTCTATCTGAGAAACCTAATTAATAACATTTTATCACTCTACTCGATCAAATCTCATTCTTAATATATATCAAATTCCATTCACAATCTTCTCTGACAAATCTTAATCAATTTACATATATCTCAGGCCTAATTAAGAACTCTTGTATATCTCTCTCTCAAGGAACATTCATGAGACAATATTCTATTTCTTTCTTAAATCTATCACTTAACAGTTCAAAGAGTCTCTAGTAGCACTTAAAATAAAATCTTCTTATTCAATTCAAAGTTTTCACCTTACCAATTTGCTGGTATGCTACTTTAACCGCTTCAGTATCTCGTCAGATATCTACCTATGTTGACCGTTTCACCTCACACTTCACTGGATACTCTTTACTAATTTTCTCTATACTTCATATTGGAAGATTTCTGTAGTTTTCCACTATCATGATCTGCTGGGCTTTTGTTTCCGACTGGTAAGTTCCCTTGGTCATTTGGTTGTAACTTCCTCGAACAAAGGAAACCCACGTGGAGGCTCCATACCAGCCGGGCTTCCGAGGCACAAGAATACAGGAGGAAAACATCTAAAAAGCCCTGTGCACAGCATTACCGTTCCTTTTAAACGCCGCGCCACTTTTCTCTTTCGTCATACGTTCTCTATGGCACTAAGCGCCGCTCACAGAATCCTCTCATAACTTTCATAGTGTCATGGTGGAAGGGGGGGGGGCAGCATGCTACATAACAGATGTACCTGTACTCTCACTACGTGTTTCCGAAGTTGGCCATTTCACATTTTGGTTATTATCCCTCACCCAGTAAATGGTTAGTTATTTACATAGTATCTGAGACTAAGCAGCTATACACCAAAATTATAATGAAATTTCACATTACAAAATAAGATAAGATATAAAACTAAAGGTAAAATTTCTATACAAGTGCTTCTACATTTCTGATAAATCATTAATTCTTTTAAGAGAGTGATACGATGTTAAGTCCGAGTGAAACGTAATTTTCTTTAATATTTTGTTTCACTCCGACTTAACAGTTGCAAAGTGTAAGGTTATGTACTTTGGGTTGAAGAGGTTGCATATGGTGTATCATATTGATCGTATTGGAATGCAGGAAATTGATAAGGCTAGTAATTTGGGGATAATGGTGGACAAAGAGTTGAAGTTCAGAGGATATATTGAAAAAGTTGGTAAAATAGTTCAACGGATTACTTGGATGTTGAAAAACATGCCAACAAATAAAGATAAGAAAGTTATTATCCCTCTTTATAAGACTATGATTCAGCCACATCTTAACTACAGTGCATAGATTTGGTCACATGGGTTTCTTGGGGAACCAGTAGGTGGTAGAGAGGATTCAGAGACGAGTGACCAAGATGGTGACAAGTCGGTGGAATAATCCCTACAAGGACAGGTCGAAGGTTTTGTGGGTTACAAAGTTTAGTTGATAGGAGGCAAAGTTGGAACAAGATAGAAACTTTTAAGATATTAAAGGGGTTTTATAAAATTGATGCAAGTGAAATTTTTCAATATATAACAAATAGAGAACTAGTGCAATCTGTAGAAGTTGTGTAAGAGTGTGGTTAGTAGGGGTGTGCAGACAAGATTTTTTGCATGAAGAGTAGTGAATGGAATGGTTTGGATTGCCAGAATTGGTTGTGAGTTCCCTGACAGTGAATGGATTGAAGAAAAGATATCATAGGATTTGTATATATAATGGTTAATTAGGGTCTCCCAAGATGAGACTCTGGACTCCATGGAGATGCCAAAAAAAAAAAAATAATAATAATCATTCACCACATCTGCTATTCCTGACTTTTGTTATGCTTGTATCACTTATGTCATTCCTGCTACCATTTAATATTTCTTTCACAGATCACCTCCCCCCAACTTTTTTCTTTTCCAGTTATGCAATGCACTCAGATTTCCCAGCACTGTTTTTATGTTTAAGTTCTATTTAAAGAATTATAAAATATATAATAAAACTATACTTTAATTAAAACTTTTGTCTTTAATCACTAGCCTATTTCCTTTAATTTAGTAACATAACTGATTCAGTTACTTATTAACAGTTTATCTTTTTCATTCTTTGGACTGATAAAATATTACAGATGTTTTAAGGGAAGATGTATATGGTGAACACTATTATGAATTAAATAATAGTTAGCACATGTGAAAAAAAGATCAGATATTAGTCAATTTTGAATGTTGTCAACCAGTTTTTTCTTCTCTCCCTGATGATGTTCTATAAATTCTATAATTTTTTTGCATGTGCTGATTGTTATTTAATTCATAATGGACAATATGGTAACTCTTAAGTTCAAAATTAAAAAAAGTATATTTACCTTGAGATAAGTTTAATGAAAGTGTACCATGAACTGGAACATCATGATAGACAAGGAAAGGTGCTAGATAAGATGGAGGAAGTTGTGTATCTTGAGAACATTGTAGATATGAAGAAAGTTTGTCTCGATTATCTAAAATTAAAAGATATTATATGATCCAGTTGTGAATATTCTATCACAACATATAAAATGATAACATCATTCACATGATTTGATTACACAGGACATTTCATGATCATCATAGTTAATAAAAATATCAAATTTAACAAGCTCTTGCAACCACTATTAAAAGTAAGAATTAATTAAGCTTAATAGATTGTCAGCATGATCAATTCATAACTCCTTCTAATAAACAATAATAAATAAATTAATAAATTCTATGCAGATTATATCTGGTATTGTAGCAAGTGGCTTAAGTTATGATAAAATGTTACAAGATTTTAACCTCATCCCAAATTAGTTATATTTGATATTCAAGGTTCATTTATAATTCTCATCATCATCATCATCATCAAATTCCTGCCATGTACCCTCAAGGGGTGTACAGGATATGACAGTACTACATGAAAAAATTACATCATTACTAACTTCCTATCTACAATTTTCCTCCAAATCAGTCTGTTACTTGTCAAGACTCCAACATTATCAGATCTTATATTTCTATCGTCTAAGGCACTTTGTACCGTATCAATCCACCTATATCTTGGTCTTCCCCTGGGTCGTTTTGCTGCCAACCTGGCAGAGAACATCTGTTTTGCTAATGTTTCTTCACTCATTCTGTTCAAGTGACCATACCACCTGAGATTAGCTCTGCTAACGCATTCGTGGATACTGATAATGTCAAGTTCTTTCCTAATATCCTCGTTTTTAATATGATATTGCCATTGATGCCATCTGTTCATGCCTCTAATCTTTCTCAGGACTCTCATATCTGCGGTCTCTAGTCTTTGGTCAAGTGTTTTACTTCTGACCCAGCTCTCACATCCATAAGTTAAAACTGGTTTGAACACTGTCTTGTATACAGCTAATTTAGTGTTACGACTAATTTCTCTCTTATTCCATATGAATTTATTCAATTGACTTCCCACCATACCAGCTTTACTGATTCTGTTGTCTATTTCTATATTTAATTTACCATCTTCAGTAAAAATCGTGCATAAGTAGCTGAAATGTTTTACATGTTCCACAGGTTCTCCATTCAAAACACAGTTGACATTTTCAATGATTCTGCCTATTTTCATTGTCTTTGTCTTTTTATTGCTGACCTTCATACCATATCTATTACAACAGCTATTCAATTTAGCCAAAGAATCTTGCAAATTTGTAGCGGATTTATTTAGAAGTATAACATCATCCGCATAAAGCAAAGAGCTGACATTAACATCTCCAATTTTAATATCAGGTTTAATACCACTTTCCTTCATAATGTGATCCATATAGATAATGAATAACAGAGGGGATAATGTACATCCTTGTCTCACACCAGATTTAACATTAAACCATCTTCCTGTACTTCCTTCAATTCTAACTGCTGACTTACAACTCAAATAAAGACTAAGTATTGCTTGATATAATGTCCCATTGACACCATATAACTGCAGCGTATTGAATAGCTTCTCTCTTGGCACCTTGTCATATGCCTTTTCCAGATCGACAAAACTTAAATACAGATCTTTGTTATATTCCCATGCTTTCTCGACTATTTGTCGTAAAGTGAAGATCTGATCCTGAGAGCCTCTATTTGGCCTGAATCCAGCTTGTTCTTCATCAAGCTTTTCTTCCACAATTCTTCTCAACCGTTTCTCAAGTATACTTGCATAGATCTTGCCAGGAACACTCAGTAGGGAAATACCTCTGTAATTCTCACATTCAGTTTTATTTCCCTTTTTATATATGGGTACTATGAGAGCTCTACTCCAATCATCAGGAATTCGTCCCTCTGTCCAGGCTTTCTGAACTATGCAGTGCAGCCACTGCAAGACTTTTATACCACCATACTTCAGCATTTCTGGTCGAATATCATCTACTCCTGCTGCCTTTCCACATTTCAAGCCTTTGATGGCTTTTTCTACTTCAAGTATGGATATGTATTCCTGACTGCATGCCTGGTCAGTGTTTTTTATCACTGTGCTGTCATCACTGCTTGTTTCATTTAGCAGTTTTTCAAAGTAATTACTCCATACTTCAAGGATATCTTTTTCTCCTGTTTTCATGTCACCTTTATCATCTCTAATTCCTTTTACAGCACTCTTTCCTCCATTCCTAAGCTTCTTCAACAACCTCCAGAATATTTTGCCACCTTCTTGATATTTATTTTCTATATTCTTGCCAAAGTCCTCCCATGACTTTTGTTTAGCTAATTTTACACAGTGTTTAGCTTTCTTACATTTGTCTCTGTATTCTGTAAGAGTAAAAGCTGACTTATTTGCCAGGAACTTTTGATATGCTTTCTTCTTTTCCTTCACTGCCTCTTTAACTTCCTGTGTCCACCAGGGAGTTCTGATTTTTTTTATCCTTGCACACAACCTCACCACGTGCCTCTCTGGCAGAATCAATCAATGTTTTCTTCAGAGTTTGCCATTGAATCTCCAAGGTTTGATTCCTGTTCTCAAACTCTTTCATTTTCTTTTCAATAATCTTTGTGTATTTTAGTCTACAGTTCACATCTGAGAGCTGCTCAACTTTTATTCGCTTTAAAACTTTCTTACATGTTATTCTTTTCAATATGAAATTCAATTTTATCCTGCTCAAGACTAAATAGTAATCACTTCCAATTTCAAATTCTGTACACTCTGGTGTCCTGCACCAGAGAGAAAACATCACTATCAACAATAACATAGTCAATGAGACTTTTCTTATTCCTAGCCTCTTCTCTCCATGTGAATTTGTGCACATTTTTATGTTGGAACATGGTGTTAGTAATAACCAGTCCATGTCCTGAGCAGAAATCCAACAGATGTTTGCCATTATTATTAGCTTTGCTCTTTTCTCCAAATTTTCCCAAAATATTTTTGTATGTCTCACAATCATTTCCTACTCTGCTATTTAGATCCCCAACAAGGACCAACTTTTCCTCTTTCATTGTGTCAGTTGCTTTTTCTAAAGCTTCAAAAAATTCCTCCACTTCTACCTTAGTAGAACCTTCTGTGGGACCATAGGCACAAAAAGTCTCATTGTCCAGTTCCCCATTCTCATATTTGCCCACATTACTCTACCTGAGACTGACTGCCATTCAAGAAGATTAGCCTCATATTTTGTGTTGAATACTATGGCCACTCCTTCTTTTCCTTGATTTTCATTGCCTGAATATAATATGTTGTATTTATTGCTCAAAAAGATCTCACCAGTTTTGGTCTTTTTTTTTCAGTCACCCCTATTATGTCAATCTGGTACTTATCTAATTCCTCAGCTAGCTCCATTTCTTTGCCATTCAAGCTTCTAATGTTGATAGTACCGATCTTTAACTCTTGTGATGTTGAGTCGGGATGCATTTTAGGATTTGTTCCAGTAGCTGACTTTTCACTGTTTGCCCTGGTTCCCTGGCAAAAACAATGGTGGTCTTGTTTAACTGGGCGATGCCCCAGCTGGTATGAAAATCTGTCATGTTGTACCATTATTTTTTATTTTGGTTTAACCAATAAGAATACAATTTGGTCGGCTAAATCCCAAATTGCCAGCCCATCCTCGTTCGTTCAGTATCAAAGTAGATACCCAACAGAGTGCACCACGAGAAGATGAGGATTGGACATTAGGTCAGAAGCCCTGGTCGGTTCTCCGCATTCCTTTAAGGCTATGTGGAGGTCTCCTCTCAGTTATACAGCTTTGACCCTTAAGCAGTTAGTTTAATATCTTTTAGATACTGTTGGAATATAAGACACAGCATGTGCAGGATTGATACCTGACTTGAGCAGATTTATGATCACGCATTTCCAGTTTAGATTAACAAAAAATTTATAAAGCAAGCCCTACAGACTGTAGCACTTGTTCAGAATTATGATTATTCCTGCTAATTAAAGTCCTGATTTTAATGGCTAAATGGTTTATTTGTTTCTCCATTTTTATCAATAAGATGACCAATTAGTTTGGTCGATTGATTAGAGTGTTATTGGTGCAAGGACAGCAAAGATCATACTAAGCCAAGTCAAAGGTTACAGCACTAGTCAAATTAATAATAAACAATAATAAAGAGATAAAAACGTATATGTACAAAAAATAATTTTTTTTTGAAAATTAAGTCAATCAAACCAGTATCTACATATAAATAGAATACAATCAAATGTGTTTGTATAAATTAATTCTTTTTATAAAGTTAAAAACACTACATGCAATTTATCTGTGCCTGATAAGATCTGCCTGAGGATATAAGACTCAGAACCAATTGGTAAAAAATTCAGCCCTTTCTCAAGTGAAGTGTTGGCACCACACCAGAAAATGATGAATGGGGAGGTGTGTGTGTGTTGCACTGTTTCCATAGAGGTTTGTCATTAGCCCTCAGCAGATATGAATGTGTAAGATGACTGTGACCTATGTGAAGTATAGCAAGAACAACTTCCTCTCTTCTGTTTCTATGTGCTAGACTGCCAGTGCTCAATTTCAGGCTTAATCTCATGCATTTGTCAGTGCTTCCTACCAATGATGACTACCATTCACTGGGTTATTAGATTTGATCTTATAAACTTTCTGTAACCTGTATACTTGACTGACAAACAGTATGGAGAAAAAATATCAGCTGATCTAGTAAGCTGCAGCCTCATTTCCCTCAATCCCAGTGTGACTGAGGATACAGCATGCTAAATATTAATTTTATAGACTATTAATTTGTACAACAGTTGCAGAAACCACAGAAAGAACTAGATGTGGATTGTACACAAGAGATGAGATGGCCTGTATAGAACTCAATGATATGCATGCACAAGTGCTTTACCAAACCACAAACTTGGAACCAACTTTGAATATATAAATGCACAATACAAATGAAGCAATGAAGATTGATCTGAACACCATTCAGCAGACAACAAATTGCAAACAAGATTCAATGCTCTCTTGCACTTTTCTCTTAGTATATGAATATGAATACATTCAAGGAATGTAATCTTTCTGTCAAATATGAGTTCCTAAGAACTTGGCTTTGGTTGCCTGGAATAGCACTTTGTCCCATTCTTAACTTAAAAACTGGATGAAGAGTGTGTTTTTGACAGAAGAGTACATGGACACTTTTTTCCTGCTGAAAACCAGAACCTATTACCAAGAGCCTGTGGAACCACATAATCAACTGCTTGTTGAAGTTGTCTTTCAATGAGCTTCAGGTTACAAGAGCGATAGTAAATTGTGAAGTCATCATACAGAGAATTACCTACAGTGAGAGGAAGCTGTTCAGTGATTGAGTTAACTTTAACAGCAAAGGGTGTCACATTTAAGAGAGAATTTTGTGGAACACCCTCTTCTTGATTATATGGCCAAGATAGCATACTTCCCACTCAAACTAGGAAGACATGGTTAGACAAAGTTTTTAATAATTACAGGAAGATACTCTCTGAGACCAAGATTAATGAGGTCTTTTAATATGCCATACTTACAGGCTGTCATAAGCTTTTTCCACATCAAAGAAGATTGAAGCCAGATGTTCTCATTTCAAGAAAGTGTATCTTATACATAGTCCAGCCACAATAAATACTGTTACAACTTGAATAGTGCATAAACCTTTAATCTCTCAGTAAATCAGCTTTTTAACAGCTTTCAGCACAAACAAACTACATGTATAATGTGCATATAGCAACTCTCAAATGTTTGTAATGCATCCCTTTTGCCTTCACGCACAACATCCAAAGGAAATTTGGATGATGCTCTCTCCAAATCTACCTTCAGGCAGGCAATGCTAGGGTGTCATTTTTTGCAGGCTAATCTACCAAGCTCTGACCACAATTTGAAGTCCAAGGGATTCAGATTGGGACTTCCAGAGAACTAATCAGATAGTGGTATGTGGTCAGGCACATTCGCTTCCAACCACTGTTGTGTGGTCTTTGCCTTGTGTGCAGGGGCTGAGTCCTGTTAGAAGGTTCACTGCCTATCATGAACAAGGTATTGTTCAGGGACCATACCACAGATACCAGCATAGTCTTGATATACTTTGGTTTTTGATCCCTTTCTCACAGAAATGCAACTTGGATACTCCCTGATATGTCATTCCCACCAAGTAATCAATGACATTGGGTGATGACGTCTCTGAATCCTGGGTAATAGGGTATGTGCTGTGAGGAATCTGGGGCATATATCTGATCATTTTATGACCAGGTATATGCCCCAGACAGCACTCTGGATTCTGCCAAGATTTTGGATAAAGTGGAAATCAAGATGATATTTCTGAAATTGCTGCTGTTGCTGGCTGGACAATACAATTTGTTACATACTTCATAGCTTCGTTGATAGGTGTTTGACTGACTGACTGAGCTATTTTCCACAGGGGCATTCTCATATAGGAGAACATGCTTCCTCTGAAGACATAGTGCAAATAACAGAAAAATGATCACTTCCTTAGATATTCTCTTCACCATCCCACATGAGCAGAGGAAAAATAGCAGGGGAGCATATTGTAAGATCTGTTGCAGAGCCAGCACCTTTCCTCTGCTCATGTGGGATGGTGAAGAGAACATCTAAGGAAGTGATCATTTTTCTGTTATTTGCACTATTTCTTAAGAGGAAGCATGTTCTCCTATATGAATGCCCATGTGGAAAATGGGCATATACAAGAAGATACTGACTGCATTATTAAGAAGGAAGAGGTCACGACTATCAGTTATCTGCTGAATAATACGCCCTTGTCCACTTGTATTTCTACTACCGCACATAGTGTGGTGTCCATTAAAATCACCCATGAGAAGTATGGGCTGAGGAAGTTGCAATATAAGATTATGAAGTTCAGTCTCATTTAATAACCTAATGGTAAATAAGTGGAACATACTGTGATAAAAAAATTCCATGGATAGGCAAATCATTATTGCTTTCAGAGCAGTATTAAGCTGGATATGATAAAAAGGAACACAATTCCCTACTAGGATTCATGACAATTTTTAACAGGATTAACAACACCAAACAAACTATTTTATTAAAAGATGTTTTATTAACTTGCTTATATTTCGCTGAATTTCTAATCAGCATCAGAGCACAACACAGCATGTATATGCAAACAGTGAGTAAGTGAAACAATAAAATTATAATGGACAAAAGATCTCAAGTTCTATTTTGGTGCCCTCTGGTGTTGTAAAAAAATTTACAGCCATGTGGGAGTCACTCTTAAGACAACAGTCTCCCAAATTTTTGGAAAATTAATGTAACCATATTTGCTCAGGTTAGGAGAAAGGTTAGCTCAAAAAATAATCTTTCAGATCTGTAACGACTTCTAAATAGCACACTAGTTTTCTTCCATCTAATTCTGTGTGAAGGGGTATACAAAGTGTGGTCTGGACTCTGACTTGCCATAATAATGGTAGTGAATGTATTTTTTATGTTCTTCCAGCTGAATGTTAATAGATCTTCCTGTCTGCCCATAGTAGGCCAAATCACAGTCACAAGGAACTTCATACACTCCAGGGTGTGCTAGAGGGTGAAGTTTAATCTTAGGCAAGTAGATCAGAGTTGCTAATTTAACATGAGGTTTGAATGTGGTATGAAGGCCATGTTTCATTAGTACTTTGATTAGTCTGATGTACCTCTGACATAGGGAATAGAAATAGTAATGTTGTGTTCTTGTGTATTAGAGGAGGAAGAAATAATGGGACTATGTAGTATTTTATCTATTTTGTAGGAATTGTAGCCGTTGGCCAAGAAAGTATGGAGCAGATATTTGAGTTTTGTAGGCAGAGCTGCATTATTGTTGGAACAAATGGCTCTGTGTGTGAAAACCTTATATTTTTTCCAGAGAGCATGGTCATATTAGTCTAAAATTTCCTTCTATTCTGTTCTTTAGGATTTTACTTTTACTGTTGTTGTTGACTGACAACATAATTTGCATTGTATTTTTACATAAATTACCTAGGTAGTAATTTATGTATTTTGGGTAGTCACATAAAAAATAAAATAAAATAATTTTTTAATCTTAATTTGTTCACCCACATTACTTTTTTGGGTTTCAAAACTAGCCATTTTCAATTTTTTGTAAACTTCGAGGCAACCTTTTTTAACAGAAGAAAGACTTAAATCAAGGTGATTTAGGCATTATAAATTTAATGCATGGTTCTTTTTGGATCAGAGTCTATTACAGTTAAGAAGTTACCAGGCTATTAAAACTCCTTGAGAAAGTTTTCCATTAATGAGATGAAGACATGTTGCAATGAAGACAAAGAGTATTTTAAAATCCAATTTAAATACTGACTGGTCACATGGCATCTCTCAAAGGTTTCTGCAAAACAGAAATATGCAAGTGTATAAGCATTTCCCCTATCTAATACATATGCTATAATATGTAAGTAAAATGTAAAGTCTCCCCTAAAGAAATCTGTTCCGATAGTCATAGAGATTCCTAATTTCATTAAAGTTGTTGTGCTAACATATTTAGCAAAACGCCTTGTAGTTATTTACTGAGCTATTAAATGTATATTGTCACTGTTTATTATTGGTTATTTATTTATATTTTGCAAACAAATCTTTCACTCTCCTCATAAGTTTTTTTTTTAAATCGTCATCATAATTAAATTCCTGATATGTACCCTCAAGGGGTGTACAGGATATGACAGTACATGAAAAACTTATATCATCATTTTTTTCAATCATGCCATTATTATTCCTAGAGTTTATAGGATCGCATGTTTGCTCCACTCAGAAACTTATAGGTGACATATAATATCGCAAATGTTAATTATTAATAATTCGTTTCCAGTAATGAAAGTATTTTTGTTCACACCTTTATATTTGCCATTCTCACATGGTTCATTAATGATGCTTCACATACTTACACCTGTAGTAATTCAAATATTCCACCAAATATAGAATTCTTAATTATTGTTTTCTAATATTATTTTTATTATTATTATTATTTATCGCCTCCAGGGAGTACAAAGACTCATCGAGGGAGGGCATCCACTCTACAACTCTGTCTTCACCACTCACAATCCATCAACTGCGGCAACGCCATCTATCGCCAAACACCACCACTAGTATTTCCACAGACAATCACAAACAACCATGCCCACGGCAGGATTCGAACCTGCAGCCTTTATTTTTTTTTTTTTTGGCTGGGGAGCAGATAGACTAACCACTCAACCAGCTTGAGTTACAATTGGAGAATCATCATAATGTGGTGCATTCCATGATACATAAGGACAAGACTGCTGTCAGGCAGTGTTTTCACTCACTCTGCCAGATGGTTTATGGTGAGAGCAAGGGAGTCCTGTTTGTCCTAATGTGAACTTGTTAAAGAAAGTTAATTGAAAAAATTACCACCTGATATTACCACTACATGTTTACTATCTGACTGCCCAGCCACAATAAATTAGATACATTTTAGCACTAAAGTAGCCAAAATCTTAAAACATTTAATTCAGAAATGGAAAACAACCAATGTTTAAACACCAGATTCCCAGATGGGTATCTCTCTTTCATGCTATACAAAAAACCCACACCTACTAAACAAATACCTGCAGATTAACTTATACTCCCATCCTGCGCAAATATACAACATAAGAAAAACATTAGCACATCAAGCTAGAAACTCTTGTAGATAGGCTTAGTTCATTATAACTGTTAATTTTTCAGGAAATAACTATGTATACAAAAATATTAATCACAAAAGGCTAATTAATACTTTCCAATATTTCGGCAATGTTACATTGCCATCATCAGGACTTACAAAAAAACAATGATGTGTGCACACAAACACTAACACTGGGCAAATGAGGCTGAAGAATGGCAACAGAAGTTGGGCCTAGAATCCTAAATGGTGTCCCCTAGTGGGATAAATTGGGTAGTCTTGGTTGTTGGGCTGACGATCTTAGAATGTATGCACCCCAAATTTGGGACAGTCTCATGCACCCAAATTTGTTGAAGTTTAGAAAGTTTTTCAGCGCTGAGGCAGATTTAAGGAATAGCCTTTCATATCTATATTTGCTGCAGTGTAATAGAGTGGTCTTCTTCCAGTGTATCCTGTGGTGGGTGTCCAAAGTATGGTCAGCAAGTACTGAGCGTCTGTACTGATGGAACTAGATGTAGTTCTTGTGTTTAGATATTCTCATATTGGTTGTCCTGCCTGTTTGGCTGTAGTAGGACAGTTTGCAACTGCAAGAGAACTGGTATACTCCTGGTCAGTCTAGGGTTTTTGGTTGAGTGGATAAGAGATGCCAATTTCTTATGTGGTCTGTAAGTTTTTGTTATGTCATATTTACTTTGGAAAAGGAAAACAACAACAGTCTCCCATTCCCAGACACCCTGATTATACATCAGCCTAATCCCTGGCATTCTTTGTTACACATACAGGTGGATACATTCATCGGCAGTCACCCCCCCGTCCCACTAATATGGGATTATAAAAACCCTATATAACAGGGCAAAATTAATCAGTTTTGATAACAGTACCCTAAATACTGAACTTGACCATATCCTTAATACTTTCTGAACCAATGGCTACAACCTCAAAAAATATTAAACTCTGTAACTGCAATCCCCTCCTCCTTCAGAATAGAAATTACTCAAAATCTATCATCATTCCATATATCCTGAGCACATGTGAAAACTAACAAAAATCCTAAGGAAATATGACCTTACAACCACTTAAGAAATTGGCATCTCAGGCAGGACAGCCAATATCAGAACATCTGAATACAAGGACTACATCCAGTTCCACTCTAATAACTACAGCCACTCGGGACTTGCTGACCATGCTTTGGACACTCACCACATGATACACTGGAAGAAGTCCAATCTATTACACTGCATCAAATATAAATATGAAAGACTATTCCTCAAATCTGTCTCAGCTCTGAATAACTTTCCAAACCTCAACAAATTTGGGTGCATGAAACTACCACAAATCTGGAAAGCATACACTCTAAGATCATCAACCCACCAGCCAAGCTACCCAATTTAACCCACAAGGGGGGGGCACTGCTTAGGACTCTAGGCCCAACTTCTGTTGCCTTCCTTTAGCCTCATTTTCCCAGTGTTAGTGCCTACATGCACATATAATTTTTTGTGTTGCTGAAATATAGGAAAATATTAATTAAAGTCTCTTATAATTAATATTTTAGTATACGTTGTTATTTCCTGAAAAATTAATAGTTAAAAGCTAGAGATATTTTGATCAAATGACAATATATTTCAAAATGAATGAATTCCAATTCATCTTTAATAGTTTTCCTAATAATGGATACAATAGTAAAACATAAAATTTTATTAAACCCTGTGCCTAATAACTGGAAAACTGATAGACAGCAATTTGTTCACTAAAAAACAGTAGTAGTCTCATACAGTGAAGGAGAGTCTCTAAAAAAATGAAAAGAAATACTCCACAAAAAGATAAACTCCACCCAATATGAGTGTCAGGAGTATACATTACAGAAGTAAATTCCTATATTATGAAGATTGTGATAGATTTAGAACTAAATGGAAAGAACACCACCAAAGTTACACAATTATGACCCAGCCAAAGTGGATTAACAGATCATATGCTCAACACCCCACACACAATCAGATGGGGGGGGGGGGAAATGACTCATTCAAAAGTGACAGGCAGAAAAGTGACTCCTAATCTAAATAAATTTGGATGAAAAACTTTGGTGTGGATCATAGAATTAATGATGACTAAGAGGAATGAAAGAGGGGTGCTTAAGGGTCAAAGCTGTATAACTGAGAGGAGACCTCCATATAGCCTTTAAAGGAATGCAGAGAATTCTCACCTTCTTGTGGTGCACCCTATTCAGTATCTACTTGGATACTGAACGAACGAGGATGGGCTGGCAATTTGGGATTTAGCCAACCAAATTGTATTCTTATTGGCTTAAACCAATATACAAAATTGATGGTACAACAACAAAATTTCATGGGCCCGGCTAAACAAGGCTCCCGTTGTTTTCGCCAGGGAACCAGGGCGAACAGCGAAAAGTCAGCTACTGGAACAAATCTGAAAGCACACCCTAATTCAACATCACCAGAGTTAAAGTTCGGTACTATCAACATAAGAAGCCTGAATGGCAAAGAAATGGAGCTAGCTGAGGAATTAGATAAGTACCAGATTGACATAATAGGGGTGACTGAAACAAAAAAACACAAAAACTGGTGAGATCTTTCTGAGCAATAAATACAAAATATTATATTCAGGAAATGACAATCAAGAAAAAGAAGGAGTAGCCATAGTATTCAACACTAAACACGAGGCTAATCTTCTTGAATGGTAGGCAGTCTCAAGTACAGTGATGTGGGCTAATATCAGAATGGGGAATTGGACAATGAGACTTATTTGTGCCTATGGTCCCACAGAAGGTTCTACTAAGGTAGAAGTGGAAGAATTTTTTGATGCTTTAGAAAAAGCAACTGACACAATGAAAAAGGAAAAGTTGGTCCTTGTTGGGGATCTAAATAGCAGAGTAGGAAATGATTATCAGACACAAAAATATTTTGGGAAAATTTGGAGAAAACAGCAAAGCTAATAATAATGGCAAATATCTGTTGGATTTCTGCTCAGGACATGGACTGGTTATTACTAACACCATGTTCCAACATAAAAATGTACACAAATTCACATGGAGAGAAGAGGCAAGGAATAAGAAAAGTCTCATTGACTATGTTATTGTTGATAGTGATGTTTTCTCCTTGGTGCAGGTCAGAGTGTACATTTGAAATTAGAAGTGATCACTATTTAGTCTTGAGCAGGATAACATTGAATTTCATATTGATAAGAAGAACATGTAAGAAAGTTTTAAAGCAAATAAAAGTTGAGCAGCTCTCAGATGTGAACTGTAGACTAAAATACACAAAGATTATTGAAGAAAAAATGGAAGAGTTCGAGAACAGGAACCAAACCTTGGAGATTCAGTGGCAAGCCTTGAGAAAACCCTGATTGATTCTGCCAGAGAGGCATGTGGTGAGGTTGTCTGCAAGGATAGAAAAATCAGAACTCCAAGGATGGACACAAGAAGTTAAAGAGGTAGTGAAGGAAAAGAAGAAAGCATATCAAAAGTTCCTGGCAAATAAGTCAGCTTGTGCTCTTAGAGAATACCGAGACAAATGTAAGAAAGCTAAACACTGTGTAAAACTAGCTAAACAAAAGTCATGGGAGAACTTTGGCAAGAACATAGAAAATAAATATCAAGAAGGTGGCAAAATATTCTGGAGGTTGTTGAAGAAGCTTAGGAATGGAGGAAAGAGTGCTGTAAAAGGAATTAGAGATGATAAAGGTGACATGAAAACAGGAGAAAAAGATATCCTTGAAGTATGGAGTAATTACTTTGAAAAACTGCTAAATGAAACAAGCAGTGATGACAGCACAGTGATAAAAAACACTGACCAGGCATGCAGTCAGGAATACATATCCATACTTGAAGTAGAAAAAGCCATCAAAAGCTTGAAATGTGGAAAGGCAGCAGGAGTAGATAATATTCTACCAGAAATGCTGAAGTATGGTGGTATAAGAGTCTTACAGTGGCTGCACTGCATAGTTCAGAAAGCCTGGTCAGAGGGACGAATTCCCGATGATTGGAGTAGAGCTCTCATAGTACCCATATATAAAAAGGGAAATAAAACTGAATGTGAGAATTACAGAGGTATTTCCCTACTGAGTGTTCCTGGCAAGATCTATGCAAGTATACTTGAGAAACGGTTGAGAAGAATTGTGGAAGAAAAGCTTGGTGAAAAACAAGCTGGATTCAGGCCAAATAGAGGCTGTCAGGATCAGATCTTCACTTTACGACAAATAGTCGAGAAAGCATGGGAATATAACAAAGATCTGTATTTAAGTTTTGTCGATTTGGAAAAGGCATATGACAAAGTGCCAAGAGAGAAGCTATTCAATACGCTGCAGTTATATGGTGTCAATGGGGCATTATATCAAGCAATACTTAGTCTTTATTTGAGTTGTAAGTCAGCAGTTAGAATTGAAGGGAGTACAGGAAGATGGTTTAATGTTAAATCTGGTGTGAGACAAGGATGTACATTATCCCCTCTGTTATTCATTATCTATATGGATCACATTACGAAGGAATGTGGTATTAAACCTGATATCAAAATTGGAGATGTTAATGTCAGCTCTTTGCTTTATGCGGATGATGTTATACTTCTAAATAAATCCGCTACAAGTCTGCAAGATTCTCTGACTAAATTGAATAGCTGTTGTAATAGATATGGTATGAAGGTCAGCAATCAAAAGACAAAGACAATGAAAATAGGCAGAATCATTGAAAATGTCAACTGTGTTGTGAATGGAGAACCTGTGGAACAAGTGATACATTTCAGCTACTTAGGCACGATTTTCAGTGAAGATGGTAAATTTAATATGGAAATAGACAGAGTCAACAGAGCTGGTATTGTAAGAAGTCAATTGAATAAATTTATAAGGAATAACAGAGAAATTAGTCAGAAAACTAAATTAGCTGTATACAAGACAGTGTTCAAACCAGTTTTAACTTATGAATCTGGGAGCTGGGTCAGAAGTAAAACACTTGACCGAAGACTAGAGACCGCAGATATGAGAGTCCTGAGAAAGATTATAGGCATAAACAGATGGCATCAATGGCATTATCATATTAAAAACGAGGATATTAGGAAAGAACTTGACATTGTCAGCATCAAGGAATGCATTATCAGAGCTAATCTCAGGTGGTGTGGTCACTTAAACAGAACGGGAGAAGAAAGATTAGCAAAACAAGTGTTCTCTGCCAGGTTGGCAGGAAAACGACTCAGAATAAGACCAAGATATTGGTGGATTGATACGGTACAAAGTGCCTTAGATGATAGAAATATAAGATCTGATAATGTTGGAGTCTTGACAAGTAACAGACTGATTTGGAGGAAAATTGTAGATAGGAAGTTAGTAATGACGTAAATTTTTCATGTAGTACTATCATATTCTGTACACCCCTTGATATCAGGAATTTGATGATGAGAGGAATGACCAGGGGAACTGAGATGGAAGTATATGATGTTTCTCATGAATGCAGAAAAGGAAGAGGAGTACACTTTGATAGTAGCAGAGGAGGAGTTATGCCCAGTCAAGGTGGAAATGCAAGGAGCAATAGTGGCATTGGTTTTGAGATGACAGATTGTAGGCAGAGGTAGGTGAGAGGATATAGGATAAATATTAAGTTAGGTGTTGATATAGACCTGGTAATGTATAAGGGTGGTCTAAAAAGTTCTCAGCCTTGACCACAGAGGAGTACACTTAGATAGTAGCAGAGGAGGAGTTATGCCCAGTCAAGGTGGAAATGCAAGGAGCAATAGTGGCATTGGTTTTGAGATGACAGATTGTAAGGCAGCAGTAGATGAGAGGATATAGGATAAATATTAAGTTAGGTGTTGATATAGACCTGGTAATGTACAAGGGTGGTCTAAAAAGTTCTCAGCCTTGACCACAGATGGCAACGCTATTGGCAAGATGGTTTTTTTTTTCTAAGTTGGTACATCTGTCATAAGCATCCATGTGAAATTGCAAGTCATTCTATCAAGTAGTTTGTTTTATACAGCTGTCTGAAGCAGAAGTGTTGTCTGTATCCCTTGAAATGAATAAAATTGTGTATCGTGCAGTTATAAAATTCTTTGTAAAAGAAGGTTTAACCAAAAGAAATTCATTCAAATTTCATAAAAGTTTATGGGCACTCTTCTCCTTCGTTTTCGACAATTAAGAAATGGCTGCTGAGTTTAAACATGGCGTACTAGCAATGAAATGAAGATGATCCAAGTGAAGGATGTAAAAAAAAAAGTGGAACAACACCAGAAATCACTGATCAAGTGCACGATATGGTATTGGATGACCGGCGAGTCAAAGTGTGTGAAATTGCTGAGACTATAGTCATTTCAAAAGAATGTGTAGGATATATTTTGCATGAAGAACTGCAAATGAAAAAGCTTTGCGTAAGATGAGTGCCATGCTTGCTCACAGCAGATCAAAAATGCACTCGCATGAAAATCTCTGAATAGTGCTTCGAGCATTTTAACAAGAATAAAACTGATTTTGTGCATTGATTTATTACTATGGATGAGACTTGGATTCACCATTACACACCAGAAGCAAAACAGTGGACAGAAGCTGGTTGTTTAGCCAAAGAAGACAAAGTTGGTTCCATCAGCAAGAAAGATCATGGCATCGGTGTTTTGGGATGCTAAAGGCATTTTGTTTATTATCTTGAAAAGGGTAAAACAATAACTGGAAAATATTATTCTGATCTTTTAACCAGACTAGACGAAAAAAATTCCTGAAAAAAGACCCAGTTTGCAGAAGAAAAAAATATCTTTCATCAGGACAATGCACCTGCCCACAAAGGTGTTTTGGCAATGGAAAAATTAAGGGATCTGACTATGAATTGTTGGAACACCAACCCTATTCCTCAGATTTGGCTCCCTCTGACTTCTATCTCTTCCCAAAACTAAAACCCTTCCTCGCTGGTCAGTGTTTTTCTTTGAATCAAGAGGCGATTGCTGCTGTAGATGGGTGTTTTGTAGATCTTATTGAGAACCACTACAGGGATGAGATAATGGTGCTGGAGCATTGCTGGAATAAATGTATTAGTCTTAAGGGAGATTATTATTATTATTATTATCTGTTGCCACCAATCAAATCCAACAACTGACCCCAACTATACCAATGCCATCTACTGCCGACCACCACCACCACTAGTTTTTCCACAGACAATCACAAACAAACATCCATGCCCACGGTGGGATTTGAACTCGCAGCCTTTGGCTGGAGAGTGGATACGCTAACCACCCAGCCAGCCAGGCCAGTGTTAAGTTGAAAAATAAAATAATTTTGAAATTGTAAATCCATTTTTTCATTGTTAGACCGAGAACTTTTCAGACAACAGCAAACTGATCCTGTGAATGTAAATATCTATAGGCATAATTTGTTGAGATTACTAATTACTGGACTGTACTTAACCTTAGTGGATGGATGTGTTGAAGAATACAAGTAATTGCACTAATGTCAACAACCTAAGATTGTTGACATTAGTGCAATCTGGCTATCAGAATCAGATATGGTAAATGGGATTGAGTGCAATGGGAATACTTTTTTTTAGGAATGACAAGAAATAGGAGAGAAGGAGGAGTACTACCAATGATATCAGACGACTTAAGTCCAGTTAGGTTAGAAATGCAAGAAAACAATGATGGTAACAGTGTCCCAAGTAATAGTGAGTTCAAGGCTATCTGGTGCAAAGGGAAGGCTAACAGAATGAAACATATGGTGGGTGTTGCTACAGACCTGGCGGATCAGTTGCAGGGGACGAAGAAATGCATTGCCAATTTAGCCTTATGGGTACAAAATGAATGATCATTATGAGTGACTTTAATTATCCAAACATTGATTGAATAGAAGAGAATCTCATGATAAGAATGAAGAGGAATTGAATGAATTCTTGTGAGACAACTTTCTCAAGCAGCATGTGAAAGAAGCAACTCGAGGTCAAAGAGTGCTGAATTTGTTCATAGCATCAGAAGGGATCTCTGCTAAGAATATGGCTATTTTACCACCAGTTGGTAACAGTGATCATGCTGTGCTTTCTTGGAAAGTATTTAATTGTATTGATGCTATAATTAGAACAGGTTACATGCTGAACTACAAAGCTGGGAATTATGATCAACTCAGAAGAATACCATCTTTGGTGAAATAGTATTAGTTACTGAATGAGAAAAATGTCAGCAATGCATGCATGGGAATCTTTGAAAAAATGCATAAATGAGGTAGTAATAGGGATATATCCCTAGTGTTCGAAGAATAAAATAGGTGGGCAATGAAATGGATATGCAACCTATATTAAGCAAGAGATCCACAAGAAGAACATGATGTGGAAAGAATATCGTGAGAATAAGAGTGAGAAGAGTTATGAAATATATAAAGCTCGGGCCAGAAAAGTAATGCATATTGTGAGGAAAGTTAAATCAAGTATGAAAAGAAATTGACTATGCAAGCTAAAGGCAATCCAAACAATATCATTATGCCACAAGCAAAAGAAAGAATTAATGTGGAAGAATAACTTTATTGAATGTAGATGGTGCTCTAGTGTCAGAGGCTAATGAGATTGTTCAATTAATGAGTGCTTACTTTGCTAATATATATCAACCAGGTATGTATAACATGGTGCACAGTGCCACTGCTACATTGGATGAAGAGTTAGAGGTGCATGAAAATGAGGATGAAGAGCTATTGCATAACGTGGAGAAGAATTTGTCAATAGGAAGACAGATGGAATATCAGCAAGTTTGCTACAGGAATGTTCAGTCAAACTGGCTAGGTCTTTCAGATGTTTGTATAACTTGAGTCCCAGCTCAGGAATGTATGATGGTTTCATTGTACAAGGGTGGTGCAAAAACTGATGTGTCTAACTACCGACCTATAAGTATCTCTGGTATGGTAGTGAAGATTTTAGAAAAGTTGGTAAGAACTTGCATACAGAAATGGGTAGACAAACAAGCTATATTCTCCAAGGAGCAGCATGGGTTTACTAAAGGAAGGTCATGACATGCTTTAGCAATTTGCCCATATTTTATAATAACAATGTTATGGCTGAGTTGGATAAAGGGAATGGATACAATATGATAACATTGGATTTTGCTAACGCATTTTATAGGATACCACATGAAAGGCTGTTGCATAAACAGGAGAATATGGGATTAAAATATAAACTCGATTTGAATCATTGGATAGTTGACAGACAAATATCAAAAAAGTGGTATATGGTGGGTGTGAATCTGCCAGATTTCAAGTGATCAGTGGTGTAACTCAGGGTTCAATCCTTGGTCATTGTTGTTCATTCTATACATTAATGACATTAGGAAGAATCTAACAGGAGTTATAACATATAACAATAACCCATGGACTGGATGTTACTGATATCCAGCACTTACAAAACGATTTGAATCGGCTGTAAATTTGGGCAAAAGAAAATGCCTATCAGTTTAATGTTGATAAGTATAAAGTTATGCACTTTGGCATAATGAGATTTCTAGTGGCATATTATATATTAGCAGGGTTATGCTACAAGAAACTGATAAGGCTAGGGATCTTGGCATAATGGCGGATAGCAATTTGAAGTTCAAAGGTCACATAGCAAAAGTTACAAAGTTATAAAACTCAAAGAATAATTGCGATGTTGAAGCAAACCTTGACATGTAAGGATAAGGAAATCATTTTGCCTCTTTATAAGGCCACCTGGATTATTTGTGCACAGATTTGGTCTCCTGGGTTCAAAGGTTTTAATTTAATTGGGCCTGTTAAATTAACAAGAGCACCAGAAGCTGCCCAGCATCCCTTTCCAATACATCTACAAACACACTGAACCTGCTTTTCCTTTTAATCTTTTATTTCATCTATCTCTGTCCTCTGGAACAGCCTTTCTTATGAAGTATTCTAAAATAACAGCCTGAAAATATGATACATATACACACACAAATTATAAATACACACATATGAACAGATGATTAGAAATATATAGCACATCAGTATTCTGGGACCAAACATGATATATTTTCTAATAAATGAGGTCTTGGGTTTTGCATGGCATAGTTCTATGACATAGTAGAATACAAAGTTAGGGCTGAATGGAAGCAAAGCAGTTTGTTTCACTTAGTTTTATGTCGTCTTTGTGTGTGCATTACAAGTCTCATATTATACTCCCTGATGATGTCTCAGTGACAGAGATGAAATATTGGAAGAATTAAATAATATTTTAATTCCTTCTCAGTGCTGTTTCCTTCCATTAAGCTTCTAACATCAGTTTATTATCCATTGACAAATAAATTCACAATTAAAAACTTAATACTTACAAATGCTTTTTAAAAATAAGATTAATTAAATTAAAATAAATTTACCTTTAATCATTAGCTGCACAGCTTTTTCAACATCACTTTTGATGGATAATAATAAGTCCCGTGTAAGAATACAAAGCTCTTCCTTCGGTTTCTTGTTGGTGTGCAGCACAGAAAGCCACTGCTGATGGGCTAGCATTAGTTTTAATTGCCAAAGACCCAGGGTTTGATCTTTTTGTTCTAAGGATGCTGCTAACTATTTATTTAAAAAAATAAAAAAAAGCCTTCCATTATGTTCTCTCCCAATTTCTAAGAAACATTTATTATAACACCGATGAGCTGTACATCTCACAATAGTCAGTTTGTGTACTTACAAAATAAACAAATATTTCAGAAAGGAAGAATAAATATTAATATTTTGTAGCTAAGTTCTTTTAATGAATTTATTTTTTTATTTCGGTCTTTATGAAAACAAACTTGGGCAAATTTAGCCTGCTAAGAGATAAATAATCCAGGAAATCAGTTATAGGACCAATCATGGAAGTTTTTCAAGTCATTTCAAGCTTCCAACAAGTGAGGTGGAGGTCTCCCACCAGGCATCATCTCCTACCAGAAGCCTCTTATGAACATCCAAGGCACAGCAGGACTGAAATCCAGTTGTAAACTAATAGCTATCCACCATTCAGGCAACCAGACCAGATCAGCAAAGTGACAGCATTCAAGTGAGAGCAAGTGGGGAAAAAAAAAAGAGTTTATACTATAGAATGGGAAATTTCACCAAATTATAGTTTGCACGTGACAATGATAAGTGAACCAATTCAAATTGTAATGGGCAAAAAATCTAAAATCCTAATTTGGTGTCCTCTAATGCTGTAAAATAAAAGAAAAATATAATGGCAATGTAGGAGTTAATCTAAAGATCAACAGTCTTCCAAATGTTTGGCAAATTAATGCATTATTTGTTCAGGTTTGAAGAATTTTTTATAGACATGGCTAACTCTAAAAATAATCATTCAGTCCTGTAACAACTTCTAAATATAGCACACTGGTTTTCTTCCATGTAATTTGTGTGAAGGGATGTCCAAAGCATAGTTTGTCAGTGATCACTTTGCATAATAATGGGGGGGGGGTGTATTTTTTTATGTTTTACAAGGCAGATGTTAACAGATCTTCCTGTCTGCCCATAGTAGGCCAAATCACAGTCACAAGGAACTTCATACACTCCAGGGTGTTGCTAGAGGGTGAAGTTTATCTTCAGGCAAGTGGATCAGAGTTGCTAATTTAACATGTAACAACTTCTAAATATAGCACACTGGTTTTCTTCCATGTAATCTTGTGTGAAGGGATGTCCAAAGCATAGTTTGTCAGTGATCACTTTGCATAATAATGGGGGGGGGGTATTTTTTATGTTTTACAAGGCAGATGTTAAAAGCTCTTCCTGTTTGCCCATAGTAGGCCAAATCACAGTTGCAAGGGACTTCATACACTCCAGGGTGTTGCTAGAGGGTGAAGTTTATCTTTAGGCAAGTGGATCAGAGTTACTAATTTAACATGTAATTTGAATGTGGTGCGAAGGCCATGTTTTATTAGTACTTTGGCTATCTTTTCTGATGTACCTCAAACATAGGGATTTGGAATAGTGATGTTTTTCCTTTTTCTGTGTTAGAGGAGGGAGAAGTAATGGGCTATGCAGTATTTTATCTATTTTGTAGGAATTGTAGCCATTGGCCAAGAAAGTATAACAGCAGTATTCTTTGTCAGCATGGGTTTGTTAAAGGGGAATAATGTTTTAACAACTTATGAATTATAACAAGACAACAAATGTATTGGACAAGATGCATATACTTAGATTTTGCAAAAGCTTCTGATAGACTACCACATGGCAACCTGTTAAAAAAAATGAAATGGATGGGATTGGATGATGACAGGCTAATGAGTTGGATTGTGACTGGTTGTCAGATAGGTATTACGAAATTGAATATTGTGGTGAAGTATTCCAGAAGATGAAAATCACTAGTGGTGTGCAGCAGTTGTTGTTCAACTTGTATAGCAATGATATTAGGATGGGTTTAAATGGTACAACTGTTTGCAGATGATGCAAAATTGTGGATAAAAATGCAGAGTCAAGAGGATGCGACCTCAGTTCAATGTTGCAAAGTGTAAGATTTTGAAATTTGGTAAACAATGATGAGAAGCAAAGTATATACTTGGTGGGGAAACTTTCAAGAAGATAGAGGAGATGAGAGATATGGGAGTAGTGGTAGACAAGGACCTGTAGATCCTGAAATTCAGGCCCAATTGCAGAAGTAGTCTGTCAACACATTGGATAATGGCAATGATGCAGAGGACTTTAATGTGCAGAAATAAAAGAGTTATGATTCCATTCTATAATGTCTTGATCAGGCCTCATATGGATTACTGTGCAGATTTTATCACCTGGTTTTCATAGTGACGAAAAACACACAAATACACACAGCACACAAAAATTATATGGGGTTTCACCACTAAGTATATCTACAAGTCATGCTAACCATATCATGGACACATGGTACAGGATTCGCTTGGAGGAGAATTCACTTTAGCTCATAGAAGCATATATAAATTTGAAGGATATTTTCATGAAATAGCATCTAATATGAAGAACAACCCCAACTCACACTTGGCATAACAAGCAAGAACACCTAACCATGCCTGCAAGGTAAAATTTTGAGGTATCCTTTAGGACAGCCAATTTCTCTTCTATCTTACTTGCACATATCTGTATATTAGTGTACTATCCTCTATGATGCAAATTTGACTTTTCATAATAATAAAAGTACTGGAAATAGTACTTTTATTATGATGAAAATGGCAAGAAGAAAAAATATAAAATAAAAACTAGAGAAGCTGGAAGAAAGTTGATAACTTAACATGTATAAAACCAACAGTAATAACTTGAGTTGTTATTAAAGGTACAAATATTTCATACTGAAAGTAACAGTACATCATCAGTGTAGAACAAACAGTTAAAGGAATGGAATACAAAGTACAGAACAGTCGGTGGATTACCAATTAAATTGTTGCCACGTGCCAGAAGATTAATATTAATAAAATATTATTAAATAATTCTTAAAAATTACTTCATTGATGATTGCATAAGATAAGAATCTCCCAAACTTTTGGGGGAGAGAGAGAGATAGTCATTTCAATTCAAATTTGGCCGATGTAAAAAGGCTTCACAACTTTCTTTGAAAAGACGTTCATATTTAAACTTGCATCTGTGGGGAAGACAAGCTTTATCCCACTGGATATTATGTTTAGAGTCAATGCTATGTTGTGCTACACCAGACTTATGAGGTTTCATGTATTCGATATAATACTGCTGCTCCTTCATTCTTTTTTTCACAGAACGGCATGTTAGTCCAAAGTATGATAAATTACATTCACACGGTATCTAGTAAACACCAGCTAATGATAGAGGTGCCAGTTTGCCTTTTGTAGATGGCAACAAGTGAGAAATTTTGTTGATAGGAAAATATGTGGGAATAAGATGATACTTCTTCAAAATTCTGCCAATAGGTTCTGAGATGCCTGAAATATAAGGTATTGGAACTCTGCAGTCTGTTGAAGACTCCTGAGGTGTTGGAACATAGGAGTCAATTATCTGCTGGATTTGATTAGGGTTGTAACCATTAGATTCATTAACCTTTTTATAGTGAAAAATTCTTGTTGTAAGCTTAATGGGGAGGAGCATACTCTATGTGCCCTATTAATTAAAGATTTGATAATGTCGATTTTTTGAGAGGTGTGATGAGCAGACTTTTGATGAATGTATCTGACAGTAAAGGTAGGTTTTCGATAGACACTTGTTGACAAAGTACCAGACTTTTCTTTTTACATGGTAAACTGAATGCGTGGGTGAAGGCTATTTATTTGTTGTAGAAATGTGCTAAGTTTCTCTTCAGCATGTGGTCAAATAGCAAAGACATCATCAACATAACAAAACCAAAGAGAGGGTTGGGGATGAATGGATGAAAACTTGTTTGTAGATCTTATTTTTCCAGCTGAAATATCCTGAATGTATAACAAATTCAAAAATCTTTGCAACATCCGGAGGGTAATCATCAAATAGTAAGTTGACAGTGTCAGCTAATGGAATATTGGTAAAAAGGAAAACAATATCAAAACTGAATAACAAGTCAGACTCTTTGATTTGAATATCCTTGATTTGTTCAAGAAAATGTGTCGAATTTTTGATGAATGATCTAGAATGTCGAGTAAGGGAAGTTAATGAATGTGACAAAAATTTAGCAATTCGATAAGTTCAAATCAAAGAATCTGACTTGTTAGTCAGTTTTGATATTGTTTCCCTTTTTACCAATATTCCATTAGCTGACACTGTCAACGTACTATATAATGATTACCCTCCGGATATTACAAACATTTTTGAATCTGTTATACATTCAGGATATTTCAGCTGGAAAAACAAGATCTACAAGTTGAAGGTACTGCCATGGGTAGTCCTCTGTCTCCACCTTTGGCAAACTATTTTTTGAAACATCTGGAAAACACCTCGTTTTTATCCATTCATCCTCAACCCTCTCTTTGGTTTCGTTATGTCAATGATGTCTTTGCTATTTGGCCACATGCTGAAGAGGAACTTACCACATTTCTACAACAGATAAACAGCCTTCACCCACGCATTCAGTTCACCATGGAAAAAGAAAAGTCTGGTAGTTTACCATTCTTGGACATCCTCCTTACATGCACATCCTCTGGTACTTTGTCATCAAGTGTCTATTGAAAACCTACCTTTACTGGCAGATACATTCATCAAAAGTCTGCTCATCACACCTCTCAAAAAATCGGCATTATCAAATCTTTAATTAATAGAGCACATAAAGTGTGCTCCTCCCCGTTAAGCTTACAACAAAAGTTAACAGAATCTAATGGTTACAACTCCTATGTTCCAACACCTCAGGAGTCTTCAACAGACCGCAGAGTTCCAATACCTTATATTTCAGGCATCTCAGAACCTATTGGCAGAATTTTGAAGAAGTATCATCTTATTCCCACATATTTTCCTATCAACAAAATTTCTCACGTTGCCATCTACAAAAGATAAACTGGCACCTCTATCATTATTTCGTGTTTACCAGATACCGTGTGAATGTAATTTACCATACTTTGGATAAACAGGCCGTTCTGTGGAAAAAAGAATGAAGGAACATCAGTATTATATCGAATACATGAAACCTCATAAGTCTGGTCTAGCACAACATAGCATTGACTATAAACATAATATCCAGTGGGTTAAAGCTTGTCTTCTCCACAGGTGCAAGTTTAAATATGAACGTCTTTTCAAAGAAGGTTGCGAAGCTCTTTTACATCGGCTGAATTTGAATCGAAATGACTGTTTGGGAGATTCTTATCTTATGCAACCATTAATGAAATAATTTTTTAAGAATTATTTAATAATATTTTATTAATATTAATCTTCTGGCACGCGGTAACAATTTAATTGGTAATCCACCGACTGTTCTGTACTTTGTATTCCATTCCTTTAACTGTTTGTTCCACATCATCAACTGTTTGTTGATGATGTACTGTTACTTTCAGTACGAAATATTTGTACCTTTAATACGTTAAAGTTATTACTGTTGGTTTTATACATATTAAGTTATTAATTTTACTTATGCAGCAGGTACCTCTAAAGATTGGAAGAAAGTTGAACTTTCCTACTGAAAAGTAGTCATGAAATAATATACTGAAATATACATTACGTATATTTCAGTATATATAATACCTATTATAATACCTATAATAGGTATAATACCTATATAGTGTATAATACCTATAATGCCTCTCCTTTAACTTATTCTGTAAGGGCACCCAAATGATTCTAGTAATCAATTACACTCATTCATCACTGTCCAAGTTTAAAGCCTAGTTCACACACTCTTGCTAACCACACACTTACATAACTTCCAGGGTTGCTCTCCTAATTCTCTCTCTCGTCATATAACAAAAAATTTCTGTTGTGTTAATCTTGTAGAATCCTTTTAGTAACTTTAGTTTCTAAAAGGATCATTGGCCCCTCCTTTCCAACTATCAACTAAACTTTGCACCCACACACCTTCACCCTATCCTAATAGAGAGCATTCCACAAACCTGCCACCAGCTTGGTCACTCATCTTTGAATCCTCTCTACCACCTCCTGATCCCCAAGAAACCCAAATGACCAAATCTGTGATATTAGTCAAGATGCACTGAATCATAGTTATATAAAGAGAGATAACTCCCCTATCTTTACTTGTTAGTGTATATTTCAATATCCAAGCAATCCTTTGAGATATTTTACTTTTGCAATATGACCCATGAACTTCAACTCTCACTCCACTAGTACCTTCAAGTCCCTAGCATCATCAATTTCCTGCATTCAGTACCAATATGATACACAGTATGTAATCTTTTCAACTCAAAGTGCAGAACCTTACATTCTGCAACATTAAACTGATGACCATTATCCTTAGCACACGACGCAAATTTATTTAAATCATCCTGCAAGATATGTATATCATCACTTTATCAACTATTGTTTCCTCCAGTTAATCATATCATCCAACAACTGAATATTATCTTCTAAATCATTCCCTATATCATTAATAAATTAATTAAAAAGTAGTGCTCTCACTAGTACAGAGCCCTGAGGCATGCCACTATAACCTTCATTCACCTAGATTCCACTTCACCATATACTATTCTCTATTGTCTGAATGCCAACATGAATTTCATGTTGCATTACATTTGTAAATCAATTTAGAGAGAAATAGATAAAAACATAAGTTTCTGGTGATGCAATCCAATAGCATGAAAGAGGCTACAAAGTTACAGGAAATCAATGTTGTGTGTAAGCAGGTGGTTAAGAGAAACGTAATCTACTGATATTCTTTTTGAAAAACTGGAGTTTAGTCTTTATGTAATACTTTACAGGAAAGGCTATTCCACAGAAATGAGGTGGATGGAATTAAAAATGAATGCCAGTAGGTAGTGTGGTGAGTCAGCATTTCATCAGTAAAAGGATTTCAGCAATTGCTGCTGTATTACTGTAGGCGAACAGTAATACAACAAACTTTCTCACTTCAAGAAACTGCCGAAAAGTACCAAAAGAGTCTACACGTACGGTACTGTGTTGAAAGAAATTCAATATAGCAAATTATCAACATAATAAACTGTTTCTCTGGTTCCTACAAGTTTGCTATAGTGGGAGTCAACTGTACTAACTGAATAAATCCACATGGACCTCAATCGTCCTTTGGGTCTTTTTCCTATCATTTTTCCATCAAACAATTCCTTTGGAAACTTTTCTTCTCTCATTGTGTTTAAATAACCAGATGGTAATAACCTCACACACTGTTGAATGCATAAAATGTCAAGTTCCTTTCTAATCTTTATTTTACTGATCACCTATTCACTCTCCTAATTTTTCACAAACTCTCATACCAGTCTCTAGTCTTTGATTAACTGTTTACATTCCAGTTATTTTTATATATATACAGGGTGGCCATAAAATAACTTTCCCTCTTTGGAGGCATCTGTAGCTAAAACCAATAAACGGAATGAAATCAAATTTTATATTGAGACTTTTGAAGGCATGGGGAGATGATTTCCACACAAAAAAAAAAGATTTGGTACCTTTTGGTACCAAATCTTTTTTTGTGTGTGGAAATCATCTCCCACACAATTTACACAATTAACTGCCGATAGGGGGAATTTTGGCACTGGTAGAGACGAAAATAAGCAGATAATTACATTAAAGGCAGATAAAATGGAATAACAACATTTCGACGGAAGCGACAGCTGCATCACTCATTCCAGCAGGATATGTGACGCATTACAATGATAATAATAATAATTAAACTAAAACAACTTACGAGAGAGAGACAGAAATTAATGTAGTGATTGAACTCACAGGAAATAATGCTTTATTCATCAGAATTAGGGTCCCCTGGACAACATACACGATTTTCAGTGTGCTGACCTTTCTTGTGTACAACAAATTGCATCTGTTATGGGATTGCACTGTTCAAGGTAAAACAACTTAACAAGTAAAGCACAGCATACTGAGCACAATTCGTCATTCGAATAATTGCGTGAATGTTCCCAATCCCTTTTTAAGTGGAATAGATGGCGCTGCTGTCATGTACACACAGCAGGATTTGCATAATCCTTTTTACCTGTGTTTACTGCAAATATTTAACTGCTTTTGGCTTCACCAGTGCCAAAATTTCCCCTATCGCAACCTTTGGTACTAAATCTTTATTTTGCGGAAATCATTCCTTTTATTGGTTTTAGCTACAGATGCCTCGAAAGAGGGAAAGTTATTTTATGGCCACCCCGTATATCATTGCATCATATATCACTGCACCTGCATATTTATCTATCTTTATATCTTTTATATATATATATATATATAAAAACATCTTTTGTTGCCATGATGAGTTTGAAAGAAAAATTGTGGAGTCCAGAGAAATCATCCTTAATCATGAACATTTAAATAACAATTTAAGCTACAACCTTCCAGATAGCCATTCTGCTGTTTTTCAGTACTGGCGTTCACGAGAGACTGAGCACACACTCACCAAACAATGCCATGATCGAAAGAACAACTTAAATGTAACTACAACGTTTTTTCATGTTAATTATGTACTGCAATTTTTTCCAGTGTTTCTCAGTTTTTTAAACTTCAGTGTTTTTATTGCTGTTTCATATTTTTTAAAAGACACCTGAAGAAGGCTGTCAAAAGCCGAAACTAGTAGTGTGCTATACCATTAAAACCTTACAATTATTCTCGGTTTCAGTCATTAAATTCTCTTTATACAAATGTATCAAAACAACCGAGTCAATGTTCCTCAACACATTTATAGCCTGCATGATGAAGCATCACTAAATAATATCAAAAGAAGCTTTAAAAGAACACTGAAGAAGATAGGACTGAGTATTAACAGGTTAGTCTTCTTAAAACGTTGTAAATTCCATGCAGTCTTTCCCAATTTCATTTCTTTTAAGGAGAATATAAGAACAGTATGTGCTAAAAAATCTATCGAAAGGCTAAGTTAGACCTACTAACTGAAAGAATTTCTGATACGAAACGTACTTTGGCTTTTTTTATTTAACAATAAAAGATCTTTAGCTCAAATACTTGAAGAATCTCTGGATGATAATAGTTGGCATGAGTTTAGTGTGAATAGTGAAGCTCAAGCAACACAAATACAATATGATAACAAGATTAACCTTATCAGAAAATTTGAGACTCTTAAGAGTACAGAATACACTTAATTTTACAAAAGCCAGCATCAATCCTGACAAAGTTGTAATAAACAAGTCTTCTCGCGTTCTTACAGCTGCCAAAAAAAGTATTCTCAGCAAAGGTCTAAATTTTATTCCTAAAGAATCTCACCTTACCAAAATAGAAAAGGCCACTTCATTCCTACGTACTGAAGATGCTAAACTTCTATGCATTGAATCCATATTCATTATTAATAATGCAAAACCTCCAACGGATAACATTTCTTCAGCTGAACAACAGGCTATTAAAAGCCTAAAAAACAACAAAGATATAATAATATTACCAGCAGATAAAGGCAATGCTACAGTTGTCCTCAGTTCTGAAGATTACCATAATAAGATGCTTCAATTGCTTGAAAATAATACCTATTCAATACTTCAGGAAGATCCAACTTGAGAACTACAAAATCGCACCAACAATTTATTAAAAACAACAACTAAACTATCTTGCAACATTCGCCTTTCTCTACACTCTCTTCATCCGCTTATCCCATGTATTTATGGAGTTCCTAAAATCCACAAGGAAAACATCCCTCTTCATCCAATTGTGGAAGGTATTGATTTCTCTCTTATTCCATAAAGATAGTTCTAAGAATAACATATTCATAAAAGAAGAGGGCATAATCGAAGAGAAAAAATTTCAAATATAATTTTAAAAAAGTAGAAATTGCAAACATATTTTTTGCAAATTTTAAAAAGAGTTATATTATTTTATGTTTTGTTCAAACACTGTGTTAGCATACACATTTTATCCCATCAGCACTACGAATTATAATTTATTATAATTATTAAATATAATAAATATTATAATATTAAATATTATAATATAATAAATTAAATATAATATAATTTATAATTTGAATGTGATTACTATAAAAAGCAGAAAGTCTAAGAATATGTTTGTAGAATAAGAAGGGATAGTCAGAGAGTAGAAATTTCAAATATAATTTAAAAATGGAAGCAGGTGGAATCCGAGTTAAGAAAAAATATTCTAAAATAATTTGCTTTAAGTTATTTTATTTTTAGTTTGCCGCACTGATTAGATTAAGATATAAATTTTATCCCATCTGCATGAAGTATTATAAAGTTAATTTTATAAATTTCATCACTTTGTAATAGGTATTTGCAATATGAAGTTCTAAAAAAAAACATATTAGTAGAATAAAAGCTATAGTTGCAGGTTAGCAAAATGACGTATGATTTAAAAATGGGAACAATGGTCATTCTGAGTTAGGAAAGGATATACTAAATATATCCTGATAATTGCAAAAAGATGTAATTCTAAGAAAAATACATTTACAATAAGAGAGTAGAGCCTCCATAGCTCAGTCAGTATAGGCAAAGCCCTTTGGTCGGAAAGACCTTGGTTTGATTCCCGTCAGTGATATGAAGAACCTTTAAAGGTGAGTTAGCTGGTCTCATACAGAGGTAGAGGTTTTTTTTCACCAGGAAACTCTGGTTTATCATCCCCCAGAACAGGCAAACCAGCCCCCCCCCCCCATGAACACACATGGATTACGGTCATGAATACATCCAAGCCATATGCCGGTCCCGAGCCCTGATAAAATTAGGAAGTTGGGGAAAGCAATGGTGAAGTACCCTGTAAAAATCTCACCAGGAATACTTTATGGGCAATGCCTACAAAGCCACCTTATCGTTAGTTTTCATGTCATCTTTATCATCTGATTTCATTTTAGAAACCATATACTTCAGAATGTAGCACTCTACCTCCAAGGGATTTTAGGAATTTGATAGTAATGTATTGAAGTATTCCTCCAGATTTTCCCTTCTCCACAATGTTTAACTTCTATATTTTTCCCGAAGTCATTCTTGGATCTTTTGTTTTGCTACCTTTTCACACAAATTTAATATTCCTACATTTTTCTCTGTATTTTTTCAGGACATGCCAAGAACTTCTTTTCATATGATTTCTTCTTATCTAAGACTGCCTCTGTAAATGCTCGAGTCTCCAATGAAGTTCTGATTTTCCTATTCTTGCAGACAACTTTACCATATTTGACAGGATATGTCATGTATGATTTGACAGGAAATATTCACTTGTTTGTTGATGATGCTAAACTTGGAAGACCAATGGTAAATGAAGGTGATGTAGAGATCCTGCATGATGACTTAAATAGACTAGCAGTTTGAACAAATGACTGCCAGTTTAATGTGACCAAGTGTAAGGTGATGTACTTTGGGAAGAAGAGATCATAAGCTGTGTACTACTACACTGATGGAAATTAACTGCAGGAAACTGATCAGGCCAGGGAGTTGAAATTTAGAGAGCATGCAAAGGTGGATAAAGCACTATATATTACATGAATGTTGAAGAACGTACCAACAAGCCAGGATAGAGAAATTATTGTTGCTCTTTATAAAGCTTTAATAATGCCATATGTGTACTACTGCATCATATCTGAACACCTGGCTTCCATAGTGATGAAGTAGCGATAGAGAAGATCCAGAGGTGAGTGACAAAGATTGTGGCATATCTATGGAATGCTCTTATAAGAATAGATTGATGGTCTGTGGGCATCAAAAATTAACTCATAGGCAAAAAAAATGAGACATGATAGAAGTTTTATAGGATTGACATTGAACACTTTTTTTTTCAGTACATGGCAGGAAGGGAGAGAACCAGATGTCACCCATGGAAATTATGTAAGAACGTGGTAGTAAGGATGTTAGGGGTAGGTTTTTTGTTCGAAGGGCAGTGAGTGAGTGAGTGGAATGGGTTGCCAGAGGTGGTGATAAGTGCTTAATCAATTAATAAGTTTAAGGAGAGGTGTGATAGGTATTGTGTGAATTATGGATCCCCATGATGAGTCTTCTGACTCTGTGGAGATAGTTAAATCTACTAGCCAGATAAAAAGTTTACTTGTCCAAGGTATAAAGTCTCTTTATATAAATATTGTTATAAGTGATGTTAAAAAACAACAACTCATCTTTTTAATTCTCACTATACATCACACATAATTATAGAGAAATAGGCTTTCCTTTAAGCTGGGTTTAAAATGTAAGCCACAACTCAACTCTGTTTTTTCTCTTTCATTCACTGTTCATAATGAAGGGTGAGTTTATATAAGTTATCCACGAACAATAAATTTGCATGAAAGATAAACAATGAAATTCATGAAAACAAGAAAGTAGCACATTAGATGTGGAGCCACACACTTTACACAATGCACTCAGTCACATGATCTAGTCTTTAATTTGTCTTTGCAAAATGATTGTATTTTTTAAATAATAGTATTACAAAGAATTTGCATGACGTAAAATTTTCATGTATTTAATTACACTAAGCTACATGTTGTGAACATATAAATCAGCTTAGGACAATACTATATTGCACATCTACTAAAGAAGGTGTTCAAACAATAAGATATACATATACAGGTATCCCTTAATCAAATATAATAATCAATGGTAAAAATTACAATTCCGCCATGATCAATTACTATATTAATAATTCGTTTATGTGGTACTCTTTTAGGAAAGATAAAAAATGAATGCAAAGTAAATGTTTAATAAATGCTTGTACCTACGTTAGTTACAAGCATTTTTGCAGTACGTTAGTTACTGCAATTTTTTATCAAAAAAAAGTTATCAAGAGTCGTATGAACGGTTTTAGTTTTTTCCTACCACCATAAATTCTATGATAACAAGCAAAATGACTCTCTAGACCTCGGCAAACAAGCATTCTTCAATTAACATCTGTATCTGTATCCATTACTTGCTTCTTAAGCGATATATTCCATCCAGTTCTTTGATTGTTATCTCCTTTGGAACCTCATCTTCACATTCCATTTGTTCGTTGTCTTCATATGCACATTGTTGTTCAATTTCAAGAAGATAGTTGTCACTGAAATCTTTACCAACGATTGCAACGAATTCTTCAAACCATTTTGTTCATACGATTTTGAAAACCACCTAAATCATTAGCACATTCTGGCAAAAGGTTTTTCCAAACAGCTTTCATGCAGTTTGGAAAAACAGCTCTCATGCATTTTCTCCCATTGTTGTTTCTACCCTTTGAGAATGTCTTATTAAGAAAATAGGCTTTGAAACTTATAATGACACTCATGTCCATGGGTTGTAGTAATGATGTTGTATTTGGTAGGAAAAATAAATAAAACTTTCACATTCTCACACAGATCATTAAGAGAATTTTGATGAAATTCTTTTTTGAATGAAAAAAATTACAAAGAACGCAATTTGTAAATACAACAGAACAATTGGAGCTTGTAATACACCCAATCTTAATGCTTAATGGGAGAAATGACATCGTCATGCTCACGACTTTTTTTCTCTCGGCCAGGAAACACTCCTCAAGGCTTGCATGTTTTTTGTGTGGTAAATATAAAGGCACGTTAATTAAAACTCTTGCCATGTATATGAAGGGATTGTCACAATTAATTTTGCTGTGTTAATCAAATCCCGCGTTAAGCAAAACCACAACAAGCAAGGGATACCAGTATATATATAGATGTACTGCAGTATTTAATTCGATTATGCATATTTTAATTTTTGTATTTGTAATCAGTTTATTTTGTGATGAAATTATATTGTAAGAAAAGTAAAATTAATTTTTTAAAGAATAGATTACTTATTACATGTTGTGCATATATGTGTGTAAGTTTCATATTGAACTAAATGACTGCATTGATTTGATTTATATTTGTTGGCAATGATAACTGCAATTTAATTTAAACGAATATATGATATGCAAAACTTACCCATTTTCTTGCACACTTCATGCATGTACGATTTAGTATTTTGAATCCTTTCCTTCATGCTTACATGGTGATCAGAATACATCTTAGAAATTTTGAAAACAACTAACAACTCTAACAAGGTAGTTGTTTCCATAATTTCAACGATGTGTTTAGTGTTTTCAAGTAAAGCAGCATAACTCTAACACATAGTGGTGGCTCACTTTTACTACTTCACACCTGAAGCGTGTCATGTAGTGGAGCATGCATGGAATGAAAAGAACTTTATAATACTACTATGAGGGAAATGAGATTTTTGGAAATTGAAAACAGATATTTATGAAGCCTTTCATATAGAAAAAGTTTAAAAGTTTTGAATTGTTGTATTTATTGTTGTTATTATTATTATTATTATATCACATCTCCAGGGAGTCCAAAGACTCAACGAGGGTGGGCATCAACTCTACAATCTCAATACTCCACTAACCTTCATCATCTAACACCGACTGCTATCACTAGTGCTTTCACAGACAATCACAAACATCCATGCCCAGGGCAGGATTCAAACCCGCGGCCTTTTCACTGGAGAGCAGATACGCTAACCACTCGGCCAACCAGGCTGGCAACATTGTCATTATGTTATGACAATGATGAAATAGCAACTGTTGGTGGAGGGGGGGTTAAGTTATGGCAGGTTCAGTTTTTAATTACTATGAAAAAATGAACAGTCTTCCATATAAAAAGAAAAATAAAGTTCTAAACATTAAAAAATTGACAGCGTACACTAGAAATATAAATTAAATAAACTTTAATATATACTTTCCGATATTTCTGCAACGTCACGTTGCCATCTTCTTGGGAACTTAATACAAAAACAAGTGCATGCAAGTACTACATAACAGCAAAATGAGAATCGAAGCGAGGAAGATATTGTTTTCCTAAAGTCCTGATGGTGCCCCCTGGCGGGCTATATTGGTAGTTCTTGGCCTTTGGGCTGAAGTTCTTCTGATCAATGTTTCCCAAATTTGGGGTAGTCTCATGCATCCAAATTTGTTGAGGTTTGGCATGTTCCTAAGGGCTGAGGCTGATTCCATGAATAGTCTTTCATTGAACTTGTTGCAGTGCATTACTGTGGCTTTCTTCCACCTTATTCTGTGGCGAGTATCCAGAGCGTGATCTGCAAGCCCAGAGTGGCTGTACTGGTGAAATCGGATGCGATCCTTGTGTTCTGAGATTCTGATATTTGCCGTCCTGCCTGTTTGGCCAAAGTAGGACAATTTACAGCTGCAAGGGACCTGGTATACACCAGGTAGGTCTAGGGGAAGTGGTTGGTCTTTAGTGGAGCAGATAAGGGATGCCAATTTTCTATATAGTCTGTAACAAGAGGTCAAGTCATGTTTTTTAGGATTTTGGTAATTTTTTCCGAGGTGCCCCGGATGTAGGGAATGGTGATGGATTTAGAGTAATCTTTTTTATGAAGGGTGGGGGGGGGGGGTTGTGGATAACTGGTTTAAGTATTTTTTGGATTCTTTTTTTTTTGGGGGGGGGGGGGGTAGCCATTGGCTGAGAAAGTGTCAAGGATGTGATTTAGTTCAGTGGCTAGGGCTTGATCATTTGAACGGTATTAGTTTTGCCCTGTTGAATAGTGTCTTAATAACTCCATATTGTTGTGAGGGGGGAGGGGATTGTTGGTGAATGTATCTGCCTGTATGGGTGGGTTTTATATAAACTGAGAAAACCAAGGTTCCGTCAGGTTGGCGGATGACTAGCGTGTCTAGGAAGGGGAGGTTATTGTTTTTCTCTTTTTCCAGGGTGAACTTGATTCTAGGGTGTTGGTTGTTTAAGTGTGTTAGGAAGGAGAGGAGTGAATCCAGGCCATGTGGCCAAATAGCGAACACATCATCAATGTAACGAATCCATATGGTAGGTTTTTGTGGGGGCTGAGTTTAAGGCTTTCTCTTCAAAAGTCTCCATAAAGAAGTTGTGGAGATTGGCCAAGGGTGGGGAGAGTGGTGAACCCATGGCTGTCCCCTCTATCTGTTTGTAGAATTTTTCCTGCCAAACGAAATAGTCTGAGTTCATTGTGAACTGAAATAGGGCTGAGATATCGAGAGGAAATTTAGCTTGGATTAGCTCTAAGGTTTCTTTGAGGGGGGGCATTCATGAAGAAGGAGATGTCAAAACTGACCATTATGTCATTATGTTGTAGTGTAAGGGGTTTTTTTATACTGGCTTTGAAGTGGGCTGAGTTTTTTATGTGTGATGGTGTGTTGCCAGTATAGTGTGAGAGCGTTTTGGCTAAATGCTTAGCTAGTTTGTAAGTGGGGCACATTTTCTTTATGTATTTTTGGGAGCCCATATATGTGTGTGTGTGTGTGTGTGTGTGTGTGTGGGGAGTTATATGGTTTTAGTCTGCTGGTAATCTCCACAGGCGAAGAAGTGACCTTCTTAAGGAGCCTATGGAGTTTTTTAATTTGTGAGTTGGTGGGATCGTATTCAATAGGGAGGTAAGTAGCTCGATCTAATAGTAAAGTCTTAAGCTTACCTGTGTAGTCATTATGATTGACATTATGACACTATGATTCACCATGGAATCAAGTTCACCCTGGAAAAAGAGAAAAACAATAACCTCCCCTTCCTAGACACACTAGTCACCCACCAACCTGATGGAACCTTGGTTTTCTCAGTTTATAGAAAACCCACCTATACAGTCAGACACATTCACCAAGAATCCCATCACCCCCCCCCTCACAACAATATGGAGTTATTAAGACACTATTCAACAGGGCAAAACTAATCTGTTCAAATGATCAAGCCCTAACCACTGAACTAAATCACATCCTTAACACTTACTCAGCCAATGGCTACCCCCCCCCCCAAAAAAAAGATTCCAAAAAATACTTAAACCAGTTATCCACAACCCCCCCCCCCCTTCACAAAAAAGATTCTCTAAATCCATCACCATTCCCTACATCCAAGGCACCTCAGAAAAAATCAACAAAATCCTAAAAAAACATGACTTGACCACTTGTTACAGACCATATAGAAAATTGGCATCCCTTATCCGCTCCACTAAAGACCAACCACTTCCCCTAGACCTACCTGGTGTATACCAGGTCCCTTGCAGCTGTAAAATGTCCTACTTTGGCCAAACAGGCAGGACAGCAAATATCAGAATCTCAGAACACAAGGATTACATCCGATTTCACCAGAACAGCCACTCTGGGCTTGCAGACCACGCTCTAGATACTCGCCACAGAATAAGGTGGAAGAAAGTCACAGTAATACACCCCAGTAAGTTCAAATATGAAAGATTTATTCATGGAATCAGCCTCAGCCCCTTAGGAACATGCCAAACCTCAACAAATTTGGATGCATGAGACTGCCCCGAATTTGGGAAACATTCATCAGAAGAACTTCAGCCCAAAGGCCAAGAACTACCAATATAGCCCACCAGGGGGACACCATCAGGACTTTAGGAAAAGGGTATCTTCCTCGCTTCGTTTCTCATTTTGCTGTTATGTAGTACTTGCATGCACTTGTCTTTGTATTAAGTTCCCAAGAAGATGGCAACGTGACGTTGCCGAAATATCGAAAAGTATATATCAAAGTTTATTTAATTTATATTTCTAGTGTACACTGTCAATTCCTTAATTATTAGTTATCATGTTTAACCAGCGTATAAGCCTCTCTACAAGGACTAAACATTAAAGGTGATAAAAGGAGGGAAGAAAGTGAAGATGACTTACACAAAGATAACCAGCACCTAAAATTGCAAATGTTTTGGCAATTCTTTAAAAGAGGACACTGTAATGTTCAAATTAAGGAGTTCAGATTCAGAATTTTTATTTCCAACTCTCTGGATATAAAACTTCTCTAATGAATTTGTTGGCAGCCACCCATGATCAAATAACTTGACAATGAATGAGATGTTACAAAAAAAAGTAAATTATGCAAATCAATTGGATTTCTGAAGCCCTGGAGATACCTGTATAATAATAATAATAATATATGGTTCCCTTACTGAATGAATGTTTTCTGTAGATTTTTTCCAATTTCTATGGTGTGCTGTTTTAAGACGCTTTCATTTTTATTCCAGACTTGATTCTCCATTTCACTTCTGAAAACTGCTTCTCTTTGATTCATTTTAAAACTTTTGCACTTTTATTTCTTTTTCAATGTGATACTCATTTTCAATCTACTCAAAGGTAAATGGTAATCACTTAAGGAGAGGTGACTATAAATAACACAGTCAATAGTTCTTATCTTATCATTTTGTATTCTTTCCATGAATGTATGAACATCTTTGTGTTAGAATGTGGTGTTAACACTGATTTTCTTATTATTATTTAATTTTTTTTTTAATAAACTGATAGCTGATTTTTCAACATAATCTCCCTTAAGATGAATACATTTATTCCAGCGATGCTCCAGTGCCATTATCCCGTCCCTGTGGTGGTTCTCAATAGATCTTCAAAATACCCCCTATCTACAGCTGCAATCACCTCTTGATTCAAAGAAAAATGCTGACCAGCGAGGAAGTGTTTTAGTTTTGGGAAGAGGTAGAAGTCAGAGGGAGCCAAATCTGGGGAATAGGGTGGATGTTCCAACGATTCATAGTGCAGATCAATTAATTTTCCCATTGCCAAAACACCTTTGTGGGCAAGTGCATTGCCTGATGAAAGATGATTTTTTTCCTTCCACAAACCAGGCCTTTTCTTGTATACAAGAATTTTTTTGTATGGTCTGGCTAAAAGATCGGAATAATATTCCCCACTTATTGTTTTACCCTTTTTAAGATAATTAATAAACAAAATGTCTTTAGCATCCCAAAACACCGATACCATGACCTTTCCTGCTGATGGAACCGACTTTGTCTTCTTTGGCGTTGAGTTGTTCTTAGAAGCAACAGAAGCCTTGAAACATACTCCGAATCTCAACAAATATGGCTGTATAAATTTGCCTAAGATTTGGGAGACAGTCATCTTAAGACATAACTAGTACCTGCTTTCTCACTCTCTATTTTTTGTTTTCCCTAGATAGAGGGCGCCTAATTAGGACTTTAGTCTTTGTGTTGTTGCTACAATTTTTTGTAAACTAGTCCCTTTGTTACACCGTGTTGTTGTAATCTTGCATACTGTGACAAACTATGTTCTTGTGCTCTGAAGATGCTGGTTATAACACCAGCGAAATATCAGCAATAAGTCAATAAATAATTATTTACTTATAATTCTATGTTTTGATATATACCATCAAAATTAAACAACCAGCTTCTGTCCGCTGTTTTGCTTCTGGTGTGTAATGGTGAATCCAAGTCTCGCCCATAGTAATAAATTGATGCATAAAATCAGTTTTACTCTTGTTAAAACGCTCCAAGCAATGTTCAGAGATTTTCATGCGAGTGCATTTTTGATCTGCTGTGAGCAAGCACAGCACTCATCTTATGCAAAGCTTTCTCATTTAAAATTCTGAATGCAAAATATATCCTACACATTCTTTTGAAATGCCTATAGTCTCAGCAATTTCGTGCACTTTGATTTGCCTGTCATTCAATACCATATCATGCACTTGATCAATGATTTCTGGTGTTGTTACACTTTTTGGACGTCCTTCACGTGTATCATCTTCAAGGCTGGTACGGCCATGTTTAAACTCAGCAGCCCATTAATTAATTGTCGAAAATGAAGGAGAAGAGTGCCCATAAACTTTTATGAAATTTGAATGAATTTCTTTTGGTGTTAAACCTTCTTTTGCAAAGAATTTTATAACTGCACGATACTCAATTTTATTCATTTCAAGGGATACAGACAACAATTTTGCTTCAGACAGCTGTATAAAACAAACTACTTGATAGAATGACTTGCAATTTCAATGGATGCTTATGACAGATGTACCAACTTAGAAAAAAAAAATCTTGCCGATAGTGTTGCCATCTATGGTCAAGGCCAAGAACTTTTCAGACTGCCCTCGTATAACCAGACCTCATTTCTCCACACTTGCTCCTGTCTGTTCAACATTACCCCTTTGTTCCCACCTCCCAAACTCAATTACTCCTCATGTATTTCCAGGCTGTTCCATGCCAATGCTGACCATCCCCATACATGCATTCATTACTGCTTACAGAATCCACTTTCCTTACACTGTATCTCCCTGGCCTACTCCATTACACTTCCAACTTCTATTCCTGTTTTAGCTCCATTCACAATCTCATCAGTCTCAAGCAGCTGAGATTGTGAATCCGGAATGAAGCAGCTTTTCCAGATGACTCACTCCAAAACCATTCAGATGCAGTGCATCACTCTTATACAGTTCCATAAATTAAAGATGCCAAGAAATTATATTCTTGGTTTCATCCTTTATCCAAGTGTAAGCAAACAAAGTTTATGTGTGGTCACTTCACGAATGGGCTATTTGTATATAGAGGCTAATGACTTCACATCAATTGGCCTTGGCTTCCATAATGCAATGCACATATCCATATGGACATGTATAATACTATGCATTATGGGAAGTGCCACTACTCAGACCTTGTTTGCAGGATGTAACCAAGTGAAAGAAACTCAACATCTATCTCTAATCCAAAGTATTTTAGTAATAAGGTGTGACACCATTTGGCTTCTTGCATGTGGAAATATGACTTCAGCATTACTTCAACCTTAGTATCACTTCTGGGTCTAGCACCCAGTGATGAGACCTCAATAAAGGTTGAAGCCTGTTTGGGTAGTGGCACCTTTTTCATGATGCACAGCATTATACATGTCCGTAAGGAAATGTGCATTGCATTATTAGATACCAAGGCAATTGATGTGAAATCATTAGCCTCTATATACAAGTAGTCCAGTTGTGAAGTGACTTCACTTGCAAGCTTTGTTTGCTTACACTTGGATAAAGGATAGAATCAAGAATATAATTTCTTGGCATCTTTAATTTATAGTATAACCAAGTAAAAAAACTTTCAATAACTTATGCAGTTCCATTCCCCCCCCCCCCAATAGTCATCCCACACAGATGCACAAACTGAACTCATTTCTGCTAATATTCCATTAATATCTTTGCTCTCTGTACACACAGCTCATCACTGTCACACCTGGACAATACACAAACTACTCTTCCTGCCACACTGTTGTCCAGTGTGGCTTGTACATAAGTAAAGTAAACCCTTGCCGAGCGCGGATTTGCAGAACGCAATTTTGCACATACGCGTTATCTTAATTGTCTCCATTTAATTTGTCCAACGCTAGAATTTCATTCATGCGTGGTATGCTACAGAGCATCGGCTGGCAACCCTGCTTGGCGCTACCCACTAGCTGAGTGACCCAGGCCGAGCAGCGATCATTTCACTCACGTTAGCAGAGCTATAATCATGTATTTATCAGTGTTTATCCTCTTCTCCTTTTGCATTTGTATTTCTTTTAATTTCAAAAATTCAATATGACATCTAAGAGGAAGAATTAAGATGATAAAGCAGCAAAAAGACGCAAAGTTTTGACATTATCTCAGAAAATTGAAATTTTAGATAAGTTGAAAAATAATACACGTGTTTCATCACTTGCAAGAGAACTAGCTATAAATGAATCAAGCATAAGAATGCAACAATACGGGAGAATGAAGAAAAGATTCAGTCTAGTGTCAAAGCATCAGGTGATACTTCGGCAAAGGTTACTCAAGTTTCAAGAAGAATTCCGCAATTGGAAAAGATGGAAAAAATATTAATAGCTTGGATTGACAATCAAGTAAACGAAAAAGGCTCAGTTGTGGATGGTGTTGCTATTCGAAACAAAGCTTTAGATTTGTTTACTTTCGTTTTAAATAAAGATGGCCAATCGTCAGAGAAAATTGACTTTCAAGCAAGCAAAGGTTGGCTTGAAAACTTTAAGCGTTGTTTTAATTTGCACAATGTACAGCTTCAGGGAGAAGCTGGCTCTGCAGATAAAGAAGCAGCAGAGAAATTCAAATCCCAATTTTTGAAATTCATTGAAGAGAGGAGTTACGTTCCACAACAAGTTTTCAATGCGGATGAGACGGGCCTATTTTATAAGCGAATGGGACAACAAACCTACATCACAAAGACACAAAAGGTTGCCCCAGGTTTTAAAGCTTTTAAGGATAAACTCACTTTGCTTTTTTGTGGAAATGCATCAGGCAACTTCAAGTGCAAGCCTCTGCTCGTTTATCGATCTGAAACGCCTCGTGCATTGTAGGGAAAAAATTTTGAGCAATTGCCCGTTGTGTGGAAGTGGAATAGAAAGCTAGGGTAATAAAAACCCTCTTTAATAACTGGTTTGAAAATTCATTCATTAAAGAAGTCAAACATTACTTAGAACAGCAAAACCTGTACTTTAAAGTTCTCCTAATTCTCGATAATGCTCCAGGACACAATGCTGAAGCCCTCACAACATTGCATCCAAATGTAGAGGTTTTATTCCTCCCACCTAACATCACTTCCTTAATCCAACCAATGGATCAAGAGATCATAAAAACAAAGCCTATTATGTCAGGCATGTTTACACTTCTGCAAATCAAGCACTAGACGAAGGAAAGCACGACACGCTAATGGCATTTTGAAAGCGATTCAACATAAGCCCCTGCATAGAAATGATTAAACTCGCATGGGAACAAGTGAATTCATCAACATTGAATGTTTGCTGGCATTAGCTCTGGCCAGAAGTTGTCAACAATTTTAAAGGATTTCCATCGAATGAAAATGAAGCCAAAGAAATCGTACAAATTGCAAAAGCAATTGGCGGCGAAGGATTTTCAGATATGGAAGAAGGAGAAATCAAAGAATTAATCGAGAATGACGATTGAGAAATTACGAATGAAGAATTGGATGATCTTGTAACATCAGCCGACAGTGAAAGCAGCGATAGTGAAGAAGATAGAGCGCCTTTAACTTACAAGAAGTTAAATGAATTGTTAAAAAAGGCACAGGAACTGTCTGATTTTTCAATGGAAATTGATCCAAATGAAGAAAGAAGAGGACACCTTATGAAAGGCATTGAAAAACTTTGCACTCTTCACCGCGAAACTTTTAAAGAGTTGCATCAGTCATTGTCCCAAGCAAAAATCACTAGCTTTTTAAAAAAATAATTGTGTCATGTACCTACTTATTAGCAGTAATAAAAATTCTTTCAATTAATATTTGTTTCATTTTTCCCTTTTAATTACAACATTTAGGTTAGTTTAAATTATACATACATACTTTCTTAATTTGAACTATACTAACACATTTTTTTCCATAGAAAGTTAACTTTGCGGAACGCAATTTTGCCGTGTGCGCAATGCATTAATGATGTAACCCCCACGTTCGGCAAGGGTTTACTATACTGCGACACTGTAGCACCACCAAGGAAAAAAAAAAAAAATTAAATTTTGGTTGTTTATAAATAATAACATGCTTACAACATTATATAAATGCAATACAACATGTTAAAGGTTACAGCTTATGTTTCGACATTGATTGAAAAGTTAATAATTGGAATTGTTATTGTAATTATAAGATATATAATTGATAGCATAGCCAAGTGAAAAAACTTCCACCAACTTATCTCTAATCCAGAGAATTTTGATAAGGTGTGACACCTTTTGGCAACTGGCATATGGAAATATGACTTCTCCATTACTTCCACCTCAGAATCACCACCTCTGGGTCTGGCTCCCACCGATGAGACTTCAATAAAGGTGGAAACCGGTCTGGATAGTGACCCTTCCCTTAATGCATAGCATTATACATGTCCGCAAAGGGGATGTGCTTTGCATTATGGGATACTAAGGCAAGTGATGAGAACTTATACCACCTTTGACATGAGTTGCCAGTCCTGAAAATACTCATGTGCAAACTTTGTTTGCTTACACTTGGATAAAGGATTAAACCAAATATATAACTGTTCTTTTGAATTAGATTAAACAAACTAAATGAAAGGAAGAAAGTTTAATGGAATGAAGAGCAAGTTTTTGATAAAATCTATTGTTTCAAAATAGAATTAATATGCAAGCATGCCACAATAATACTTATCAGTATTTTATTCATTCAAGGTGTATAAAAGCATGAAACTTACCTGAAGAAGTGCAAGACATGGGCAGAGTACTTCTATTTTTTCTTGTGAAGCACATTCAAAAAGTAGATCACACATTTTCTGCTGCCATTCTCTCTCCTGTGGGAAAAAAGTTTTTACTTTTTTTTTCTTCCTAGTTTTACCAAACAATGTCTATTCAACTGGTACTTTTATAGTAATAGTGCTTGTTAAATACAGAATTTTTAGCAGAAAGTGTCCAAATATATAGTGGAAGAGCAGAATTAGCCCTTGTTTCCATGGTCTGCTGTTTCTGTCAATGCTGTAAAGGGATTCGCTATTAAGAGGCGTAATAATTGAGAATTTAACGAAGTCGTACCAGCCGGGTGTGATCATAAAGGACGTCAGCGAATCTATTCGACTGCAAAAACAGAGGGTGAAAGAGATGATAATCGTGGCAGGAACGAATGATTTGAAACAGGACAAAATGGAAATGATAGAGGATGTGAGGGAGTTGTTTGAGGTAGCAAAAGAGAAGAGTGAGAGAGTTAGGATGGTGAGTATCTTACCGCGGTATGACAGTGAAGTGTTTAGAAGGAGGGCCATAATTGCCAATGACTTTATGCGTGGGTTATGCATGGAGAGTGGTGTGGAATTTGTGGATGTGTGGAATGAGTTCGATGGGCGAAAGGACTTATATAAGATGGATGGATTGCATTTGAATGGAGTTGGTGTACGGAGACTTGAAAGAGTGTTGATGAATGAAGTGGAAGTGGATGTACAGACTCAGGGAAACTAGATTTATTAAGAGGGGGGGAGTAGATATGCTGACTTTAGGGGGGCAGTTAAGTGTATGAATGAGTATATTATGCCCGAGCGAGTACGACAGACAACAAATCAGAATGGGATAGTTAGTATAAGGCATCAAAGTAAGGATGGGACAAATGGGCTTCTGCGATTCATGTACACTAATGCCAGGAGTATTAGGAACAAGAAGGAAGAGTTTTTGGCCATGGTTGGCACTTCCAGGCCAGAGGTTGTCGGTATTAGTGAAACATGGCTGACAGAAGATGATAAAGCTAGTGGGATTGAATGCGACGGGTATAGCGTGTTCAGGAGTGACAGGGTGAATAAAAAGGGGGGAGGAGTGTTATTGATGATTGCTGATGATCTTCAGCCAAGGAGTATAGAAGTTGAACTGCATGATGGGGAAAAAAGCGCATTTGAGGCTGTTTGGTGTGAGATACAATCCAGCAGAACAAAATATACAATTGGGTGCTGCTATAGACCGGGAGATGGAGTGGATGGTGGGGATAGTATGCATAAGCAAATAGAAGAAATGAGTACAAGAAGGGTAATTATTATGGGTGATTTCAATTATGGTAACATTGACTGGAAAGAGGAGAGGGCACATGGGAGGAAGGAATTGGATTTTATGCGGTTATTAAGGGACAACTATCTACGGCAACATGTATTGGAAAATACCAGGGGGCAGAGAGTGCTGGACCTAGTAATTGCAACAGAGAATGTGGCTGTAATGAACATGACCATGTTGCCACCAATTGGTGAGAGTGACCATAAAGTCATGACTTGGGAGGTGGCTAAAAGAGTCGAATTTACAATTAAGACAGGGTACATGTGGAATTACCGGGCTGGTAAGTATGACAAGCTTAGGTGTGTGCTTGGCTCAATGCCATGGCATGTAAAACTGCAAGGGCTGGATGTTGATAGTGCATGGGAGGTGGTTAAGAACTGTTTGCAGGAGGCAATGGTTGACTGTATACCAAGAGTCCGAATAATAAATCAATTAGGGGTTAAATGGATGAATAACACTATTAAGCTTGAGCTGCAAAAAAAGAAACAATTGTGGAGGAATTTTAAGGAGAAGGGTGACCATCAGGCGCAGGAACAGTATAAAGCTCAGGCCAGGATGGTAACAAGGGCGGTAAGAAAAGCAAAAGCAGATTACGAAAGGAAATTGGCCACGCAGGCGAAAGAGAATCCCAAACAGTTTTTTCAATATGTTGCAAGTAAAAGGAAAAATGCTCATGGTAGAATGATCTTAAAAAATGCTGAGGGTAGGGAGGTAACTGAATCAGTTGATATTGTGGAATTACTGAGCGAGCACTTTGCAAGAGTATATCACCCAGGTGGTGACTTTGCAGGAATGGAAGAACCAACAGCTTATACTGGAATTGTGATGAATGAAGTAGAGGTAACTAGTCTATTACAGAACCTCAATGTCAATACATCTGTGGGATTGGATGGTATACCAGCTCGTGTCGTACGTGAAGCGGCCAAAGAATTGTCAGTGCCCTTGACCATTTTGTTTAATTTGAGCCTGAGGACTGGGTCAGTCCCAAGGGGGTGGAAAGAGGGGAAAATAGTTCCACTGCACAAAGGTGGTTCCAAGGCTGCTGTTGAAAATTACCGGCCAATCAGCATAACAGGAGTCATTATCAAGGTCTTAGAGAAAATAGTCAAGAGGAAAATACAAGATTGGATAGAAGAAAATGGGATACTGTATCGGGGACAGCATGGTTTTGTGAAGGGTAGGTCATGCCTCAGTAACTTGCTCACGTATTATAACACAGTGACGGCTGAACTGGATAAGGGTAATGGGTTTACGGTGATTCTACTGGACCTTTCCAAGGCCTTTGACAGGATACCACATGGAATTCTAATCAGTAAATTGGGGCATATGGGGATGGACATAGGGTTGGTGAGATGGATAGGAGAGTGGTTGACGGAGAGATATCAGAGAGTGGTTTACTCAGGAGTAGAGTCCACAAGACGGCCTGTGACTAGTGGTGTGCCCCAAGGATCTGTTCTTGGACCACTGCTGTTTAATTTGTTCATAAATGATATAGGAAAAGATCTGAGAGGAACAGTTCATTTGTTTGCGGATGATGCGAAGTTGGGTAGGGCAATAGTGAATACAGATGACGTCAAATTTTTGCAGGATGATTTGGATAGATTGGAGGTCTGGGCTAAGGAGAATGGATGTCAGTTTAATGTGGCAAAATGTAAGGTTATGCATTTTGGGGTGAAAAGATTGGAGGCAGTTTACTGCATTGGTGGAACCGTGCTCCAGGAAATTGATGAGGCACGAGATTTAGGAGTGTTGGTAGATAAGGAATTGAAATTTAGGGGACACATTGCAAAAGTGGCCAAATCAGCTCATCAAATCACTTGGTTGCTGAAGAATACGTTGACAAGCAGGTTATTGTTCCTCTGTATCGAGCCTTGATAAGACCCCATCTAGACCACTGTGCTCAGATTTGGTCACCTAGGTTTCTTCTTGATGGGGAGGAGGTGGAGAGGATCCAGAGGCGAGTGACCAAGATGATAGCAGGTCTGTGGAATGAACCGTATGAGAACAGGTTGAGGATTTGTGGGTTGCAAAAATTGGTTGATAGGCGGAGGAGGGGAGATATGATTGAGACATTCAAATTACTAAAGGGTTTCTATAAAATTAATTCAGAAGATATTTTTGAGAACAGGGCTGGTTGTTGGAGGACTAGGGGACATCCATGGAAACTGGGCAAAAGTGTGGTTAGTAAAGGTGTTAGAGCTGGGTTCTTTACTTTTAGAGTAGTGAATGAGTGGAATGCGCTCCCTGAGTCTGTGGTGGATGCTGTGACAGTGAATGAGTTTAAGGCGAGGTATGATAGGTACTGTATGAATGTCAAATAGTTGTGATGAATATGATTTGGGGCCTCCCTCGATGAGTCTAATGACTCCCTGGAGTTGCCCGTAATAATAGTAATAATAATAATAGATAAGTTTGTCTATTTTCCTGAAGTGGGTAAACCAAAGGCCCAGGAAAAAGAAGAAAAAAAATTCCTTCTACCACCATCAGAGATTTTTGCATTTATCTTCTGGTAAGTACTAATATTTGCATCCAATACAGAATTCAAATTCAAGACTTTCTAAATGAAGGATAATGTGGAAAAACTGCCATTTTTTGGCCGACATGTTGAATGGAGACTTCAGGCATTGACTGGAATACGAATCTGCATAAAAACATTCAGAACAAGGCTCGCAACATAGGTTTTCATGGTAGGACTGCAATATGCAAGCCACACATTACCCAAACCAACATGCAGCATTGTCTTCAGTGATGCAAGCTCTGACAGGAATACAATGCACTTTGCAATTAATATCACTTCTTTGTTCGGACTGGTGGTTTAATTCATGTTTAATTCAGATAAGAAGGTTAGATACTCTTCTTATCTGCTCCATAGCACATAAAATAAATAAGTTATTAATTTCTGCATTGATTCGAGTGACTGATTGTTAATCAATCATTGCCAATCTGAAAACATGAATTAAACCACCAGTCCGAACAAAGAAGTGATATTAATTGCAAATTTCATTATATTCCTATCAGAGCAAAAGCCACACGGCTGAATAAAAAAACCTAATTCAAAAATACCAGTCAGAAACCTATTTTTAAATCCTGTCATTCTCTTGCACATTGACTGAAGTTCACTGGTGGAAAAAAATTTTCACTCAAATTACTTCAGCATACTTTAATGCTTTGTAACAGCATGGCATCATAATGATAAAATCAAATTAGGAGGATCGATAACTAATTTGACACACATTGTGATATAATAAATATTAAAACGCTTATTTTAGAATGCAACACATCTGATATTATATTCTTGTTGTCACATTTAACCCCCTTACTGTTATATACAGCAAAAATAAAAGGGGAGGGGATTACATGTGTGCAAAGAACATTATGACTGGTGGTCTGTAGAGCAGTGGAAGTTTGTGTTACAGATTAGTAACTCACTATTTTTTCATCATATGGGTGAATGGTAGTGTGAAGAATGACTGGGAAACACCTTATGGCAGTGCATTATCCCATCTGTGAAATGTGGTGACAGCTAAGGTATAATGATCTGATCTGGAAGATAGTGCTTTGGAAACAGGCAATTTTCAGTTTGTGGATGCCAATAGTAAGCCTCTGTATCTCAGTTGGTATAGAGGAAGCTCTTTGGTCAGAAAGACCTGGTTTGATTCTCATTCTTGATGTGAGGAACCTTTATCCGGTCTCTTTTGACTAAAGGTGAGTTAGCTGGTCTCATACGGAGGTAGAGGGTTTTTTTTCACCCGGAAACTCTTTTTTTTTGTCCCTCAAAACAGACAAACCGGCCAGTAGAACACATGCAATTTACAGAAAAGAATACTTGGAGGCACAGGGATAATGACCTTATTCTCGTATTACAGCTGAGAAGTCCAAGAATACTTGGGAAGGCCATGGGTGCTCAAATGCCTGTTAAAGCCACAGATGATGATGGATGCCAGTAGTGTATTGAAGGATGGACAGAATGCTAAAGACGTACAAACAGATTTAGCCTTGGGTAGTTTAGAGGACAGAGATGGTTTGTCTGATGATCATGGTTGTGGGTCTGAATGTCACTTGAAAGCAGAATGGGTGAAGACAGAAAATGAACTGCTAAGAAAGAAGACTCAATTCAGGAGGGTGAATGAAGATCTTGGGAGGATAGAGAAGTTGATTAGTGTGGGAGGAATGAGAGTAGGGATCAGAGAGGAAGGTGAGAGCATGAGAGATGCACTGGAATTCTGAAATTCACACCGGAAAAGAGAAAAATGCAGAAAGATAACAGAATGTAGAAGAAATGGAAAGAGAGACAAGATGGAGAGCGAAAGAGAAAGGAAAGACAGATTGGAAGCTGTAAGAGACAGTGAGAATAGGATGAATGAAGGAATCTGTTTAGAGTGTCATGTATGGAGTTTGATGATTCAGGATGAAGAGAAGAGTGTCAGAGGAGTGATTGCCTGGTGGAATGATAGAGTGTGTAGCAATGGATGAAGAGGGGCGAAAGTGTGAAGGAGATGACAATAATGGTTGGTACGAATGACGTGAGAGGTAATGTGAATTGTGTAGTGGGAAATTTGAGGTTGATGATAGACATAATGCAGCAGAAATGTGTCCAAGGAAAGATAGTGAGTGTGTCACCCTGGTATGAATGCAGAGCGGAGGAGAAGAGCAGTGATGATGAACGAGATGATAGTGAGAATGTGCAGGAAAAGAGGTTTGGAATATGTGGATGCATAGAATATATTTGAGGATAGAAGAGAGTTATATGTAAGCAATGGATTACATTTGAATGCAGAAGGATGGGCATTTGGAGAGATCATTGTTTTCTGGGCAAGTAAGTGTGTCAGGATAAAGAAACTAGAAATGCACAGGTGGAATGTTACAGGGATGGGCCCCAATGGGGATAGTGGATTGAGAAATAAGAGGGGGTGGGCACTATATTACAGATGACTATTAAATTATTTAAGGAATTTGCAACGTATACTGGAATATTAATTAAAAGAAACTTTAATGAATATTTTCTATATTTCGGCAATTATGACACGTGCACGCAGGAACTACAAAAAGCAAATGAGTCAGAAGATAAGAAACTACTCTTGTTCCCAAAGTCCTAATGGTGCCCCTAGTGGGCTATATTGGGTTGTCTTGACCATTGGGCTGATGTTCTCATGATGTAAGTCTCCTAATTTTGAGGCAGTCTCATGCACCCAAATTTGTTGAGGTTTGGAATGTTTTTTTAGAGCTGAGGTTGATTCTATGAATAGTCTTTCGTACTTGAACTTGCTGCGGTGTATTACTTTGGCCTTCTTCCAACGTATTCTGTTGCGGGTATCCAGAGCATGGTCTGCAAGCCCAGAGTGGCTGTACTGGTGAAACCGGATGTAGTCCTTGTGTTCTGAAATTCTGATATATTACAGAGCGAGATAAAATGTGAGGGGGAGTAATAATAGCCATCAGAATACTGGCAATATACGGGTTTTTCTGTATATACAAATGCTAGGAGCATTATAAATAAAGGGAAGGAGTTTGTGGCATTGATTGACTCAGTCTCTCCAAAGGTTGTTAGTACCTGTAAAACTTGGTTAACTGAGGAAGATGTTCTAACAGGGATAGAAATCGATAGGTATAGCAGACTTCGGCAGGATAGTGAAGGAAGACATGGTGGTGGAGTGTTACTCATGATAAGAGATGAACTGTGCACTCTCAGGGTGGAGAATCTTAGTGGAATTAACACTAAAGGCTTTGAAAGTATATCATGTGAGATAGATGTTTATAAGACAAGATATTTAGTGGGATGTTGCTACAGAGCAGGAAATATAGATGATGATGAGTAATTATATCACCATATAGGCCAAGGCAATCAGTTTTTCTTTTTCACCAGTTTCCTGCAGAAAAACAACCAAAAGACCAATTGAAACTAAAGTGCAAAGATGACTGATACCCAGGTGGCTAGCCTTATCTGAGTTAACTGCCTTGAGCTGGCCTTCACTACCTGAGATTGCTCTCCAGTTATCCCTGCAAATGACCATAAGACCACACTGAACTAAGAGGATGGAACAATTTAAAAAACCTCTCATAGTAAAAACAGATAGAATTTTATCTCCCCCTGGTGAATGACGCATAATGTGGGTGGTCTATGCCACCAAAAATTTGATATCCCCTAGAATAGAATGCTTCTTTCTAAATACAAAAATACCTGACTGAAGAATAAAATTTCCACAATACAATATTATCAAGCATTTGCATGTCACATTACATAATCTGTTACAAAGAACAAGAGGGCAGCTGTAGAATGCATGTTCTACTGTTTCCAATTGGTAACAGATTGGATCTCCAATGTTCAAGTATCTCCATTTGATGGTATTGACTGGAAGGCAGTCATATGAAATTCTCCAAGCAAGATCCCTCCAGTTAGGGTATCCTTGGAACTTCAATAAGTTATGAAACAGCGTTGTTGTCAGTATCCAACTGTGGAAGTTAACGGCGAAATAAATTAAAGATTTCTTTATACCAAATTTTACTTTTTTTAATGGAAAGAATGTCGATGTCAGAATTTTGTATTGTAGTATTCAGGCACAATCTCAGCTTTTGGACTTTTATAATCATTTACTCCAAATAGTGAAAGATGAAAATCCAAGTAGTACTGGAGAAGGTCTGTACATGTGTGATTGGTCTGCAACATTTTATGGATTTCTGAAGCTGTATTGCTTAAATAGCAGAATTTTAAGACTGGAAGCCCAAATGCTCCATGTTTCTTTGATAGTCGAAGAAATTCCTTTTTAACTTCTTGGTATCAGCTGGAACAAAAAAAAAAAAATTGCACAGGCTTACTATATAATTGCTTTTCTTCAGCTTCTGTGATGTCTGTAATATTTATTATGTACAACTGAGCTGGAAAGATTATGGTTTTGAGTACTATGGCTTTAGAAGAAAAGGAAAGTTGCCCTGTGTTTCAGTCTTCTAAGGTTTCAAAGTTTTTGTATATAAGTTCTTGAACTGGTAATATTGGGTAAGGAGAAGGGAAATCGAAGTATAATGAGGGGTTTTCTCTCTCTTAGACCAAAAGGAATGCCTCCAAGATCACACTTTCCAAAAATTTTTAATTTTGTCTTGTCTGCATTAGTAGTTAATCCACTGATCTTGCTGAAGTTTTCCAAAATACCAAAAAAAAAATATACTTATGGAATCATTATCCTTCAAAGTGGCCACTACATCATCGGCATATGCTAATACCTTATTTTCCTTCATAAGTGAAGGAAGTGACAATACAGCATGTGTATTGTCGACTTCCTGTAACAAAGGTTCAAGAACCAATGCAAAGAGCAATGGACTGAGAGGGCAATCCTGCTTGACTCCTTTGAATTTTGACTGGGTCTGATAGGAACCCATTAACAAGGAGGCAGGTAGTTGAATTGTCTGTATTGGTTTTTAATAACAGATAGCAGTTTTTTACCCACACCAGTTGGCTGCAGGATGTGGAACAGCAAGGGATGCTGCACATTATGAAATGCTATAGTAAAGTCTACTGACAGCAATGCCATTGGCTGCTTTTTCGTATCAACCAAGCACAGTAGATCATGTAGCAGAAACAGATTAAATGTAATTGCTTGGCCTGGAACTTCGTACACCTGTATGCTTATTATGTATCTCAATCGTACTTCGAGCCTGTTATTGATAATGCATAAAAACATCTTGTAGTCAGTATAAGATAGAGAAATAGATAAAGAGTTAGGTATTAGATAGAGAGATAGGTCTCCAGCTGAAGGTGTGATCTCTATTAGGTTTTGGAATAAGAACAGTGTGGCTTACTACAAATTCACTTGGTATGTGTCCTGATGAGAGAAAAGAATTAAACAGTATAACTACAATAGGAAGAATAAAATCCTAGGCCATGCAATACAGTTCTATCGCTAGAATATCAGGTCATGCGGATTTTCTTGTCTGGCATTCTTTATACGCTGTGCTAACTTTGGATGCTGTAATGGGTCTGTCAAACCCATCTTGGATACGAACAGGAAAGCCAGTAATGTTCCAAGGGTTATACTTTCCCATAGTACTATTGTCTTCATCAAAAATCTTCAAACAGATTTTGGTAGTGTTTCTGAAAGTCAAGAATATCTTGGGTGGTGGACATGTCTTCACCATCAACACAAATTTGACTGATAGTCCCTTCTTCACAAAATTTAGTGAATTGTCTACTGGAGAATGCAGCTAAAGGGCTATCTGTTAAGTGCTGCTGTATTCTTATTTTAAAATTTCTTTCTTCTACTTGTTTCTGTCTTTCCACTTCTATCTCTATTTAATGTTTCTAATGATGTTGCTACATTCTATACCATTGTGTTGGTTTACTACAAACCAGCTTCTCTCTTTATACAGGTTTTTCAACCTTTTAACCACATATGCCAGCCTGGTTAGCTGAGTCATTAGAGCATCCGCTCTCTAGCCAAAAGGCTGCTGGTTTGAATTCCGCCATAGATGTTTGTGATTGTCTGTGAAAATATTAGTGATGGTAGTGGGCAGTAGATATCGTTGGTGTAGATGATGTGGTTCACTGTAGGTGGTGAGTGAGTGGTGGAGAAGGAGAGTTGTAGAGTAGGCACCCTCCCTCGATGAGTCCAAAGACTCATCGAGAGAGGGCACTAACAGTTCCAGGTAACATTATTCCAATTTGAACAGAGGGTCTGGAATTTGGTTGAAAAGATCAACGGACAATTTGGTGGAAATCTCCATGGTCCAGAACTGATCGATACTTTTTCCATGCAGTGGAATTTAAATAGAACTGGATTATGATCTGACATGTTGATGACGAGATGTTTTATCTGAGTTATTCTATTTATAAGGGAAGGAGAAGAGATATAAATTCAATTAAGACAGGTACCAATACACCTTGATTCATTTATGTGTAAACCTGGAGATTAGGACTGTGAATCATCCATATCTACTAGTTGAGCATTGCCGAGACATGTTTTTAAATATGCATATCCCACTTTTCACTCCTCTAAGGTTACTATTTTGTTTAATGTCGGATTTTCAACACAATTCCTGTCTCCAGCTGCTATGATGTAGTGGGCACCGTATAAACACAGCTACAATTCTTGGAAGAATTTTTGTGTAACTGTTCTATTCGACGGAGCATAAACATTTATGAATCTTATTACACATCCACAGTATTTCTAGTCTATTGTCAAGATTTTCCCTTCTGAATATTACAGAATGATCTAAGGAGGAGGAGGGTGGTGGGCAAGAATAAGAACTACTCCAGCCCTGTTAAATTTTCCAAAGCTTCAATAACAAAAAAGTGGATATCTGCTAATGTTTTTATACCTTTATATCTGCAAAGTATGTTTCTTGAAGAAACAAAAACCCCTGATATTATGGCATAGCATAAGTTTCCATATAGCTTCTTGTTTAACTTGCCTGTGGAATCCTTATACATTTAATGAGGCAATGCAGAAAGTGGATGCTATGATTAGTGAAATGTCACTGGTAAGTCTTTAACTTCTAGATTTTGGATGAACCTGATGAGTTCATCAATCTGTGAAGGAGCAATTCATCATGTTAGTGATGAATTGTTCCTTCACAGATTGAAGAACTTATTTCATTGTGTAGTCTGCTTCTCGTAAGCTGTTTTCTAGTTGCTTTCCATTATTTCGATTTCATGCCTATTGTTCTTGATTTGGAAGGTGGTTATTTTCTTTTCATGGAGATGATAATTGTACTGAGAAAACTTTGAATCAGTAAGCTTTGTTAATTTTTTTTAAAATACAATTCTTTAATTGTATCTCTTGCATTAGCATGAGATGGTTCTTTCATAAACTCTTCTGAGTCTGAAAGTTTTTATTTTATGATTCACAACCTTCTCCATCTTTAGATTTTTTATTTCCTCTTTTTTTGAATTTAGTTCCTTTTTTTTTAACACATCTTTTTTGTTTATCCTCATTTTTTTATATTAATTCATCTTTTCTTTTTGATGATCTTGTATGTTAAGTTCTTTCAGTTGTCTTACTTGCTTTCTGTTTCTTCTCCAGTTTCTCCTTGTAGAACTGTTTCCTGTGCTTGCATTTCATCTTTCTGTTCAGTTGTTATACTAGGTTCATTATTGGTAATTTCAACTGATGTTGTTTCATCTATATTTGATTGGGAAAGTGACTCCTACAGTTCTGGAATTTTTAGGCTAAATTCTGACTGATTTGATTGCACACATTTTGTGATTTTACTTAGTATAGCTAGTTTAAAAGTGTAGTCTTTACTAGACTGAATTTGAAGATCTGGGAACTCTTCTTTATCCCTCTCTGATATATACACTGTTCTACTCAGTTCTACAGGTGCTCCCACTCTTTCAGTGAGTTTTGAAAGGACAGGTGTTAATGTGGTATTCAAAACTTACCTATTTCCGACAGAGTTTGAGACACTGATTAGCAATATGTCCGATCTCCATGCAGTTGAAACATTTAGATTTGGGGCAGTTGCCACAGAAGTGATCGTATGAACCACAATGCAGTCAACCTTTATTGAGGTCTCATCAGTGGGAGCCAGACGCAGAAGTGATCCCAAGGTTGAAGTAATGCAGAAGTCATATTTCCATATACAAATAGCCAAAATGTGTCACACCTTATTACTAAAATATTCCGGATTAGAAACAGATGTTGAAAGTTTTTCACTTGGTTATACTATAAATTAAAGATTCCAAGAAATCATATTCTTGGTTTTATCCTATAACCAAGTGTAAGCAAACAAAGTTTGTGCATGAAGTCACTTCATGACTTGGCCATTTGTATATAGAGACTAATGACATTACATCAATTGCCTTAGTATGGGAATATAACTTCTGAATTACTTCAACCTTGGTATCACTGCTGGGTCTGGCTCCCAGTGATGAGACCTCAACAAAAGTTGAAACTGGCCTGGGTAGTGGCCCTTTCCATAATACATAGCATTATACATGTCCATAAAGATATGTGCATTGCATTGCATTATGAGATACTAAGGCAATCAATGTGATGTCATTGGCCTCTATATACAAGTAGCCCAGTCGTGAAGTGACTTCACTCTCAAACTTTGTTTGCTTACACTTGGATAAAGAATGAAACCAAGAATATACTTTCTTGGCATCTTTAATTTAAAGTTATAACTCACAAAGACTGATTTAAAAAAATAATAAAATAAATTTAAATTTTGCTAAATTTTTCAAAATGAGGTGATTTTCATGCACTCTAAGGCAATTTCAACCTTGCAAATCTAGACTGCATCACTCAACTTGTGTTTTGATAATATTGAGATTGTTCACAAAATTGCTCAACTGTGCTTGGGTAATCAAATGAGTTGTTCATAAAAAATTACAGGTGAAAATCTGGGTTAGGTTCAAAAGATCATCGCACTATATTTCAAGTTGGTAGAGAGTTATTTTCAACCAAAGTCCATGTGTCAGGTGGTATAGGAACTGGCACTATATTATGATGAAGTATTGGTGTCATGGCTGTGACAGGTTTGGATAGCTTAGATGTTTCAAGTTTGCTGTAGTAAACCATACCAATTGGGACTGCAGATATGCCATGCACATGCAACTCTCTTAAATTAAGAATTACCAACAAGTTAGCACAAGAATATTTTCCAAATATTTCAGTCTGAAATTAACAGACTATCATCAGTGGCTTGATAGGAACAGTTTTTACAAGGTGGAATACAAACAATTGATCATTCAGAAGTAGAACGAACCACGTGATGTTATATTGCTAAGCACTAAAGAGAGGTAAATTTCATCAGATTGATGAATAAATTATAGGTATCAATTCTCAATTTCATACAACAATCTTAATTTATAAGAATGTATAATTGATGCTCTTGTATTCTTTGTTGTATAGAGCATCCAGTTTGTCCAAAGTATGACAGATTGCAGTTACCTTCGGGTATTCTGACAACAGTACGACAGATTGCAGTTACATGGAACTTGATATACACCAGGCATAGTTGAGCACTTATATTTAGAAGAGGGGGGAAGTGGCTGAATATTTTATTAATAGGGATATAAGTGGCTGTTAAATCCTATTTCTTCAGAATTCTTGAAATTGGTTCTGAAATTCTGGAAATATATGGAATTGGATCTTGACACATTGATTCTTTGTTGTTTTGGATTGTAGGAATCGAACAAATGTTGTATAATCTTTTCAGAGAAGCCATTTAATTTCATGTAATTTGATAGTGGAAAGTTCTTTCTGTAATTCTTGGGGAGCTAAGCAATTAGTTCTAGCTTGTAGAATTAAACATTTTATGATTCCTGTTATTTGATAAGGATGATGAGCAGATTGTTGAAAACGTAACATCCAGTAAAAGTTCTGTAAATTCTTGTTGTCAGAAAACTTGAAGGTAACTGCAATCTGTCGTACTTTGGAAAAACTGGACGCTCTATAGAAAAAATAATACAAGAACATCAATTCCACATTCTTCACAATAAATCTGATAAGTCCGGATTGGCGCAACACAGGATAGAGACAAGCCACAACATTCTCTGGTCCAGGACTCATCTTTTACACAGATGTTGCTATAAATTCGAACGCTTATTTCAAAGAGAGTGCTGAGGCCTTACTTCAACACCCTAACTTGAATCGAAATGATTGCCTATCCTTGTCTAAAATATGGGAAAGTTTAATCTGGATAACACACTTAAGTTTTTTTTTTCCCCAATTGAGACCTTTTAATTCTTACATTAGTTAAATGTTATCTTTAACTGAATTTATAAATTAAGATTGTTGTATGAAATTGTGAATTGATACCTATAATTTATTCATCAATCTGATGAAATTTACCTCTCTTTAGTGCTTAGCAATGTAACATCATGTGGCTCGTTCTACTTTTAAATGATCAACTGTTTGTATTCCATCTTGTAAAAACTGTTCCTATCAAGCCACTGATGATAGTCTGTTAATTTCAGACTGAAATATTTGGCAAATATTAAAATATTCTTGTGCTAACGTGTTGATAATTCTTAATTTCATGTCACAGGTATCTCTCAAGAATAGAATTCCCTTAAATGTCATGGACATTTGCTACAACATACAAGGAAAGCCTAGTTTCTACCCTGATCTCCCAAAGTACAACTGATATGTTTTCTTGATCAAAGGAGTAAATTCTTGTTTCACAAGATTTTAATATCACTGCACCATAAACAGTAAAATGAATCTGCAAGATTCATACACTATGGGATATCATTCAATTGCAATTTCCAAAGTGATTAAAATCATAAAATTTGAGCTTTGGGAAACAAGAGAAACTAACCAAAAAACACTTCGCAAAGACATTTGGAAGGCACAACATTCGTTAAGTGGAAGCAAACCAAATCATCTAAGTATATTAAATCAGATATGGCACTTGGTGTGGTAGTGGTACATTGATGAGAGTGATCACCTTTGCTTATGCTGGCAGAAAATGGATGTCATTTTTTTCTTCAGCACATATATTTATGTCAAAATCACACACTTTGCAGAAATATTCTGTATATACATTATTTTAAATCAAATTAAAAAATTACAAGTACATAGGCTGCAATTCCATCTCAGTTATATATGTGACATATAACTGAGATTGAATTTTTATCTTTAGCAATCTCACATATAAGTGTAATTGTTAATGATATAAACAATTTATTTTAGTATAATATATAAATATTTAGTTTGGGATGTTGATAATTCTTAACTTTAAAAAAATGTTCTATTCATCTTTATACAGTTTAAATTCATCTTTAAACAGGCTACCCAGTTTAATTCAAATAAGATGTAATTAACTTAAAAAACAACATTTAAGTTTTGTTACTTATAATGTTTTTTTGATATCAAAATGTCGAAGTTGAAGTAAGATTAATAATTTTAAAAGGATAAAAAAAAATGAAAAAGTCAGAGAGCTCTGAAATCATATTTAAAATCATTTATATTTCAATATAATAAAAATACAAAATGGAAAAAAAAAAGGGAAACCACAACTATTCATCCATGATTAAACAAATACTTATGATTTTTTAAAAAAAAGTTACCTCTTTGCTTTTGGCTCTTGGTTTCAAGAAAAATGTAGCAAAGTTTAATGCTACAGCATCATTTGTAAATTCAGTAACAGCAGTAGGCTGAAAAGACAAAGCAATGATAGAATGAATTTCAAAGACACAGAAGATATTCATGTGATTAACTTTTAAAATACAAGAAGCATTCTGAAGGTGCTGTCATGTGCACAGTGCTTAGGGTATGAGTTGTGCTGAAATGTGACTAGTCTTGTGTTTCTTCATTCCTCCACTGCAGTTTAGCCAGTGATATATAACTGAGGTTGTAAATTTTGTGATACTGTATACACAATGGATCTTTCACAAGTTTATTGAAGCATATAAATCGTTGCACAGGAAAGAAACAAATGTTGTGAAAGTTAGTGCTACTGAAATTCACTGCCAGTTATAAGGATTTTATGGGAAAGCAACTGTAAACATGTTTACTGTACATTGTTAGGCATGAAGTAAGTGAAAGCAGTGATAGCAAAATTCTGTTGCTTTCCATACACCAAAAGCTCAGCTTTCAACATATGGAAAGCAACATTAATCTGATAAAATTGGACAAATAAATCAGAGATCACTAGTACTGAAACTGAACACCGGATTACTGTCAACAAGACATTACAGAAGGAAATGGATTGGAAGTTATAGAACATTCCTCTAACAGTCCAGTTACTCCACAGGACTTCTGGTTATTTTCCGAATTGAAGATACATTTCAAGAACATTCATTCTGAAAATGATGAATTGTCAAACTAGAGGTGGGAAAAATTATTTTGAAAACAACCTGAAGAGTTTTACTATAATGGCCTTGAGAAATCTGTAACATGGTGGAGAACATATTGAAAGAGAAGAGGATTTTGTTAAGAACATATGAAAATAAAGAAGATACTTCAAACTATCTTTTGTTTTTGATTTCACTGGCATCTCCCTTTAAGGTGGGAAACTATCACAATGGAAGCATTACTTTTGGAATGCCTTGTACCAATCACACAATACCAAACCGTATTATAGACAACACAGCAGAATAAAGTATACATGCAGACACTGAAGTGCATAAGAGTTACGTTACACAAACTTTATACAACATGAATTTTATGTCAGTCAGATTAAACTTATCTCACCCATTAATCACACCTTACTGCTTAATGTTTACAGTATGTACAGTAGTACATTAACATGTTTTAAAGGTTATTTTTGTTAGTTTCATTAAAGTATGTACACAAATTATATTTAAATAAGTAATTATTGTAAAGTAATATAATGCATTAGTAATATATTATAAAGAGAATGACAAAATAGCAAAATGAGAGTAATTTGGCTGTTCAACCTTATGAAATTAACAAGATTTGCCTTCTGACAGTGAACCAACCGTTACTTGCCACAAAGGACTGAGAACTATCTGGATATTTTGATTTTGCCTTTCCTTGCCTTTGTCTGAATCATCATTAAGGAGAAAGTGATTTTGGATTTGATCTTAGATTGACACAGTTAACAATTCTTCCATTTCATAAATAGCACCAAACACTTCCCCCCCTCCACCCATTCTTGTTTACTTTAAATAGGCATATTTAAAGAAACATGTGCAAGGCAGTTCCTTGCACATGTTTCTTTATACAAACAGCATCCTTCACAACTGTATTCAATGCTGATGGTGAAGAAACAAATCCCTGCCTAAGTCCAAATTTAACTGCGTCAAATTTCAGTAAGTCAGGATTTGCCTGCATACTTCATAAACGTATAGATGGTGAAATTTTTTGCAAATTGGAAGTTATGTGGAGTAAAATCACTTGTGATGAATCAAAAAATGTACAGCTGATATTGCATCAAACAGGCATTACATTGTTGGCCTGGTTGGCTGAGTGGTTAACATACCCACTCTCCAACCAAAAGGCTGTGGGTTCGAACCCCACAATGGGCATGGATGTTTGTGATTGTCTTTAGGTGGAGGATGAACTTCATTGCCTGGTGTAAGACCACTGCCCAGCTTACTGGAGGCCTGCAGTGCTTGAAAAAGTTCCACGTTTGGTCTCTATAGCAAGTTTCTAGACTATGTAATAAATAAATAAATATAAAATGGATAAAAATGGAAAAGTCCATTTTTAGTACATAGTACAAATGTACTATAGGTTTACTAATAACCTTTCATGGGTAGGAATCACATAAAAAAATAAAATAAAAATAAAAAAAGAAATAAAGAATATGGCTTTCAAAGGCATATTCTTTCTATACATTCAGATTTTATATCAATATTAACAGTTTAATTAAACACAGGGTCAAACATAGTGTAAAACTATCTCAATAAAATTCACTCACTATTAATTAAGCATATTTCTTTAGCATGAAACGTTTGTCAATTGTAGTCAGAAAGGAATGTGTTTTCTGTTTCTGGGTGTGCAAAATACAGGTGAAGTTTTTAAGTGTCTGGAACAGCAGTGATTAGTAGCGTGTGTTTAGTCATTGGATATGGTGTATGAATCAGAAAAATTGTTTACTAAAAAACACTGTTGTCAGTACAGCTGAGTGTAAACAAATGTGTGAAATGCAAGATCATTGTGAAGGGTAACTTATATAATCTGAACAGGTTAAGAGGAATGCATATGTTCTGGAGAAATATTGAAGATGCTTATATTGAATATGGGTAATAAGAGGGATGAGACAGTGTGGGTGTGTAAGAAATATAATATCCTAATGGATTTTGATGTTTTTTTCACTTATTGTAAAAAAATATATAAGTTAGTAAAGAAAGAGAGAATATGAGAAAAGAGAGATATTGGAAGGTTTGGAAAACAGAGGGGGAAAAGGGTGAGCAAGAAAGTGTGAGGTAGGGGCTAGAAAGAGAAAGCAATTAACAGAATTCAACAGTGGAAAGCAGAATGTTGGATGTCTGAAGTCATTACTTCAAACATCCAGCATTCTATGTTAAGCACTCTGCTTAACATAGCATGCTGGATATTAAGCATCCAACAGTTGAGTGCTTTGGAAACAAAGCACACAACTATTTAGTTGTATAAACAATTCAGATTGCAAAAGAAAGGCCTGGTCTTTGACAAATTGATGCAGCCATTTCCTGAGGCCGGAGGAGTGCTTAAGCCAATGATGATTCCAGAGATAGTCTCTCAGACCTAGTGATTTCTAAGTAGCATAAGTATATTCTTCCATTTAATCTTGTGTGAAGGAATATCAAGAACATAGTCTGCTAGTTCCAGCTCGCCATATACAGATGACTACAGATGTAATTTTTGTATTATTCAATGAGGATATTAACAGACCTACCAGTCTATCCAGAGTAGACTAAACTGCAGGCACAAGGAACTGCATATACATTCCAGGGTGTACAGCAGGATGAAGTTCATCCTTATGAGAACAGAGTATAAAGGACTACTAACCCTGCTTCTCCTCAGATCTCTTATCTGGTCTCTAGACTTCAATCAACTTTATTTGCAATCCATAAGATGAAACAAGTGATGCCTGTCTTGTCTGTGTATTAATGCTAGACAGCTAGTCTACTGTTTATGCTAATTCCTGTATTATATTCCACATACATTTATTTTTATTTAACTGACCCCCCACCCAGATCAGAAACTTAGGCTATCTATTTCTTTAGTCTTTTGTCTTTTTATTGATGGCTTTATCAGATTTGAATGTTACATCTCTTAAAGACCAACCAAACTGAATAATAGTTGAAATTTAAGAGATGTAACATTCAAAGGCTACTCTCCCAGTAACAATCTCACTGAAAAGTCCTGACCTAATCAACTATAGATGCAATGCTATTCTAAAGAAAATTCATTACAGAAAACTATACATTATAACAAAATATTCCTAGTGGCACTCTAACGAGTTTGTTATAGGCAGAATTAATTGTATTTAAGACATATCTCACACACACACACACACACATGCGCGCAAAAAAAAAAAAATGGAGCAAATAATATCTCAAATTTTGATATCTTGTTTATTGTCATTTTCCTTCATAAAGTGATCTGTATGGATGTGGAATAACTGGAGATAGTGTGTGAACTTTTTACCCTACACCTGATTTTACATCAAGCCAGCTTTCTGTTTCCATTTCCCATTAGGCTCATTTCCTCGTGAATGCTACATAACTTGGCTATTATATGACAAAAGGCCAGTTAGCTTTTTGAGGGATGAAAAATCAAAAACTATGAGACCAGCTAACTTATCAACTGAAAAGCCTTGATAAAGGTTCTTCACTTCCTACATGGGAATTGAACCCCAATCTTTCTAACCAAAGGGCTAGAAACCAAAACTGACTCAGCTATGAAGGCTGTCAGTATACACCCTCCCTAATTCTAGAGAGAGTCCAAGGCTTGTTGTGGTGCCAATATGGCATCTGGGGGAACCCCTGGCATTCCACTTCCAAGCACAGTCATTGCCTGCTGAATAGCAGGCATCCATATAAGGCCCGGTGATGGCTGGGAAACTCTGGCGCTGAACTCTCATTTTGAGTATGAGTATCATCCTCAACAAGCCTGAACCTACTACAGAAACCATAACACATCAAACAAAACAAAGAATAAAGAACAAAAAATATCTGAAATGACTAAAATTGTATCTTTTTTTTTAATGATACATGAAATAGGTGAACATTAGATTGAGAAAATGCCATCCTTATTTATCCACAAAAGTTTACGAGATTCTGCAGAATCTCCAAAATCTGTTAAGAAACAAACATGTACCTTTTGTAATTATTTGGGGGAATACCTATGGTAACCTTCCACTAAACTAACTTTTCCCAGAGAAGTGATATATTAGAACAGGATATTCTTGATGTTCCTGAGAAGGGAATTTGTTCTAAATTAAATAGTCAAGAAGTGATAGCCATTAAAAATTATCCTATAAAGGAATGGTCATTTGGAGGAAAATTGTAGATAGGAAAGTTAGTATGATGTAAATTTTTCATGTAGTACTATCATATCCTATACACCCCCCTCCCACTTGAGGGTACATGTCAGGAATTTGATGATGAGGTAGAATGGCCACTAAGTAGCAAAAACCATTTAACATCTCAAGATCTCCAACATCACTTAAAGCAGGATATCAACTTCCCTCTCAGGTTCTAGATTGTAAAGCCATAACATGGAGTCTCAGCATGATCATATGTTTGGCACTTGAAGCACCCAAAACTAACCACGCTCAAACTTGCTTAAGCTATTAGTAGCAGAGCCTCTACTAATCGACCAACCTTATCTGATGGTAAATACTATTACACTGAGAAGCTAACAGTAAAAAAAAAATATATATATATAATATATATATATATTATACACACACACACACGTATATGAGACAATAACATGCATATCTCAAAGCTCACAATTATGTCCCCCAAAAGCTATTAAAGTGAACTGACCAGACAATTAATTAACATCTTTGTACAAAATTTATCAAAACATTGATATTAAGAGCCTCTTAGAGAAATATAAGCAAGTGTGCTTGTGCCTGTAATGACCTATTTGAAGCCTGGTGAGGATTTCATAGTACAGTATATATCTCTATCATTTGCAAGCACAAGATAGTGAATGAATGTGCCCATGGAGAAGGGGTCCTCTGCTTGGAGATAACCACACCTCACAACATAAAGCCATCTGATGCTCAGCAGGGTCCCCCTTATTACAATATAATGCATCTATTTGTTACTGGGTGTAGATATATCTAAGGATGACCTTGATGATCTCATACTCATAATGTGGGAAGGGGAGGAGATTTAAATGGCCACAATTTTCTGTGTATGTGTGTGCGCGTGTGTGTGTGTGGGGGGGGGGGTAATGCATAAACTATCGCCACAGGAAAGGTTGTGGAGGACATACTTAACAATAATAATCCTTCTCTCCTAAACCCTAGGAAGAAAATCTCTTACATCTCCATCCAAATATTCCCTGCTCTCTCCTTAACAATTTGTTTGCCACCCCTTTATCTATATAAGTGTGGAGTACAAAACAGAATTCCTGGGATCAATAATTTTTCATGATTCCATTCTCTTGGGCAAATCACATACTCCATCACCAATATCATGATGACAAAAAAAATCAAGCAGGCTTTCATCCTTTATCACAATTTGATTCTGTAATAGTCAACTCCTTTTGTATTAATGAAGTTGAAGTAGTGAATCATATTACAAAGTACACAATAATAGCTACTACTGCAATATCCACATTTCCACCTTTTTTCCAAATATGGTGAAATTCAGAATATACAGAATGCAAAACAAAGATTAGGTTATCTTCTGCAGACACCCATCATCATCATAATTGGCTCGCCAGCCCTACGTGGACCCTGATCTTCTTCAGAAACTTCTGCAAGTCTTCCTTATTCAATGCTAAACTCTTCCAATTTTTGACTCCCAAAACCTTAATATCTTGCATCACGCTATCTTTCCATCTTCTAGCTTAGCATTAAACATCTTAACTATTTTATTACTATCCATGGATATAATGTGTCCAAGCCCAACTTAATGTATTTATGTACTTAATTTAATGTCTGGCTCATTAAATAATCTGTATAGTTCATGGTTATATCTTTTCCTCCACACATCATTCTCTTGTATTGCTCGAAAAATATATCTGAGAACTCTTATTTCAAACAGACCTAGCAATCTTTCATCTGACATTAATAATACCCAGTTTCCAGAGGTATAGGTTAACACTGGTCTTACTAGAACTTTGTACATCATTATCTTTGCTTTTCTTGAAATCACATGTGATTTTAGGTGTTTCCTAAGTCCATGCATCTAAAGCATCTATTTGCAAAAAGAATACATCTCTGAATCTCAGTACTGATATCATTTTTTACAATTAACTTCTGATCCAAAGTATATAAAACTATGTACAATTTCAAATTTATAGGAACCAATTTTGATTTGAGAAGGATTATTATCACAAATCTTTCTAGTTACTGGCCTATACTTTGTTTTTTCTTGGTTAATCTGCAAATTCATCTTCTTTGCTGCCTTTTCTAAACTGAGGAAAGTTTCTTCCATTGTCTTTTGTGTCTTTCCTATAATATCGATATCGTCGGCATATGCCATCAGTTGTAGTGACTTGAAAAAATAGTTCCCCTTGTATTTCAGCATCTCTGAAAACCACCTATAAAAATACAACCTCAAAGCCACTTTTAAATTTCCTGCAAAATTAAAAAGGTTACTCAACTCATCCAAAGACCCACTCCCTCTGCTGGCCCACCCTGGAGTATACTGTATTTATTGCACCTGTAATATACCATATAAAAAATAGTTTCTCTTGTATTTCAGCATCTCTGAAACCTTTTCAAGTGCTATGTTAAACAGTAAGCAAGCTAAGCCACCCCTTAACGAACTTCATTTTTTATATTATTATTACTGGCAACTCCAAGGAGTCGACAGACTCATCGAGGGAGGCCCTAACATCATGTCAAGAACAACTATTCGTCTTTCACAAAGTATCTATCATACCTCGCCTTAAACTTATTCATGGTGATAGCACCCACAACAGACTCTGGCAGCTTATTCCACTCATTTACCACTCTCCAAGTAAAGAACCTAGCTTTAACACCCCTGTTAACCACATTTTTGCCCAGCTTCCATGTATGGCCCCTAGTCCTCCCACCACCAGCCATATTCTCAAAAATATCTTCTGGATTAATCCTATAGAAACCCTTCAGTAATTTGAATGTCTCAATCATATCACCCCTTTTCCACCTATGAACCAATTTTTGCAACCCAAATATCTTCAATCTGTTTCCATAAGGGTCATTCTACAGACCTGCCACCATCTTGGTCACTCGTCTCTGGATCCTCTCCACCTCCTCCCCATCAAGAAGAAACCCTAGTGCCCATATCTGGGCACAGTAGTCCAGATGGGGTCTTATCAGGACTCGACATAGAGGAACAATAACTTGTTTGTCTCTGCTCATTAAAGTATTTTTCAGTAGCCAAGTGATTTGATGAGCTGTTTTAGCCACTTTTGCAATGTGTCCCCTGAACTTCAACTCCCTATCCACCAACACTCCCAAATCCCTGGCCTCATCAATCTCCTGGAGTACAGTTCCACTAATGTGATATACTGCTGCTAATCTTTTCACTCCAAAATGCAACACTTTGCCACATTAAATTGACATCCATTCTCCTTAGCCCAGAACGCCAATCTATCCAAATCGTCCTGCAAGATTTTGACATCTTCTGCATTCACTATTGCCCTACCCAACTTTGCATCATCAGTGAACAAATGAACTGTTCCTCTTAGATCCTTCCCCTATATCGTTAATGAACAAATTAAACAGCAGTAGTCCAAGAACAGAACCCTGTGGTACACCACTAGTCACAAGCCGTCTTTTGGACTCCACTCCTGAATAAACCACTCTGGTATCTTTCCATCAACCACCCTCCTATCCATCTCACCAACCCTATATCCATCCCCATCTGCTCCAGTTTACTGATTAGAGTTCCATGTGGTATCCTATCAAAGGCCTTGGCAAGGTCCAGTAGAATCACTGAAAAACCCATTACCCTTATCCAGTTCAGTCGTTACTGTGTTATAAAACGTGAGCAAATTACTGAGGCATGATCTACCTTCACAAAATCATGTTGTTCCTCATACAGTATCCCATTTTCATCTATCCAATCCTGTATTCTTCTCGACTAGTTTCTCCAAGACCTTGACAACAATTCCTGATATGCTAATCGGTCGGTAATTTACAACAGCAATCTCGGAACCTCCTTTATGCAGTGGAACTATTTTCCCCACTTTCCACCCCCTCGGGACTAACCCAGACCCGAAACTCAGATTAAACAGAATGGTTAAGAGTACTGACAATTCTTTAGCCGCTTCATGTACGACACGAGCTGGTATACCATCCAATCCCACAGATGTATTGACATTGAGGTTTTGTAATAGACTACTCACCTCCACCTCATTCACCACAATTACGTATAAATTTTTGGTTCATTCATTTCTGCAATGTGACCACCTGGATGATATACTCTTGCAAAGTGCTCGCTCAGTAATTCAACTATATCAACTGATTCAGTTACCCCCCCCTACCATTGGCATTCTTTAAAATCATTCTGCCATATACATTTTTTCTTCTACTTGCAACATATCGAAAAACTGTTTAGGACTGTCTTTAGCCTGCATGGCCAATGTTCTTTCGTAATCCTTTTTTGCTTTTCTTACCACACTCAGTATCCTTCTAGCCTGGGCTTTATACTGTTCATGTGACTGCCAGTCACCTTTCTCCTTAAATTCCCTCCATAGTTGTTTTTTTTTTGCAACTCAAGCTTAATGGTGTTATTCATCCATTTAACTCCTACTTGATTTATTATTCGGACTCTAGGTATACAGTCAGCCATTGCTTCATGTAAACACTTCTTAACCGCCTCCCATGCACTGTCAACTTCTAGCCCTTGCAGTTTTACATGCCATGCCACTGTACCAATCAATCTCCTAAGCTTGTCATGCTTACCAGCCCGATAATTCCACATATACCCTGTCTTAATTGTAAATTCCACACCTTTAGCCACCTCCCAAGTCAAGACCTTATGATCGCTCTCACCAATTGGTGGCAATGTGGTCATATTTGTTACAGCCAAATTCTCAGATGCAATTGCTAGGTCAAGCACTCTCTGACCCCTAGTATTTTCCATTACATGCTGTCACAGATAGTTATCCCTTAATAACCGCATAAAATCCAATTCCTTCCTCTCATGTGGAAAAAAAAACAAAATTCTCTCCATCGGATCAGACAATATGTTCTGAATTTTGATCTGACGAATATTTCTCATTGTAGCTTTAACTAAAGCAATATGATTTTGTGGAATCTGTAGTTCCTCCATTGCAATAAATAAGTTAGATCAATCTATGATATCTTATGCAGTTATAAAATCTATGAAAATGTGGTGTCTTTCAATTCCAAATTCATTACATTTTTCAAGTACCGTATTTTCCGGCACATAAGACGCACCCTCTCTTTTGTACACATTTTTTAGGAAAAAAAACCCTTTATCACTGAATATTATAATGCATTTACAGTATTTCAAATATAAAGTAATAAGTAGGTCTACTTTCAACAAATACCTAATCTAACTAGGAAAGAGTATATACCTTTTGATCTTCTTCATCAAAACCCAGAAATTCATCTCAGAGCTAAATGTAGAGACACTTGAAACCTCTTCTAAATCAGAATCTGAGTCCTCATACAACAAATTGTCCTCTGTACCATCCAGTGTATTACTAATGCCACACTTCTTAAATGATTTAACCATTGTCTCAGTTTTCACAGCATCCCATGATGCTTCGACCCACTCACAAACTTGTGAAATGCAAGGCCCTCTTCCTTCTTACTGGTGGCATAACCTCAAAATCTGAAGACTGCATCCAGCTGTTACACTTGTCCTTCATAAATCCCTTAAATTTATTAGTACAGACATCTAAAAGTTGAAGCTGACTAGTTAGACCTCCTGGAATTACAGCTAACTGAGTTTTTAATTCCTTGAGTTGATTTTTAACATCTTCTGTTCTGTGAGTATCTGAATATTGGCGTATAAGACGCACCCTGTTTTTCAGACCTATTTCCAAAGGAAAAAAGTGCGTCTTATAAGCCGGCAAATATGGTAATTGGCATATATTAAAAATCTGATCATTTATAGATTTTCCTTCATGGAATCCACTCTGATAATCGCCAATAACATTCTCTACATAGGGATAAAGTAGAGAATGTTAGAGAAAATAGTAAATTAATTCCTCTATAGTTAGAACATATTACATCACCTTTCTTATGGATGGGACATATGACGCTCAGATTCCATTCGTCCAGAATTGTTTCATTAATCCAGATTTTGTTGATAAGTTGACACAGCTGTTCGAAGTATTCTGTACCTGCACTTTTAATTAATTCTGCTTGTATCCTATCCATTCCTGGGACCTTATTGTTCTTAAGTTTTTTAATAGCTGCCTCCACTTCTGCATCTGTTGGTACTGGTTCAACATCTTCTAGATCTTAACTCTCTTCCACATCATCTAATTGACCAGATATATTTGAATTCAATAGTTCATCGAAATGCTCTGCCCATCTTCTTAGTATCATTTCATTCCAACTCAAAATTATACCCTCCATAATGTTGTTCTAAACTGGAAATCTTTCTGACTACTATTTAACTTTTGACAGAAAGATCTGCTTTCATTCATACTTCTGAGATGTTCCAATTCCTTAAGTTTATCCTCATAGTATATCTTTCTATTCTTATGCACTCTTTTTCTTCTTTTCTAGCCAAACGGTATTGCTCTACAGCTTTAGGAATGCAGTTCCTCTGCTGCATTTGTTTATATGCTTCATTTTTTGATACAGTCACATGTTCACATTCTGCATCAAACCAATGGTCATATTTGACTCTGCTGACTTTTCCTAAGGTGCTTAAGGGTCAAAGCTGTATAACTGAGAGGAGACCTCCACATAGCCTTTAAAGGAATGCGGAGAACCGACCAGGGCTTCTGACCTAATGTCCAATCCTCACCTTCTCGTGGTGCACCCTGTTGGGTATCTACTTTGATACTGAACGAACGAGGATGGGCTGGCAATTTGGGATTTAGCCGACCAAATTGTATTCTTATTGGTTAAACCAAAATAAAAAATGATGGTACAACATGACAAAATTTCATGCCGGCTGGGGCATCGCCCAGTTAAACAAGACCACCATTGTTTTTGCCAGGGAACCAGGGCAAACAGTGAAAAGTCAGCTACTGGAACAAATCTGAAAACAAACCTCAACTCAACATCACCAGAGTTAAAGATCGGTACTATCAACGTAAGAAGCCTGAATGGCAAAGAAATGGAGCAAGCTGATGAATTAGATAAGTACCAGATCGACATAATAGGGGTGACTGAAACAAAAAAGACCAAAACTGGTGAGATCTTTCTGAGCAATAAATACAAAATGTTATATTCAGGCAATAACAATCAAGGAAAAGAAGGAGTAGCCATAGTATTCAACACAAAATACGAGGCTAATCTTCTTGAATGGCAGTCAGTCTCAAGTAGAGTAATGTGGGCAAATATGAGAATGGGGAACTGGACAATGAGACTTATTTGTGCCTATGGTCCCACAGAAGGTTCTACTAAGGTAGAAGTGGAGGAATTTTTTGAGGCTTTAGAAAAAGCAACTGACACAATGAAAAAGGAAAAGTTGGTCCTTGTTGGGGATCTAAATAGTAGAGTAGGAAATGATTGTGAGACATACAAAAATATTTTGGGAAAATTTGGAGAAAAGAGCAAAGCTAATAATAATGGCAAATATCTGTTGGATTTCTGCTCAGGACATGGATTGGTTATTACTAACACCATGTTCCAACATAAAAATGTGCACAAATTCACATGGAAAGAAGAGGCTAGGAATAAGAAAAGTCTCATTGACTATGTTATTGTTGATAGTGATGTTTTCTCCCTGGTGCAGGACACCAGAGTGTACAGAGGATTTGAAATTGGAAGTGATCACGATTTAGTCTTGAGCAGGATAAAATTGAATTTCATATTGAAAAGAATAACATGTAAGAAAGTTTTAAAGCGAATAAAAGTTGAGCAGCTCTCAGATGTCAACTGTAGACTAAAATACAGAAATATTATTGAAAAGAAAATGAAAGAGTTTGAGAACAGGAATCAAACCTTGGAGATTCAGTGGCAAACTCTGAAGGAAACATTGATTGATTCTGCCAGAGAGGCATGTGGTGAGGTTGTGTGCAAAGATAAAAAAATCAGAACTCCCTGGTGGACACAGGAAGTTAAAGAGGCAGTGAAGGAAAAGAAGAAAGCATATCAAAAGTTCCTGGCAAATAAGTCAGCTTTTACTCTTACAGAATACAGAGACAAATGTAAGAAAGCTAATCAGTGTGTAAAACTAGCTAAACAAAAGTCATGGGAGGACTTTGGCAAGAATATAGAAAATAAATATCAAGAAGGTGGCAAAATATTCTGGAGGTTGTTGAAGAAGCTTAGGAATGGAGGAAAGAGTGCTGTAAAAGAAATTAGAGATGATAAAGGTGAAATGAAAACAGGAGAAAAAGATATCCTTGAAGTATGGAGTAATTACTTTGAAAAACTGCTAAATGAAACAAGCAGTGATGACAGCACAGTGATAAAAAAACACTGACCAGGCATGCAGTCAGGAATACATATCCATACTTGAAGTAGAAAAAGTCATCAAAGGCTTGAAATGTGGAAAGGCAGCAGGAGTAGATGATATTCGACCAGAAATGCTGAAGTATGGTGGTATAAGAGTCTTACAGTGGCTGCACTGCATAGTTCAAAAAGCCTGGACAGAGGGACGAATTCCCGATGATTGGAGTAGAGCTCTCATAGTACCCATATATAAAAAGGGAAATAAAACTGAATGTGAGAATTACAGAGGTATTTCCCTACTGAGTGTTCCTGGCAAGATCTATGCAAGTATACTTGAGAAACGGTTGAGAAGAATTGTGGAAGAAAAGCTTGGTGAAGAACAAGCTGGATTCAGGCCAAATAGAGGCTGTCAGGATCAGATCTTCACTTTACGACAAATAGTCGAGAAAGCATGGGAATATAACAAAGATCTGTATTTAAGTTTTGTCGATTTGGAAAAGGCATATCACAAGGTGCCAAGAGAGAAGCTATTCAATACGCTGCAGTTATATGGTGTCAATGGGGCATTATATCAAGCAATACTTAGTCTTTATTTGAGTTGTGAGTCAGCAGTTAGAATTGAAGGAAGTACAGGAAGATGGTTTAATGTTAAATCTGGTGTGAGACAAGGATGTACATTATCCCCTCTGTTATTCATTATCTATATGGATCACATTATGAAGGAATGTGGTATTAAACCTGATATCAAAATTGGAGATGTTAATGTCAGCTCTTTGCTTTATGCGGATGATGTTATACTTCTAAATAAATCCGCTACAAGTCTGCAAGATTCTCTGACTAAATTGAATAGCTGTTGTAATAGATATGGTATGAAGGTCAGCAATAAAAAGACAAAGACAATGAAAATAGGCAGAATCATTGAAAATGTCAACTGTGTTGTGAATGGAGAACCTGTGGAACAAGTAAAACATTTCAGCTACTTAGGCACAATTTTTACTGAAGATGGTAAACTAAATATAGAAATAGACAACAGAATCAGCAAAGCTGGTATCGTGGGAAGTCAATTGAATAAATTCATATGGAATAAGAAAGAAATTAGTCGGAACACTAAATTAGCTGTATACAAGACTGTGTTCAAACCAATTTTAACTTATGGATCTGAGAGCTGGGTCAGAAGTAAAACACTTGACCAAAGACTAGAGAGACAGCAGATATGAGAGTCCTGAGAAAGATTAGAAGCGTGAACAGATGGCATCAATGGCAATATCATATTAAAAATGAGGATATTAGGAAAGAACTTGACATTGTCAGCATCCAGGAATGCGTTAGCAGAGCTAATCTCAGATGGTATGGTCACTTAAATAGAATGGGAGAGGAAAGATTAGCAAAACAAGTGTTCTCTGCCAGGTTGGCAGGAAAACGACTGAGAGGAAGACCAAGATATAGGTGGATTGATACGGTACAAAGTGCCTTAGACGATAGAAATATAAGATCTGATAATGTTGGAGTCTTGACAAGTAACAGACTGATTTGGAGGAAAATTGTAGATAGGAAGTTAGTAATGATATAATTTTTTCATGTAGTACTGTCATATCCTGTACACCCCTTGAGGGTACATGGCAGGAATTTGATGATGATGATGATGATGACTTTTCCTAATACTATGTCACTGTGACATCCCTAAGAACATCCCAAGCTTCATTAACATTCTCACCAATGGTTAGATCAGACAGGTTTTCACTGATTCTCTCACCATATTTGGCTTCTAATTCCTTCAATCTTTCCTTATTAAACTTTCTACCTTCTAATTCCTTCAATCTTTCCTTATTAAACTTTCTAGCGTGGGACCCATATATCTTCCTTTCATTAGAGATTTTGCTTCTAATCTTTGATATAATCAAATAGTGATCAGAATCAATATTTGCTCCTCTGTAGGTTCTGACATCCATTCTATTGGATACATGTCTTGCATTTATTAAAAGATGATTGATTTGGTTAAAGGTTCTCCATCAGGAGATTTCCAGGTCATTTTATGAATACCTTTATGATTAAAAATTACACTACCAATAACCATATTTCTTGAAGAAGCAAAGTTGTGATCAATCTAGTCCCATTACAATTAGTCTTGTTAAGTAAACTATATTTCCCAATGGCTGGCCTGTGTGTATCCTCTTTGCCTATCTTGGCATTTAAATCACCTATAATAATTTTTACATCCCTCTTTGGACATTCTCCATAGATTTTATCTAATTCATTATAAAACAACTCTTTTTCAGCATCATTCTTTTCTTCAGTTGGAGCATGTATGGAGATAAGAAAACTGTCCTATAATTCGTAACCTACACATTCGAGGTGAGTTTGCTTTGCAGTCCATGATAAGATGTTTTGTTTACAATGAAACCTGTTCCAAACAGGTGATCTTTCTTTTGGCAGCTATAAAAACAATACGATTTTTCTTTTCCATCTCATTTCTTGTATAGCAATAACAAGTATCCTGTATTTATCCAATTGCTCTAGCAGCATTTTTAAAGCTCCAGATCAGTAAAGAGAAAGTACGTTTCATGATCCAATTTTCAAATTCTTAAGACATTTGCTATTTTGTCGTCATTTAGTCCATCCAGTAGTTACTTCTTTAGATTTCATAACAAGATGTTTTTTTCCAGGGTGGGGATCATCAGCCCATTGCCCAACCCCCAACTGGAGGATCAAGCATCCGTATTTATGACCCCCAGAGACAGGGTGACCCAGCTATACCACTATGGACTGGGTACCCATTTTAGTCGCCTCATATGACATGCATGGGCTACAGTGGGGGCTCTTCTTATTCCCCAGTGGATATATAATCTCTGTATCACTCATTTCTACTCATCTTGCACATTTGAGAAGTAATGCTTGCCTGTGTATGTGTGTGAGAATTATTCATCAGTTATAATAATTTATCTGTTCATCATCAAATTCCTGTCATGTACCCTCAAAGGGTGTACAGGGTATGATAGTACTACATGAAAAATTGACATTATTACTAACTTCTTATCGACAATTTTCCTCCAAATCAGTCAGTTACTTGTCAAAACTCCAACATTATCAGATCTTATATTTTACTATCGTCTAAGGCACTTTGTACTGTATCAATCCACCTATATCTTGGACTTCCTCTGGTTGGTTTTCCTGCCACTCTGGAAGAGAACACTTGTTTTGCTAATCTTTCTTAGCCCATTTTGTTTAAGTGACCATACCACCTGAGATTAGCTCTGTTAATGCATTCCTGGATGCTGACATTGTCAAGTTCTTTCCTAATATCCTTGTTTTTTAATATGATATTATCAATGATGCCATCTGTTCACGCCTCTAATCTTTCTCAGAACTCTCATATCTGCGGTCTCTAGTCTTTGGTCAAGTGTTTTACGTCTGACCCAGCTCTCAGATCCATAAGTAGAAACTGGTTTGAACACTGTCTTATATACAGCTAATTTAGTGTTCCGACTAATTTCTCTCTTATTCCATATGAATTTATTCAATTGACTTCCTACCATACCAGCTTTGTTGATTGTGTTGTCTATTTCTATATTTAATTTACCATCTTCACTAAAAATCGTGCTTAAGTAGCTGAAATGTTTTACTTGTTCCACAGGTTCACAACGCAGTTGTGAACAACAATATCAACAAAATATCAACAGCTGTTCATCATAACGCAGTTGACATTTTCAACAATTCTGCCCATTTTCATTGTCTTTTTATTGCTGACCTTCATATCATATCTATTGCAACAATTATTCAATTTTTTTAAATTGAATAATTTTTAAATTGGAGATGTTAATCTAACTTTTTAAATTGGAGATGTTAATCTCAGCTCTTTGCATAAAGCAAAGAGCTGAGATTAACATCTCCAATTTTGATAGCATGTTTAATACCACTTTCTTTCATAATGTGATCCATATAGATAATGATTAACAGAGGAAATAATGTACATCCTTGTCTCACGCCAGATTTAACATTAAACCATCTTCCTGTACTTCCTTCAATTCTAACTGCTGACTTACAACTCAAATAAAGACTAAGTATTGCTTGATATAATGCTCCACTAACACCATATAACTGTAGCGTATTGAATAGCTTCTCTCTTGGCACCTTATCATATGCCTTTTCCAGATCTACAAAACTCAAATAGAGTTCTTTTTTATATTCCCATGATTTCTCCACTATTTGTCGTAAAGTGAAGATCTGATCCTGACAGCCTCTATTTGACCTGAATCCAGCTTGTTCTTCACTAAGCTTTTCTTCTACAATTCTTCTCAACCGTTTCTCAAGTATACTTGCATAAATCTTACCAGGAACACTCAGTAGGGAAATACCTCTGTAATTCTCATAATCAATTTTATTTCCCTTTATATATATGAGTACTATGAGAGCTCTACTCCAATCATCGGGAATTCGTTCCTCTGTCCAGGCCTTCTGAACTATGCAATGCATCCACTGCTCTCATTTCTTTAATGAGTGCAGTCATTATCTTACTACTTTTAGTAATCTACCTGAGCCTTGTACAGGCAGATTTTTTCTGATACATCATATTTACCTTATATTTTTAAATTTTTACCTCAAAATTTCAAACAATTAACATAAAATTATTATTAATTTTATACCCACCATAATACTATTCTTTATGCATTTCAATCTTTGATATGATAGATTAGAGCCTCAGATGCTACAAAACGCCATAAAATATTAAAGCAACAACAACAATAACCAACTTTCAACTTTCGAAGTTTTAATAGCTTATTTAATCTATATGAATTATATGTTCTTTGAATTAAAAGACCTGGGACCAAATCCTGTCTGGAACAAAAAGAACGTATAAGTGCTTTTCAAGAACTGGAGTGAGTTAACAGGTCTCATACAGAGATGGCAGACATTTTATTTCACCTCCCTGATGCTCAAGTTCTCCCAGAAGGAAAACAAACAATCCAGAGAATAACATAATAATGGCATTGTTTGTATTCCTAGGCTGGTTTGTTTGTATTTTTTGATTAAAAAAAAAATAAAGAATTAAAGAAAAGTAAAAAAATTTCTCAAAAACACACATTTCTACTGAGAGAGATCCTGCCACCACTCTATCAGACTGGTTAACTTACCATCAGTTCGAAAGTCCCTATAAAGGTTCTTTAAGTGTTAGAATTCAAACCTCCATCCATCCGTTATTTGAATTATAAATTTTACAGTGGCCTTCTGAATTATGCAGAAGGTCACCATACAATGTGTTCTAGTCACATTTTCCAGTTTTTTGCTCACTACTTATCTCATTTAATAATTTCAAAAAACATTACTCCAGACATCCAGAATGTTGTTATTTTTCAGCTTCTGTACAACCTTTACAATCTTCCATTTCTTTTATGGTATGATTTTTTTTTTCTCCATTTCTAAACTGTTTCAATGGTCAGTATCATCTGTATTCTTTCCAAAGTCTTCCTATTATGTTTAGCTGTTGTTAAACACTACTTTGCTTTCTTACATTTATTTGAAGGCATTTGATGCCTAACTTGCCAAAAACTTTTGATACAATTTCTTCTTCTGCAAAATTGTTAGAACATGAATATCTTATGTTCTGTGAAATCTTCTTCAATTACAAAAATTTTAAATTTCCAATACTAGGGATCACAATATGTCCCTTAAAAATAGTGAATCTAAATATGTTAAACTCAAGGAATTCCATGGATTATAAACTAATGCAAATACCAGTTTCAGGTAGGCCAAAGTTTAAAGTTCAGAGATTTAAAAAAGGAAAGTAAAATTTAAAAGTTGTATATATATAATGATATGCTAAAACATTCTTAGAATACTTTACAAACATTACTAAAATGTGTGTTTTTGAGTAAACTAGAGTGTTAACAACTTGCTTCTAAACTTGCCTTGCAACCACATTTCAGTTGTATTATCATTATTAAGAGGAAACCCCCAGGAAGAGAGGAATTCATTGAGGGAGGCCATACTATTCACAGGAGTCATACATGTTCTCGAATTCATTCAAGATAGATACTTGCACACACAACATCCAATGACAATCCATTAAAATCACGTGCCACTCTATGAGAGAAACATCTAGCCCTCGCTCCACCCCTCCTTCTTGATAACATTCATTCTCAACTTCCAAGGATGCCCTCGCGTCCTTTCCTCACCTTACATAAAATGAAAAATTCCATTTACTGAAATTCTATATAACCTTTCAGAAGTTTAACTCCCAATCATATCACCTTCTTTCTCCTGTTTGCTAGTGTCTGCAGTCTACAAATTTTCAATCTGTCTTCATAATCAGTATACCATATCCTGATATCATTTTTGACACTCTCCTTTGCACTCTCTCCAATGTATCACAATCACCAAGGAAACTAGACGTGTGCACAATAGTCCAAGTGAGATCTTATAAAGGCCTTGTAAAGAGGCAAAATGACATTCTTATCTTTACATATCAAGGTTTGTTTCAGCATTGCTATTCTGAGTTGTGTTTACAATTTTTTTTTTTCCCTGTATGATTCTTGAACTTCAACTTTCTGTCTACTAAAACTCCAAGACATTGGTCTTTGCACTCTAGCTTGATCAATTTCTTCTAGCATAATCCCACCAATATAGTACAACATTGGATATCTAAACACAGGTCTGCGCAGTTAGCCTAGTGGCTTTGCGTTTCACAACCATATGCCTGGGGAAGGAGTGTCCTAGGTTCGATTCCCGTCGGAGACATGAGGAGCTGAAAGATCTTCCTCAGCCATAGCCAAGTTAGCCGGTCTTGGGCACAGGCAGTAGGGTTTTTTCCGCCAGTTTATCATTTGGTGTTTTTCATCCCGCAAGCAGGCAAACCGGCCTCGTGAACACACAGGGATACAGCCAAGAATACCTTGAGGCATAGGAGTGACCATTCTATCCTCATATTTCAGTTATGAAATCCAAGCATGCTTGGAAGGTTGTGGGCCTTAAAAGGCCTATTAAAGCCATTGGGATAGATAGATATCTAAACACACCAAAGTGCTTGATTTTACATTTACTGACATCCATTTTCCCATCCCCATAATTCCAGCCTATTCAAATCATTATGCAAGTATTGCATATCAACTACATTCCTCCTGTCTAACTCAGTGGTAACAATATTATAAAATGTGAGCATGACTTTCCCTTAGTAAACCCATGATGCTCATTGCAAAGTAGAGATTCACTTCAATCCGTTTCTTAATGCAAGTCCTAACCAACTCGTTATTAAGAGGAATGATAGATGGGAGTTTAACTAAATCTTACTTACCGGGTGCGAAATTTAAGGATGTAAGTGAGAGTATTAGAGCGCAAAAACAGAGGGTGAAAGAATTGATAGTTGTGGCGGGTACGAATGAATTGAAAGGAGATAAATTTTTTATGAGAGAGGACTTTAAAGTATTGTTAAAGGTAGCGAAAGAAAAGAGTGACAGAGTTAGGATGGTGAGTCTGTTGCCACGGTATGACAGAGAGGAGTTTAGAAGGAGGGCCATAATCGCAAATGACTTTATGCGCAGGTTATGCAGATGGTGTGGAATTCGTGGACGTATGGAATGAGTCTGATGGGCGAAAGGATTTATACAAGATGGATGGCCTGCATTTGGATGGATTTGGTGTGCGGAGACTGGAAAAAGTGTTGCTGAATGAAGTGAAAATGGATGTGCAGAACCAGGTAAACTAGAACTACCAAGGAGGGGGGGGGAGCGGATATGCGGACATCAGTGAAACAATTGAGTGTAAGAATGTATATAATGTACCTGAGCCAGTACTAAGGACAAGTAATCAGAATGGGATAGTTAGAATAACACATCAAGATAGGGGTGGGACAAAGGGACCTCTGGATTTCATGTATACTAATGCCAGGAGTATTAGGAACAAGAAGGAATAATTTTTGGCCTTGGTTGGCTCCTCCTGGCCACAGGTTATTGGCATTAGTGAAACACTGCTGACGGAAGATGATATAGTTAGTGGGATAGAATGTGTAGGTTATAGTGTGTTTAGGAGGGACAGAGAGAATAAAATGGGGGTGGGTGTTATTGATGATAGCTGATGAACTGCAGCCAAGGAGAATTGAAGTTGTATTGCAGGATAGTGAAAAGAGTTCATTTGAAGCTATTTGGTGTGAGATTGAGACTGGCAGAACAAAATATATAGTTGGCTAGTGCTATAGACCAGGTGATGGAATAGATGGTGGAGACAGTATGCATAAACAAATTGATGAAATGAGTGGAAGGAGGGTAATTATTATGGGGGATTTCAAGTATGATACCATTGATTAGAAGGAGAAGAGGACACATGTGAGGAAGGAAATGGATTTTATTCAATTATTAAGGGCTAGCTATCTGAGACAGCATGTAAGTGAAAATACTAGGGGTTTGAGAGTGCTTGACCTGGTAATAGCATGTGAGAATTTGACTGTAATGAATATGATCATGTTGCCACCTATTAGTGAGAGTGATCATAAGGTCTTGATCTAGGAGGTGGCTAAAGGCGTGGAATTTTCGATTAAGACAGGGTATATGTGGAATTACCGTGCTGGCAAGTATGACAAGCTTAGGAGATTGCTTGGATCAGTGCCATGGCATGTAAAACTGCAAGGGCGGGATGTCGATAGAGCATGGGAAGTGGTCAAGGAGCATTTACAGGAGGTTATGGCTGATTGTATACCTAGGGTCCGAACAGTAAAACAAGTAGGGGTTAAATGGATGAATAACACCATTAAGCTTGAGCTGCAAAAAAAAAAAAAGAAACAACTGTGGAGGGAATTTAAAGAGAAAGGTGAGTTCAGGCACACGAACAGTATAAAGCGCAGGCCAGAAGGGTAACGAGTGTGGTAAAAAAAGCAAAAGCGGATTATGAAAGGAAACTAGCTATGCAAGCTAAAGAGAATCTGAAACAGTTCTTTCACTATGCTGCAAGCAAAAATAAAACTGTACACGGCAGAATGATTTTAAGGAACGATGATGGTAAGGAGGTCACTGAATCAGTCGATATAGTGGAATTACTGAGTGAACATTTTACAAGAGTATATCATCCAGATGGTGACATTGAAAAAATGAAGGAACCATTAGTTTATATGGGAATTGTGATGAATGAAGTGGAGGTGAATAGTCTATTACAGAACCTTAATGTGAATACATCTGTGGGATTGGATGGTATACCGGCACGGGTCTTACGTGAAGCAGCTAAAGAATTATCAATGCCCTTGACCATTCTGTTTAATCTGAGTCTTGAGTCTGGTTTAGTCCCGAAGATGTGGAAAGAGGGGAAAATAGTTCCACTGCATAAAGGAGGATCTAAGACTACGATTGCAAATTACCGACCGATCAGCATATCAGGAGTCGTTGTCAAGGTCTTGGAGAAAGTAGTCAAGAAAAAAATACAAGAATGGATTGATGAAAATGAGATACTGTACAGGGGACAGCAATGCTTTGTGAAGGGTAGATCATGCCTCAGTAACTTTCTCAAGTTTTATAACACAGTGACGGCTGAACTGGATAAGGGTAATTAATGGGTTTACAGTGATACTGCTGGACCTGGCTAAGGCATTTGACAGGATACCACATGGAATTCTAATCCATAAACTACAACATATGGGAATGGATATAGGGTTGGTGAGATGGATGGGTGGGTGGTTGATGGAGAGATATCAGAGAGTAGTTTATTCAGGAGTAGAGTCCAAAAGACGACCTGTGACTAGTGGTGTTCCGCAGGGTTCTGTTCTTGGACCAGTGCTGTTTAATTTGTTCATTAATGATATAGGGGAAGGATCTAAGAGGAACAGTTCATTTGTTCGCTGATTATGCAAAGTTGGGTAGGGCAATAGTGAATGCAGAAGATGTCAAAATCTTGCAGGAAGACTTGGATAGATTGGAGTTCTGGGCTAAGGAGAATGGATGTCAATTTAATGTGACAAACTGTAAGGTTATGCATTTTGGAGTGAAAAGATTAGCAGCAGTATATCACATTAGTGGAACTGTACTCCAGGAGATTGATGAGGTCAGGGACTTGGGAGTGTTGGTGGATAGGGAGATGATGTTTAGGGGGCACATTGTAAAATGTGGCTAAATCAGCTCATCAACTCACTTGGTTGTTGAAAAATACTTTGACGAGCAGAGACAAACAAGTTATTGTACCTCTGTACCAAGCCTTGATAACACCTCATCTCGACTACTGTGCCCAGATTTGGTCACCTAGGTTTCTTCTTGATGGGGAGGAAGTGGAGAGGATCCAGAGGTGAGTGACCAAGATGATAGCAGGTCTATGGAATGAACCTTATGAGAACAGGTTGAAGATTTGTGGGTTGCAGAAATTAGTTGATAAGCAGAAAAGGGGAGATATGATTGAGACATTCAAATTGCTAAAGGGTTTCTATAGGATTAATTCAGAGGATATTTTTGAGATCAGGGGCAAGAGTGTGGTTAGCAAGGGTGTTAGAGCTGGGTTCTTTACTTTTAGAGTGGTAAATGAGTGGAATAAGCTGCCAGAGTCTGTTGTGGGTGCTATGACGGTGAATGAGTTCAAGGCAAGGTATGATAGATACTGTGAGAATGTCGAATAGATGTGTGGACATGATGTTTAGGGCCTCCCTCGATGAGTCTAAGCTCTCTCTGGAGTCGCCCGTAATAATTATAATAAAAAAAAACTTTTAGTCGATAGTTGGATACACTAGTCTTTGCACCACATACATGCAATAGGCTTACCATACATTCTTTCTACTCCTACAGACTCTTCCCTGTTCAGTGGCTCAAATTACCGTATTTTTTGATAGATAATGCGCACAGCAACATTTTCATCACTCCTTTTGATGTATAGATAACGTGCATGCACCAACTAGCAGTAGAGTTAGAAAGTACAGACAGAGGGCGGAGGAATTCTTTAAAAGCACGTGCGTTGCTAGTAATCATTCTCTTGTAACTAGTTGCATTGTTATTAGATCTAAATTACCCATGAAGACAGAAGTACTTCTCGGAGAAAATCCTACACAGTGCAGTTCAAGCTTGAAATGGTAAAAGTAGTAAAGGAAAAAGGGAATAGTGAAGTTGGTAGATTGTTCAGTGTTGGAGAAAGTAGTGTTCGTGAATGGCGAAAGGCTGAAACAGTCTTGAAATGTTTACATACGAGGAAACGTACTATGAGGTTTAGAAGGTGCTTGTGGCCAACCATAGAAAACAACTGTTTGATTGGGTTGTAAGTGAAAGAGCTAAAGGTATGAGAATATCTACTGTCTGTGGTGTTGCAAGAATCGAAAAGAATTGCGCAAAATGATAATATAAAGGATTTCAAGGCCTACCAATCTTGGGTTTTTGGATTTATGAAGAGAAACAATTTAAGTGTGCGCTCTTCCACTAGTGCTGGACAAAATTTGCCGTACGACTGGGAAGTGAGAGTAGCTAAATTTCATTTGTTTCTGAGAGAAAACTTGTGTGAGGTCGATGCTTGTCACTTTTTGAATATGGATGAGGTTCCCATAAGTTTTGACATGCCTAGTTCCAGTGACAATGATTATGAAGTTGAAGAAATACCAAACGAAATTTTTAATGCAATTGATTCTTTCAATATTGAGTCTGATGAAGAATTTTTGGATAGTGTAATGTTCAATAAATATTAAGTAGTACTTTTACCTTAGTTTTGTTATTACATTTGATTTACCTCTCATATCTTTCAAATGTATACTGTGTGCGTTATCTATCGAAAAATATGGTATATAGCCTGGTCAAAAGAAAAGCCAGTTCAGCTGAACAATCTTTTTAGCATCCGTGCTGATATCCCATCAGTTCTTATTGCAGAATTCTTATTAAGCAATAAGAACTGATTCTTATTCTTATTAATGAGGAAACTTCACTACATGAGTTTCCTCATGTAGTGAAGAGGTAGTGGTGAGTTCAATGTTGCACAAACCGGGTTGATAGCTTTTAGCAAAATGGCTACTCATTAGTTGGACAATCACTTCTGCATCAGTCACTCGCATGCCATTTGCATTCAGTAGAGTTACTCTTTCAAATTCATTCTTTCTTTTACTTGCAGCATAACAACAGAATTATTTGGGTTGTCATTAACTCATAAAGCTAGTTTATTTTATACATGCATACTCTTTAGTATCATGTAAAGAAATTTTTCATGAAAGTGCCCATGCATAAATTAGTTTATGTACATTATATATAAAAAAGTCTGAGATTTACATGAAAAGATTACAGCATTAAAAAACAAATATATAATAATAAAGAATTAAAATTAATCTTATGCAATGTATGTATAAATTAAATTATCAGAGGTTAAGCAGATACCTTTAGTTTCCAGCCTTGAACATTGTCCTTCATCAAGTTCTGAGCTAAAAGACTTCGAAAACCCTAATATATATAAAAAAAAAGAAATTAAAAAAAAAAAAAAAGAAAACAGACTTATATAATCAAAAAAATATCCAAAGCAGGTAATTCTCATTCTAAGTAAATTCCATTTATAACTACTTTATACAAAGTAACAGGGTTCAGTGTTAAAACTGTTACACACAAGTCTATGATCTGAGACTGTAACATATTTGTTATAATCATTTATATATTATTATTATATAAACAATGGATCTTGAAGAATTTACATTGAAGATTATACAATATGACATAATAACCAGTTAATTTTCAAATATTCTTACTAATGTTATGCTATTTAATCCTTTGAGCAGTGAGTTAAAATATATCACCTTATGCGGTTTATATATATACACGGGAAAAAAAAAATTAGTAAGGTTGCTAAGAGATTGCAGCATCTCCATACAAAAACTCAAATGGCAACATAAAGGACGAGAAAAGATTCAATTTGTCCTTTATTTTCATTTTTCAATTCCTGTGCCTCGTAATGGCAGTGGTGGATTTCTGTGCAGGCATATGCTTTGAACCCCACATATGCAGAGCGCGCGTGTGTGGTGGTGGTGGGGGGGTGAGAGTGAGAGCGATAGCATTAATAATTTTTGAGTGTCCTTTAATCCAGTCATAGAAATCTGGCAACCCTAGGTGATGCATATACAAGGGGATACCCAAAAAAAATCAGGAATATGAACTTGCCATGTACATTTTCTAGTTATGGATGATGCCACTAGGCATTGCGCGCATGTGTGTGTGTGTGTGCAGTTTTCCATCCAAGTCTGGCAAGTGGCGTCATCCTGTGTGAACTGGTTTATTGTTCTTGCTGCTTTTTTGTTAGTGCTTACAAGCAAGTTTGTGATGGCTGGCCACAAGGAACAGAGAGTGCATGTGAAAATTTCTTTTCTTTTGGGGAAAACTGCAGCTGAAACTACTGTTATTGGCAAGCTTTCAAGGAAGATGCTTTAGATAAAATACAGGTCTATGAGTGGTTTTCCCGTTTCAAAAATGGGAACATGTCAGTTGAAGACCAACCACAATCTGGCCAACCTTCGACAAGCAGAATGATGAAAACATCAAAAAGAGTTGGCGGGCAATCAATGAAGATCATCAAAAGACTACTGAGGAAGAGTTTTTGAAGAGAAAAATTTGTCATGCAGTTAATGCTAGCAAATTTTAACAGAAGATTTGCAAATGAAATGTGTGTCTGCTAAATTTGTGCCTCATTTCTCACAGAAGATCAAAGAAAAAAATCGTGATTTGAGGGTGCAAGTTCTTAATGACCTGAACTTTCTTTCAAAAGTTGTGACCAGAGATGATTCTTGGTGCTACAGTTATGATCCAGAAACAAAACCAGCTTCAAGCCAATGAAAACATGCAAATTCACTGAGACCCAAGGAGTGGCAAGTTTGATTAAACGTCAAGACAATGTCGATTTGTTTTTGTTTTTTTTTATGTGAATGGAATTGTACACAAAGAATTTGTTCCTCCTGGACAGAAAGTGAACCAATATTTTTATCTCAACATTTTGAGAAGACTACATGACAGTGTGCAATGGAAACGGCCAGAAGTAGAAGAGATTGGTTGCTGCACCATGACAATGTCCCAGCCCACACTGCCTTGCCTGTCCAACAGTTCTTGGTGAAGAAGAACATGGCAGTTGTTCCCCACCCTCCCTACTTGTCCGATTTCTCTCCACAAATAAAGAAAACCATAAAAAGGCAGCGATTCATTGATGTGGACAAAGTGAACGAAAAGTCGCTGGACACCATAAACAGCATTCCAGTTCCAGCAGCAGAAAAAATGTTGGGTTGGGACAAATGCACTGACTCACATGAAGAGTACTTTGAAGGAGACTAGAATATGGTATTAAAAACTTTAATAAAAATAAAAAAATAAATTCCAGTTATTTTTGGATATCCCCTCATATACTGCTTTACTGCTCAAAGGGTTAATACTAATGTTATACTCTTTCAACCTCACTATGTATAAAAAATGAATTACTATCCTGATTATTATATAAACTACAGATATTCATGAAATATTCAAGATACTGAATATAAAGAAATACGTCTTTAAAAGAAATTAAAAAAAATCCATAAGGATTCACCTTATCTCTACAATTTATATTTCCTTCTACCTGATTAACCCTCCTCACCCTAGGCATACAATTTAATACTGCTTCCTCTAGATGACCCTTAACTATATCTCATGCACTACTAACATCCTTACCTGGCAGTGTTTTATGCCATCTAGAGGAAGCAGTATTAAATCGTACCTAGGGTAAGGAGGATAAATCAAGTAGGAGTTAGATGATTAGTTGGATTGCTAAGCTTGTCATAATCATCTGCCTTGTAGTTCCACATATATCCCTTCTTGACCGAATATTCCTCATGTTGTACAATCTCCAAAGTCAAGACCACATGGTCACTTTCACCAATCAAAGGCAATGTGGTCACCGTGGCTATGGATAGTCCTTCTGATCCTATGACGAGGTTCAATACTCTCATACCTCTAGTCCCCTCCATTACATGCTGCCTCAAGTAATTATCACTTAGTAGGTGTATAAATTCCATTTCCTTCCTTCTAGTCTCTTGTCTCCATAGTTGTAGTTCCCCCCATAATAATCACTTGATGTGTACTCATTGTACTAATTTGCCAATACGTCTTCCAGAGCATCCATGGGATTCCCTGGCCTACAGCAACAACAAGCTGCATATTTTGTCTTACTGGCTTTAATATCACACTAGACTGCTTCAAGTGAACAGCCATCCTCCAGCCTACTTCCTATTCTTTTTGGCTGCAATTCATCTGCTATCATCAGCAGTACCCCTCTCCCATCCTATCATCTCTATCCTCCCTGAAAATACTAAACCCTCCATATTTTATCCCATTAACTACATAATCTGCTGTTAGCCAAGTCTCACTAATGCCTCTTTTGTATCAATTCATTTGTATTCAGTACTATCATCTCCTCCATGTGATGGGCCACTATGAGCCAGTAATGTGCAATATACAGCATCTCTCAGTCAAGTCTACTCTGCCTTCTCGTGGTGTCCTGTTTCTATTAAGCTTTCTATTAAGGAAAGCTCTGGCAAGTATTCCTAGTGAAAAAGGATACCTTCCTGGTCAGAGTAAATGCTAACTAGACTTTGGTGGTAGATGACTCTCATCACCTGTTGGAATATCACCACCTTGCTTATTGCAGACCTGGAATGGTTACCACCATGTTTGGTTCACAGGGCAAGGTTTCCAGTTTCTGTTTACCACCACCCTTTGATCAGTAACTCCCTCATCTTTGAGGATACAGCAGTAAAGCAGTTCTGCAGGCTAGCTGCCAGTTAGTGTAGAGGACCAAACAAGACGGTAATGCATTTTTTACGAGGCTTCCTGATTCTTGACACATAATCTTGCTGCCAACTACACTGTGAAGTTGTGCATGGAGGGAGGCTGTAAGGCCATGTTGTGGTTTGGAGACTAGATGCTCTCTATGTAGAACATGTTCAAGAGTCTGTTTTTCTCTCACTACGTGTTCCCCCTTCTCTTTTTCTCTTCACCTTCTGAAACATCAAATATGAAACTAAGACTGAATAAGTTTAGTGTCACTACAGTTAAATTTAAAAAGCAACCTCTCTCCATAATTACAAAAATCTAATATTCACTTTACCAACATCCATGGCATCAACAATAACTTAAATGACATGCATCATCGCCTTCAGAATCTTCTGTTTTTGACTGAAACTTAAATTTCTGCTAAATCAACCATAGCTCAATCTTAACTACATCCTTGACTCATCCACATTTTGTTTCATTCATCCACTTGACTCTACTGTTCTTCCTATTCTGAAAATTATTCTGAATTCTGATTTTCTATCTTCAAAGCTTGATTTCATTCAGTCAAAATTTCCAAACAGCGACATCATCTTTTTCAGTGATTTCAATGTCCACAAATCTGACTGGCTCCATTTTTTGAATTTCACTGACCAAGCTGGAAGAGAGAGAGAGATTTTTGCTATAAGCAATGACTTAAAACAGATCATTCGCTCTTCCAGAATTCCCAACACTCTGGATCTCTTCTGAACTAGTTCTCCTTCCAGACTGTTCAGGTGACTGCTCCTCTTAATAATTCAGATCATAATCTCATTGAAGTTTCACCTCTGGTGGAATATCCTTCCTTCAGCCATTCACAACTCCATGTACTCTAGTATTACAATAATGCTAAAGGCCAGACTACTGTTTTGATTCTTCTGCTGATCCAGACACTTGTTGTGATCTTGTTACAGAACTAATCGATTTGGAATGGAAGCTTTCATTCCTCACTTTGTTTAAATTTCCCAACCCATATCTAAACCATGGTTGTTCAAGAAGTGTGAAAGGATGATCCAAGAAAAGCAAACAGCCTATCACAAGTGGCTTGAGACCAAAATACTGGCTTCCTTCACAACCTACACAGTTGGCTGCAACATTTGTAATTAAAAAGGCAAAGTTTAAATTCAACAAGGATAAATGTAGAAAACTTGCTGCTTGGGCCACTGTAGTCATGCTGCCTGGTCCCTCGCCAAAGCTGCTGAGCATGACTTTTGTTCATCTGTGCCACCTCCTCTATCTCACCCAAATAATAGCATTGTAACATTGTCTAAAGACAAGGCTGATGACACCATGGCTTCATTCTTCTCTTCCAAATCCTCCACAGATGACCATGGCAAAATTACTTCCTTCTCTGTCTAGAACACTGCACCTCAATGCCTCCTGTGACCTTCTTCCAAAAAGACATCAGAACAATCTTGAATAACCTGGATACCACAAAGGCAGCAGTTCTGATATAATCCCACCCATTGTGTTCAAGAGATATTCTCCTGAAATAACACCTGTTCTTTATAATCTATTTACTAAACTGTAATCAGCTGGCATCCATCTTCAACATACTCAACAGTTACTTACTCTGTATAAATCCCAAATCTCACCAACCTTGGAATGCTGCTCTCAGGTTTGGGGCAGTGCACCTAAGAACTCTCTAAAAATTCTTGATGAAGATCAGAAAAGGACAGTTTGATTGATGTAACATCTCTTACAGATTCTCTTTAACCTCTTTCCCACAGAAGATCAATTTCTGCATTTTGTCTCTTCTACAGATATTTCTAAAGAAATATCTGTAGAAATTGTTCAACAGAACTAGCATCCGTTATGCTTTCCATTTCTGCCAAATTTACACAAACTCAAGCTTCTCAACATCCTATTACAGTCAAACTGCAACTTGACTACACCTTCTACTCCCAGTTGTCTTTCATTCCATCCACCTCAATTTTGTGGAACCGTCCCCGTGAAGCATATTCCAAAGGACTACAACCACCAACAGTTCAAGAAGAATATCAATAGAGTACTCTATACTTGATCCCTGCCAACACATGCCATTTATTTACTATAAGCTTGTCTTCTGTGGGAATAATATATAATCATGTGTGGGAATAATATCAAAAAATGTTCTCATCTCCTTTTAATGCAAAAATTACCTTTAATTTTCCTAGATAAACACCCATCTCACATTCTATCTTTATATACATCAAATTACAGAATTTCTGTAATTTAATGTATGTAAAGGAGAAGTCATTCTTGTTTTCTACTCTCTTATATCTTCCTTACATTTCCATTTGTTCTCTAGCCCTCTTATCTGTTTTGTACTTTTACTCATTCTTTAGCATTCCAACTGTAATCTCCTGTTCACTTCCATTCCTTCCATTGCTCTCTTACCTGCCTAGAACTCTTACTCTCTTACATTTGCATTTGCAGTCATATTAATTAACCTTTTCTCTAACCCTTTTGCCCTCACCAACTCATTCCTGAAGTGCTCCACTTACGTTCTCACTTCTCCCCCCCCCTCTCTCTCTCTGAGCACCTACCATTTTTCACATAAGCATTTGCAGTCAAATCCATTCAGTGTCATTGTTACTTCATTGCATTCTCATTCTCAATTACACAATCAATTATCAAATCTATATTTACATTTATATGGTTAAAAAGAAGTGTCACTTTTCTAGTGAATGTTTTAATTTACAATTTTATTTAAATACCATTATTCAGAAAATTTAATAAAAGCGATTTTAAATGCTGTCAAACATAAAACTAATTCATGTTTTAACAAGCTTCAATTACAGCATGAAGACCTCAGCAAGTCACTTTTTTAACCTAATTCTGACTGAGCTGAACTCCAATTAGTTTCAGGCTGTATGTACTGTTTAAAGAACCTGTCATAGTTATTAATTTTTCTACAGATATAAAATATCAAATGACTAATTTCAATTCTTGTTGCACTTTTTTTTTTCTTTTCTCTAACAGTATTTACTCTAATATAACTCACACTTTTCTCCCCCAAAATTAAAGTTCAAAAATGGCGGTGCGAGATATATGTGAGGATTTTTGGAAACTAAAGCTTTTCAGAACAAAACTAAATCAACGTTCATAATTAAATCCTCAGTATTCATTGCAATTTATAATTGCTCACATTATAAAATGAATGCACCTGAATTTTAATTATCAACTTTATTTAACCGTTATTTAAAGAACCTGAGGTTTGCGGTTTTTAAATACTCTTGGCAATTATTTCTGACGAAATCATGTCTCAGGCTCTCAAAATCCAGTTGCACTACATTATTAATGATGGTCTCTTAATCTTCCCTGCTGGAGTCAGGTTGTAGCCACCAGCTGCCATCCACTCCATGTAGAATTTTTGTATGTCGTTGTTGAATGGTTTGTTGACTAATACATCCATGGGCTGTAGATAAGGAGTAAGACCACCAGGAATAATGGCCACATCGGTCTTCACATCCAAAAGTTGTTTTAATATTTCAGGTCCTAAGCATCCATGGAAACTATCCCACACGAGGAAAGCTGGGCATCCAAATAAGTCATTGGCCATATGTTCCCAACTGTTCTGATCCAATCTTGAACCATTGTAGTGTTCCATCCACCCTTTTTCTTGAACTCCTACATGAATTCTGAATGGAGAAAATTTCCCCTTCAGCATTGTTTTCCTTTTGAATATTATGTAAGGAGGCAATTTTCTTTCATCTGCAGTAATTGCCAGCGTGATTGTGCACTGGGACTTTTCACTTCCAGTTGTGGGCATTGTCACACTTTTTTCATCTTTTTTTTCTTCTCTTTGTTGTTTGGTGCAGCATGTTGAAACTGAGGGGTGTTTGATCGGCATTGCTATTTGTGATAATGTATAGTTATTACTCTTCCTAAGTTGAATCACATAGCAATGACAATCCATCACTTAATCCTCGAAATCTTACAGCCGACGTTTGTTGAGTGGAAATGCTGATTTTCTTCAACCAAATTCCAAATTGCCACAATATTCATTATCTAATTCTTCAAGTTTTAAACTTTTTTCGTGTGTGAGGTATATGCAAAACTTTTTTAATTTCTTTTTTCATAAAGGAAAATTAGAGGTGAAAGATATATGTGCGGGAGAGTTATATTCGAGTAAATACAGTATGTGTAATGTTTTTAGATTTATCATTTAAGATGACAGCAATTAGGACAAATACCAGTTTTATTCCAATATGTACTCTTCTTAATGCAATTAAGCTACAAGATGAAACATGAATCACAGAATGTTTTGTATTAATATCAACTAGGAATAGATAAAGTTCTTCCTGTTCTTAATTCAAACTCAGAGATTTTCTGGTGCGTTCATATCTAAAAGCATCAAGAAACAAAATTTATGTGTTTATGAAATACCTTGGGATCTTCACTATAAGGCAAACATCCAGCTTTTTGCTTAACAAAAAGATCTCCACTGTTTTCAAGTAAGGACCTAGAAAGATGAAAGAAAGCTTTTAGGTATAGTTATTAAAGAATCATTTTGATTTTTGAAATTTCTTAGAGAAATCTAATAGGAATAGAAGCAAACTGCATTATATCCCACTGATAAAATGTAGCTAACAATATTATGTATTTTATTAAATAGAAATTTTATTATATACAAATTTATTTACAGATTTACAATCTGTATAGATAATTATAATAACCAACATTGATATTTTGTGTAAATATATGCTAGCGAAATGAAGGCAACTCCTTCTTTTGAGGAAAGCAAAAGTCAAGAGTTAATTAAAAAGAGTAACCTGAGTAAAAGACAGTAAATGCACATAATGATATAAATTTAACTATAAAGTTTGCTATAACTAACTAAATTTTAATGATAAAAAGATGTGTAGTAGAGGGAGAATGAGCTTGGCAATGAGAATAATAGTGTGAGATGAAGAGAGAATGGGAATGCAGGGGGAACTCAGGTGGACAGGGGGAGAGTGGATGTTGGAAGTAGTATTGAATATGTGCGTGTGTATCATCTTTGTTCAATTATGTTTCACTTATTTCAAAAATTTTTGGGTGAACAAACTCATTCAGCAAAACAATTTCATCCCTCTTATTTCTGATTAGCACAAAAATGGAATATATCGAGATATGAGGGGGATGGTTGAGACCGAGGAGATATATGGAGTAAGTGGTGATAAAGGTGACTGGGCAAGGGCAGGTGACTTGGGTGGCACTGGTTATAGACCAAAAAGTGGCCTGCTGTGTTTATTTACAAAAGGCAGGAGTATCAGAAATAAGGGAGATGAAATTATTTTTCTGAATGAGTCTATTTACCCAAAAAATTGTTGAAATAAGTGAAACAAAGATGGTAATAATATTTTTGGTTTACAGATTAAGTGTTGATCAATTTTATCGTGTGGAACAACAACAAAGATGACCTATATGATTTTCTCAAAAAGATCAACTCCTTTCATCATTCTATTAAATTTACTCTGGAACTTGAAAGAGAAAAACAATTACCCGTTTTTAGACATCTTAATCAAAAAACAAATTGATGGCAGTATAAATCTATCGGTGTACAGAAAACCGACCAATATTTGCAAAAAATGCAGGTCGCTACCTACATTTCAGCTCCTCTCACCACATCTCACATAAACTCAGCATTGTACACATGTTAAAGAAGAGAGCGATTCGCATCACAACAGACAACGAGACCCTTCAAGATGAGTTAACATTAATTTCCAACAATCTGTACTTGAAGAACAGCTATCCAAGAAGACTAGTCAATAAAGTCCTTTTCTCTGAACCACCACAAAGAGAACAAGAAGATATTCAATATAAAAACTATTGCAATTCCATTTGTAAGTGGCATCTCCAACAAGCTCGCCAGCCTCCTCAAACAACACAAAATAAGAGTAACATTTAAACCAATAGAATCTATTCATAAACTACTAAGATCTCCAAAAGACAACCACCCTTTCTATAAATATTGCTGGAGTTTATAATATTCCATGCTCGTGTGGCTCTAGTTACATCGGACAGACTTCGAGAAGCCTTGAAATCAGGCAAAAAGCGCACATTGGCTATGTCATAAACAACAGACAGGACATTTCTGGCCTATCGTCTCATTTCTCTACAACTAACCATGTCATCGAGTGGGACAAAAGTTGTTCCCCTTACTTAGAGGAAGATTACCATTCAAGAATTTTCAAAGAAGCAGCCACAGTCATCCGTTCTACTGTCAACCTTAACAGAAATCAAGGCCTAATACTCCCAGAGATATGGAAAACCCTAATCAAATCTTTAAAAACAAAAGAAATGAACTTTAATACAAACTACAGAAAGTTCCTTAGCAACAGCTAGCTAATCTTGTACACGCGATACGTGTTTCACGCACATTCGATACTATTTTATTTGTAATTATTCTAGTCAGTTTTATAGTTACACATAATTGTGAGATTGTTTCAGCCTATATGTAAGTGCCCTGAAGATGCCAACAGTTAAAGTTTGGCAAAACTAGTTGGTTAAGTTAATAAAATTGATCAACACTTGATCTGTAAACCAAAAATATTATTACTAATTCTCAGGATCAAGAAAATAAACCTTCATTTTAAACAAAGATAATTCCTGACAGGAATAGAAGTGGAAGGGTGGAGTGTAGAGTTTTGTGGGGGGGATAGAGGGGACAAGAGGAAAGGGTATTGCTGCTGATGATGATAGAAGAGATTTATTTCTATATAAGGTAGACACAAAAGAAGGAAATTAGAGGCAATGTGGTGTGAGGTGGAGATTGACTGAGAGAACAGGAATGCGAAAAAAAAGAACAGGGAAATGAAGAAGAGATATTTAGATGCATATTGCTATAGGGTAGAGAATGTGGAGGAATGTAATGAAGAAATGTAAAAGCAACTTGGGGTTAGTGAACAAGAGAAGGACGATTATTATGGGTAATTTTAATTATGGCATATAGAGTGGAATGAAGAGAGCATCTGGGAATAAAGAAAACAAATTTCTTGAGAGACAATTATCTTACGCAGTGTATAAAGGAGTGCAAGTGAGGATCAAAAGTTTCAGATCTGATCATTTCATAAGAGGATGTGATTGTAAGTGTGGTTTCGACTTCCATAAAGTTGGTGAAAGTGATCATGAGGCGATCACTTTCACTATGTGGATTGACATGGCCCATGATCATAACAAGCTAAGGAGACAGCTTGTAGCAATAACATGGAATGAGGAGTTGAGTGGAAAAGAAATAAATACTGATTAGAAAGTGACAAAGAAATACTTAGTAGTGTGTGAATGTGCAAAGCTCACAGACTGAATAAGGTAGGTGTAAAATGGATGAATGATGGGATTAAGTATGAAATCTAGAAGAAGGCCCTATGGAGGCAGCATAAGTTGAATAATGGTAATCATCAGTTGCATGAGGAGTATGAGCAGCAGGCCAGGAGAGTGATTCAGTTAGTAAAGACAGCAAAAGGGCAGTATGAGCAGAAATTGGCAAATCAGGCCAAGAAAAATGATTATGGCAATTGCTGTTAATAGATGAAAATGGGAGATGGGTAACTGCAGCAGAGGACATAGGATGAGGTATTCAGTAAACAGTTCATCACAGTGTTTCATCCTGTGAAATGACAGAAAACTTACTGGTGAGTAAGAGGTATATGAGGAGTTAAGTAAGCTAGATATCAATAAGGCAATAGGACTTGATATATCACAGCATGTCTTAAGGGAATGCTCCATGGAGTTAGCATTGGCCTACCTGTTTAACAAGAATCTTGCAACAGCACAAGTCCCAAAGGAGTGGAAGGAAGACAAAATTGTTCCACTTCACAAAGGTGTTGATAAGGCAATAAATTATAGGCAATCTGTATATCTGGAATTGTAGTTAATTTGAGAGGTTGGTGAGAGCTAAGATACAAATGTGGATTGATAATAGTGGTATTCTTTGTGCTTGTCAGCATGGGTTTGTTAAATTGAGGCTATGTTTTATCATCTTGCTTATGTACTATAACAAGATGATGAATGTGTCAAACAAGGGAAATGCACATCCGGTATACTTAAGAGTTTGCAAAAGCTTTTGATTGATTGCTATGCCACAAGTTGGTAACTTAATTGGAGCAGATGGGACTGGATGACAGATTAGTGAGTTGGATAGGCAACTGGCTCTCAGAGAGAGATATCAACAAGTTGTATATGGGGTGCTGTATTCCAGAAGAGGAAAATTACTAGTGGTGTGCCATAGGGGATTGTTTTGGGACCATTGTTATTTAATTTGTATATTAATGATATTGGAATGAGTTTAACTGATGTTATAACATTGCAGATGATGCAAAGCTAGGGAGAATGATGAGGAATCAAGCAGATGTTGTGGCCTTGTAGGGAGACTGGAATAAAATGTATAAGTGGGCAACAGTATGAAACCATCAGTTCAATGTTTCAAAGTATACGGTTCTGAAATTTGGTAGGCAACATATAAACTTGGAGAAATTTTGGAGCAAGTTCAACAGACAAGAGATCTTGAAGTGATGGTGGACAGGGATCTAAAGTTCAGAGATCACACTGTACAAGTTGTGAAGAAGTCATCAAATTAGATTATGGCAATGATATGAAGCACCTTAATGTGCAGAAATAAAAAGGTTCTTGTTCCACTGATTGAGGGCTTTATCAGATCTCATATGCATTATTGTCACAGACTTGGTCCCCTGGTTTTCATGGTGATGAGGATATAGCGGAAAGGGTCCAGAGATGTGGGATATGAAGACAGATAGAAAGAATGCAGTCTGCAAAGCATCGTGAATAGGAGGAAGAGAAGGAATATGACTGAGACCTATAAGTTAGTTAAGGGTTACCAGGTAATGTGGAGGAAATTTTTCATAGAATGGAAGAAGAGTGCAGAACAAGGGGACATCCCTGGAAGCTGCATAAGGAACAGGTTCTTTGCATGTAGATTGACTTGAATACATTGCCTGACATTGTGGTGAATGTGATACATTGAATGAATTTAAAGCACGGTTTGATGGGCTTTTGTGTGTAACCTTCCACAATGAATCTTTTGACTCCGTGAGAGGTTTGGTGTTAATAATAATAATTTGGAATTCTGAACTTAATGTTCATATAGATCTATGATAATCAAGGTATAATAGGAAAAGAGCTATCCCTGTTACCAATTCCAAGCATTAAATCTACTAGTTAATAAAAGTTTATTTTGGAGGATATATCAATATGAAACAAACATCCTTGAAAGGAAAGATACTGATTTTGTAGAGTCATCTAATTTGATTTCTGAAACAGTTAATTAGGCTAAAATTCAATTTAAAATGAAAGAAAGATATGCAAATGAAGAAGATCCAAAATGCATAAAAATGAGTTAGAAATATGAACCACATATTAAAGAATTAGTAATTGAAAAACCTGTAATATGCATGACAAGCCAGCAGGAAAAATAACAGTGTCTGGAATTGTTCACTGTTTTTAGAAACCATTAACATAGTGATGAGAAATGAGTTGGAAAAATAATGGTGTGATGTTTGCCATGTATACTGCTGCAGGTTTTTATTACTAGTAGTTAATGCATATTTTAATGTTCATTTTAGAAATTATGGACTTTACAACCATGTTATAAATAACTCTTTTAATATCTTGACATTTCGATCTTCATATTAAGATCATCATCTGGAGGATATACAAATATACAAGACAAGCTAAGTTACATTACATACAGTAAGCTAGAGAAACAATGAATTGATCACAAGTTATTCAACTGGCATGACCTCTAGTGAAAAAAAAAAATATATCACAGCGCTTTTTGCACATATATTGCATTCTGGTTATTTTGTATGGCAAAACGCTTTCTACCTACAAAAAAAAAGGCACAGTCATGGGCTCGCCATTATCCCCCCCCCCCATATTGCTAACTTTTATATGGAACGTTTTGAGCAACTTGCTTTAGGTTCCTCTCCTTTAAAACCCAAAGTCTGGCTTAGATACGTTGACGATGTTTTCGTGATCTGTTCCCATAGACACTAGACATATTCCTTAGCCACCTAAACAAACAACATGAACAGTTCACAACTGAGATTGAAAAACAGAACACACTTCCGTTTCTAGATACACTTGTCACACGTCTTCCTTCTGGCAATCTTTTCTTCACTGTTTACCGGAAACCGACACATACTGGCCAATATATACACATAAACTCCTGCCACCACCCAACACAAAAACTAGATGTTAATGATACTTTAAAAAACTGGGCTCTGAAGATCTGCTCCAGTAAACAGGCACTGAAAGACAAATTTAAAGTTATCAGCAATACTTTTCAAAAAAATGGGTACAGCCAAAACACTATTAACAAAATTCTCTACAAGACCTCAATAAAAAACCAAGGCAAACCAGACTACAATAAAACTATAACCATTCCTTAAATTAAAGGGACATCAGATAAAATAAACAGAATACTACAAAAATACAACCACAAAGCCATCATTAAACCTCCTGCAAAATTAAAAAGCTTACCCAATTCGTGGGGGGAAGGGTATGTGTGTTAAGGCTTCAGATAAATAACCATGATTTGGCTGTGGTGCAAGCCTATGCACCTAATCTGGAGTCAGAATACTCAGCCTTCCCAGAGGAAGGGGATGCTGCTTTTGACAGGGTGGTAGACATGGAATCAGTCCTGCTAATGGGTGACTTCAATGCACATGTTGGAAAAGGTGACCAGACATGGAGGGGTGTAGTTAGGAGGAATGGCGTCCCTGACCTTAACCCGAATGGGTTGAAATTATTGGACTTCTATAATGTACTAACAGCTTGTCCATAATGAATACCTTCTTCCAGCACCGAGAAATCCATAAGTATAACCGGTACAGGGATACACTAGAACAAAGTTCTCTGAGTGACTTCTTTAGAGTCTCAGCAGACCTATTTTCCTCAGTGTTGGACGTTCGTGTGAAAAGAGGGGCAAAACTGTCAACTGATCACCACCTTGTTGTATGTGCGCTACAGCTTCAGAAACCAGATGCTACCAGACGCTGGTAGGCCTAAGCAGATATATCGAGTGAAATGGGAGACATTGGAAAATGAGGCTGTGAGGAAGAATTTTACAGATGACATTTCCTCCAGGTTCAAAGAGATTCCCACACATACTGCAGATGTTGAGGAAGAGTGGAACCTGTTCAGAACAGCTGTCACTACCTACCTCTGCACTCTCATGTTGTGGCAGAAAGCACCTCAGCATGGCAACAGGCAGTGAGAAAAGGACACCTTGGTGGATCCAAGAAGTCCAAAAAACTGTCCGGGTAAAAAAAAGGAGTCATACCTAACATGGCTTAGGGTGAGGTCACCTAAGATGCGTTCGCAGTATGCTGAGGCAGTAAAGACAGCAAAGCAGAAGGCTTGGGAATCCTTTGGAGAAAGATTAGACTCATCCTATGCAAATGCAAACAAAGTATTCTGGCAGACCACCCGCCACCTTCAAGGGAGGAAATCGTGCACAGCAAGGGCAATTAAGGATTCTGATTTAACAACCAAGAAGGATATCCACAGATGGAGGGAATACTTTGAGAGCCTTCTTAACCCGAGTGGCCCAGCAGTTGTGGACATCCAAGACGTGCAGATCGGGGCAATGACTAGTCTCACAGCAGAAGAGATCCATTTAGCAACAAAATCGCTAAAATCGGGCAAGGCTGCTGGCGATGATGAAATTCGGCCCAAAATGCTAAAAGCCTTAAATCGAGATGGTGTCTCTGGCTGACTCGAGTGTGTCAGGCTGCTTGGATATTTGGGCGAGCATCAAAGCAATGGCAGACAGGCATAATAATACCAGTCTTCAAGAAGGGAGACCAGAAGGATTGCAGAAACTATCGTGGCATCTCTCTGCTCAAGCCTGCCTGGGAAAGTGTATGCTAAGTGCTTGGAAAAACAGTGCAGGAGCATAGTTGAGTCAAAGTTCCAGGAAGAACAATGTGGCTTTCGTCCTGGTAGAAGCACAACTGACCAAATCTTCACTTTAAGGCAAGTCTTTGAGAAATCTTGGGAATATGCCAAGAATGTCTACACATGTTTTGTGGACTTGGAGAAGGCATATGACCGGGTTCCTCGGGATATGCTTTGGCAAGTAGTACAGGAGTATGGAGTTGATGGCCAACTATTAGCTCCCATCAAGTCTCTGTATGAAAGCCCAGAGTTTTGTGTCAGGGTAAACAGCACAAAATCTGAACCTTTCACAGTCTCTGTTGGCCTCTGCCAAGGGTGTGATTTGTCACCCCTCCTTTTCATAATATTTATAGACTGGATCGATAGGCACACAGCCAAGGCAGTGAGTGTGTCAGAATTGGAAGATGTAGCATTGGACATCTGCTTTTTGCAGATGACCTAGTTCTGCTTAGCTCTTCCACAGATGACCTCCAGCGGACCCTGGATAGGTTTGTAGCTGTTTGTGCAGATGCCAAAATGAAGATCAGTGTGGCAAAAACTGAAACATTTGTGGTTTCAAGACAATCATCCCAGTGCACTCTACACGTAAGTGGAGTCCCAATGAGACAGGTGGAGAAGTTTAAATACCTTGGGTCCATATTCACGAATGATGGAAAATAGGACGTAGAGCTAGATACTCGAATTGGCTTAGCAAGCTCAATATTGTGGGAGCTTGGCCATTCGGTAGTATTGAAGCGGAAGTTAAGCCACAAGGCAAAGCTGGCTGTCTTCAATATAGTCTATGTCCCCATCCTCACCTATGGTCTTGAGAGTTGGGTAATGACCGAAAGAATGCGGACACGAATCCAAGCAGCTGAAATGAGGTTCCTTCGAGGGGTTGCGGGGCTGACAAGACTCGACAGAGTCAGAAGCTCTGCAATTCGGGAAACCCTCAATACTCAACCGCTGTTTCTCTGTGTTGAGAGATCACAGTTACGTTGGTACAGGCACCTGGTCAGAATGCCACAAGAGAGGCTCCCTCAGCAGGCCCTCTTTGCCAAGCCAGAGGGTGGGAGGCCAAGGACTCGCTGGATAGATTATATCCAAAATCTTGGGTGGACACGTTTGGGAATCCCACCAGAACACCTGAGCTTGGTGGCAGAGGATCGTGACCATTGGAGTTTCTCTTGCAGCTGTTGCCTCCACAACCCAATTAGGAAAGGTGGGCCTTGAAGTTGTATGTATGTATGTATGTACCCAATTCATCGAAAGACCCACTCCCCCTGCTGTCCCACCCTGGAATATAAAGTATTTATTGCACCTGTAACATACTGTTAGATTGTGATAGAGTGGAAATTTATGAACTCCTATCTTATCAGAGTCTAACATGCTTTTCCAAACAAACGAATGAGATAAATACAATAAATTGCCTCTAAGTGTAGAATAAGTATTATGTATATATAAATCAGGTGTGTTCTGTTATGAAAAGGTTAAATAAGTATGTATTTTGTGCCATTCACGAATGTGGTTAATTTAATATTGAAAGTGTAAAACATTAGCAGAGCATTATAAAATATGTATAAAAGAATTATAAAATGTAAGCACAAATTCACCAGTTGGGGGGAGTCAAGTCCAAAGGTTACGCGAGGGAGCGGCTTGCCCCAAGTAAACAACGTGACGTCAGCGTATGTGTGATAGCGGGGGAGAGATAATGGATGCCATGACGTAGTAGCACGTGTGAATCAACCGGACATCAAAAAGGGTGAGAATCGCCGAGAAGAATAGGGGGAAATATAACGGTCATGCGACCCTGTAACAAGGCTTTTTCCCTGGATCTCCTGTGGGTTGGTCTCTCATAGTGGCGTAGGGTGCGAGTGCCCTCGATGTCAGACGGTGCCCCGGTATCAGAGAAATCCCGATAGGCAGCTATGGTCTTGGCGGCCGTATTCTCCGCGAGAAGAAACAAATCTGGCTGTCCACAGAAGGCCAGTTTCCTGTGAACCTATGAAGCACTAAAGAACCAAAAGGGAAGATAAGTAAACTTTGTTTGTGTTACACTGATTATGAGTGAAAGATTTGTGTCACGTTAATATGTTATGGAGAAGGAACATTAATGATATAGGATAAGATTGTATTGCTATCAGTTTAGAGGGATATTGAATTTAATCTTACTATCTGTCGTTGTGTTTAAGTTCGCCTTTATATTGAATGAAGTTAAGGATATGTTAGAGTAAAGAATTGGTAAAATAAAATTGGAAATTGGAGATTGTGAAAAATATGAATGTTATCTTGTGTAGTCTGACAGAGCTACGGAGTTTTAGATTGATTGTGATAATAGTACATGATTAATGCATTAGCGAAGGTTAATATAATTCTTACTATAGGAAGCTACTGTATAATATTTTATAAGTGTAATAGTAGTGTTTGAATTTTATATACCTTGTCTGAAACTCCCTTAAGATGGGATTTAATTTAGTGTTATTATGTGCTATCAACTTTTGAATATAATAAACCTTGCTTTTGATTCTAACAAAGACTTTCTGTGATTTCTGGAATCCGATGCACTGCTTATAAAATATTAATGCGAACCTATGCGGGATATTAGAAAAGAGTAAATTTTGGTCGGGGTGCTTAAGGGTCAAAGCTGTATAACTGAGAGGAGACCTCCACATAGCCTTTAAAGGAATGCGGAGAACCGACCAGGGCTTCTGACCTAATGTCCAATCCTCACCTTCTCGTGGTGCACCCTGTTGGGTATCTACTTTGATACTGAACGAACGAGGATGGGCTGGCAATTTGGGATTTAGCCGACCAAATTGTATTCTTATTGGTTAAACCAAAATAAAAAATGATGGTACAACATAACAAAATTTCATGCCGGCTGGGGCGTCGCCCGGTTAAACAAGGCCCCCGTTGTTTTCGCCAGGGAACCAGGGCGAACAGCGAAAAGTCAGCTACTGGAACAAATCTGAAAACAAACCCCAACTCAACATCACCAGAGTTAAAGATCGGTACTATCAACGTAAGAAGCCTGAATGGCAAAGAAATGGAGCTAGCTGAGGAATTAGATAAGTACCAGATCGACATAATAGGGGTGACTGAAACAAAAAAGACAAAAACTGGTGAGATCTTTCTGAGCAATAAATACAAAATGTTATATTCAGGCAATGACAATCAAGGAAAAGAAGGAGTAGCCATAGTATTCAACACAAAATACGAGGCTAATCTTCTTGAATGGCAGTCAGTCTCAAGTAGAGTAATGTGGGCAAATCTGAGAATGGGGAACTGGACAATGAGACTTATTTGTGCCTATGGTCCCACAGAAGGTTCTACTAAGGTAGAAGCGGAGGAATTTTTTGAGGCTTTAGAAAAAGCAACTGACACAATGAAAAATGAAAAATTGGTCCTTGTTGGGGATCTAAATAGCAGAGTAGGAAATGATTGTGAGACATACAAAAATATTTTGGGAAAATTTGGAGAAAAGAGCAAAGCTAATAATAATGGCAAATATCTGTTGGATTTTTGCTCAGGACATGGACTGGTTATTACTAACACCATGTTCCAACATAAAAATGTGCACAAATTCACATGGAGAGAAGAGGCTAGGAATAAGAAAAGTCTCATTGACTATGTTATTGTTGATAGTGATGTTTTCTCGCTGGTGCAGGACACCAGAGTGTACAGAGGATTTGAAATTGGAAGTGATCACTATTTAGTCTTCAGCAGGATAAAATTGAATTTCATATTGAAAAGAATAACATGTAAGAAAGTTTTAAAGCGAATAAAAGTTGAGCAGCTCTCAGATGTGAACTGTAGACTAAAATACAGAAATATTATTGAAAAGAAAATGAAAGAGTTTGAGAACAGGAATCAAACCTTGGAGATTCAGTGGCAAACTCTGAAGGAAACATTGATTGATTCTGCCAGAGAGGCATGTGGTGAGGTTGTGTGCAAGGATAAAAAAATCAGAACTCCCTGGTGGACACAGGAAGTTAAAGAGGCAGTGAAGGAAAAGAAGAAAGCATATCAAAAGTTCCTGGCAAATAAGTCAGCTTTTACTCTTACAGAATACAGAGACAAATGTAAGAAAGCTAATCAGTGTGTAAAACTAGCTAAACAAAAGTCATGGGAGGACTTTGGCAAGAATATAGAAAATAAATATCAAGAAGGTGGCAAAATATTCTGGAGGTTGTTGAAGAAGCTTAGGAATGGAGGAAAGAGTGCTGTAAAAGGAATTAGAGATGATAATGGTGAAATGAAAACAGGAGAAAAAGATATCCTTGAAGTATGGAGTAATTACTTTGAAAAACTGCTAAATGAAACAAGCAGTGACGACAGCACAGTGATAAAAAACACTGACCAGGCATGCAGTCAGGAATACATATCCATACTTGAAGTAGAAAAAGCCATCAAAGGCTTGAAATGTGGAAAAGCAGCAGGAGTAGATGATATTCGACCAGAAATGCTGAAGTATGGTGGTATGAGAGTCTTACAGTGGCTGCACTGCATAGTTCAGAAAGCCTGGACAGAGGGACGAATTCCCGATGATTGGAGTAGAGCTCTCATAGTACCCATATATAAAAAGGGAAATAAAACTGAATGTGAGAATTACAGAGGTATTTCCCTACTGAGTGTTCCTGGCAAGATCTATGCAAGTATACTTGAGAAACGGTTGAGAAGAATTGTGGAAGAAAAGCTTGGTGAAGAACAAGCTGGATTCAGGCCAAATAGAGGCTGTCAGGATCAGATCTTCACTTTACGACAAATAGTCGAGAAAGCATGGGAATATAACAAAGATCTGTATTTAAGTTTTGTCGATTTGGAAAAGGCATATGACAAGGTGCCAAGAGAGAAGCTATTCAATATGCTTCAGTTATATGGTGTCAATGGGGCATTATATCAAGCAATACTTAGTCTTTATTTGAGTTGTGAGTCAGCAGTTAGAATTGAAGGAAGTACAGGAAGATGGTTTAATGTTAAATCTGGTGTGAGACAAGGATGTACATTATCCCCTCTGTTATTCATTATCTATATGGATCACATTATGAAGGAATGTGGTATTAAACCTGATATCAAAATTGGAGATGTTAATGTCAGCTCTTTGCTTTATGCAGACGATGTTATACTTCTAAATAAATCCGCTACAAGTCTGCAAGATTCTCTGACTAAATTGAATAGCTGTTGTAATAGATATGGTATGAAGGTCAGCAATAAAAAGACAAAGACAATGAAAATAGGCAGAATCATTGAAAATGTCAACTGTGTTGTGAATGGAGAACCTGTGGAACAAGTGAAACATTTCAGCTACTTAGGCACAATTTTTACTGAAGATGGTAAACTAAATATAGAAATAGAAAACAGAATCAGCAAAGCTGGTATCGTGGGAAGTCAATTGAATAAATTCATATGGAATAAGAAAGAAATTAGTCGGAACACTAAATTAGCTGTATACAAGACTGTGTTCAAGCCAATTTTAACTTATGGATCTGAGAGTTGGGTCAGAAGTAAAACACTTGACCAAAGACTAGAGACCACAGATATGAGAGTCCTGAGAAAGATTAGAGGTGTGAACAGATGGCATCAATGGCAATATCATATTAAAAATGAGGATGTTAGGAAAGAACTTGACATTGTCAGCATCCAGGAATGCATTAGCAGAGCTAATCTCAGATGGTATGGTCACTTAAATAGAATGGGAGAGGAAAGATTAGCAAAACAAGTGTTCTCTGCCAGGTTGGCAGGAAAACGACCCAGAGGAAGACCAAGATATAGGTGGATTGATACGGTACAAAGTGCCTTAGACGATAGAAATATAAGATCTGATAATGTTGGGGTTTTGACAAGTAACAGACTGATTTGGAGGAAAATTGTAGATAGGAAGTTAGTAATGATGTAATTTTTTCATGTAGTACTGTCATATCCTGTACACCCCTTGAGGGTACATTACAGGAATTTGATGATGATGATGATGATAAATTTTGGTCACGTCTGCAGAGTTGATAGGTATCATTAAGTACTGTCCTGAGATTACCTCTTGGTTGTTAATATTAATAATCTAATAGCGCTAAGTGGCGCAACGAAACAAATAAATTTCTCGGCGTTTTATGAGAGGGAAATCTCAGACACTCTGATACTGCCTCGTTCTCGAGGAAATTCCATTGTCCCTCAAAGGTACCACGTGCTACCCGGTAGAGTGTATTATGGAGATATAGCATAAAAGGTTAAAATAATTGTGATAAGGAAGAAAGTGACACAACATAAATGGCGGTAGGATATTGGTAGAATAAGGTTAACAAAAAAAAAACTACAATTCGATACAACAATACCATATATAGGAGAAACAGGATGCACAATTCCTATCATACAAAAAGAACATAAACATCACATTAAATTTAATAATTATGGTGAAGGTGGCCTTTCTGATCATGCATTGAACACCTTACGTAGAAATGACTGGAAAAGCACTAGTTGTCTACATCACACCAAAACATGGTATGAATGCAAATTTAAGGAAGCCTGTGAGATTATTACCAACCACCCCAATCTGAACAATAATGATGGTCTAAAAATCCCAAACATATGGAAGGCATATATTCGACCCACGGAACCTTCCTCTCTAAGAGCAGCTATAAACAGGGCTGTAGAAAATCCAGGATTCTAAATAAAAAATCCTAATGCTAAAAATAGGACATCATTGTTACTGAAAGAATGTTTATTCATGTTACCATAAATAGAATTTAGCTTGATGTAGTTTATAAATAAGTATTTTTTTTTCACTAGAGGTCATGCCAGTAGAATAACTAGTGATCAATTCATTGTTTCTCTAGCTTACTGTATGTAATGTAACTTAGCTTGTCCTGTATATTTGTATATGATCCAAATGATGATCTTAATACGAAGATCGAAATGTCAGGATATTAAAAGAGTTATTTATAACAAAGTCCATAATTTCTAAAATGAATGCTGATCACCATGTAACACTAAAAGAAAGGAATATTTTAATGTTCCATGTCACTAACTCATTACTACTTCATGCATTTTACATTTTGGATCTTCACTTTTCATAATATCTTTCATTTCAATTCATACTGAATTTTGGCCTACTTATAAGTTTAGTATGTAAAAACCCTTTCAGAAATTAGATAACTCTACAAAATAAATATGCTATAATATACAATGCTTGTACATAGAAAGGAGATGACAACACGATGTAACAACTAAAATAATTTTTATTATTTCTTATAAGTGCATGCATGCAGGCATCACATGTAAAGGACACTGAGTAAGGAAATAGTAAAAAGCCCAAAGTCCTAAATGAGTCGCCTATAGCAAGGTTTTCCCAAACTTTTTTTTCCGTGGTCCAGTTATTTTAATACTTCATCTTCGTGACCCACTAAAATTTTTATGGCCAATAGGTAAAATAAAACAGATTTGAATGTTCATAGAGTTTTCATTTATTATTATTATAATAAAGAAGCATTTACTCTTACAAAAATATAAAGAAATTACACTAAAGCCAAGTAATTTATTAATTACGTCATTAGTTGAGCTACTGTACTGTGAACAAAGAGACTGTGAAATGGCGATGCGGACAGAGTGCGTTTCTTGTCTCTATTAATTAAATTATTTATTCATTAGTCCTGATTAAACGCTATTTACTTGTATTTTAGAGTTTAATGAAAAAAAGAAAACCCAAAAACGAAACACCTAGGTTTTAGAAAGTTTTTTAGGCGACCCGGCATTTAGTTTTCGTGTCCGGTGCCGGGTTGTAACCCACCATTTGGGAAATGCTGGCCTATAGGCAGATTAGAGTTCACAAGTGCAAAAAAGTAGCATTATGCATTGAATTTTTTTTATTTTTTTACAGCACAGAAGCATATACAAGAAAGTCTTTAGTACTTATATTTACTTGAGTGAATTAAAATGGCCTTCTCCAGCCAATTCCTGAAAGACCTCAGATGACTTAGTGGTAGGTACTGAATATAGCTCAGGAATTCTAATGTTTCAAATATGTCTCAGATTATGTGAACAAATACAGAATATCATTTGTACAGTACAGTAAAACTAAATCTGCAGGGCAACGCTCAAAGAATTTCTTCACATGTCATGATACAAAAGTTTGCAAGGGAAGCAAAAGTAGAAAGTCCATGACTGTATACTCTATATTTGTAAAATTTCCCCTGTCAAATGAAAGTGAAAGTCATGATGAATCGAAACAGGACTGGAATACTGGGAGAATATTATGCTTGGAATAAATAAAAAAAAAGTCTTTAAGTTGACCTCTGGTCAAGAAAGGAGGAGACTTCAAAACAGACAATTATGTCAGTACTGTGGAAGATATGTTTTTCTGTACTAGATTAAAAGCAAGCCAAGATCTTGATGTGTGATGAGGTATTAATCATTACTATGAGAAAACACTCTTGGATAAATGTTTAACCATCATATTGTAGGAAGTAGGTGAATTAATGCCAGAACAAATGAGTGTAATGGTACTTTTTTTTTGTTTGTTAATTTGGGGCAACTTGCATGTTTGAAAGCAGGGTAGGATTTAGAATTATATAATTCTTTTAACTTATCTATATCCTTCCCATGACATGAGATTACACTTCTAAGAAGCTTTGAGGTTATTTTTTTTATTATTATTATTTTTATTTATTTATTTTTAACCTGCGTGTTTGTAAGATTAGCATATCTGGACCAATCTTTTAGTAAGGTAATTAGATTATGTGCTGTTATTTTTTAATACAATGTTTTGAGAGGTTGCTTTTTGGAGATCCTACATGGTAGAATGTAAGTGAAATTGATTAACAAAACAGAGAAAAGCTTTACGTCCTAAATAACTTATCTATGAGCATGATTGGGTGTTTTTTTCAGTCTAGGTAGAAGGTGTGAAGGTCAGAGTTCCTGGATATATCAAGCATAACATTAATGGCAATGTGGGTGGGAGAGATGGAGACATCTTGATCATTGTGTATCACAAAGTAAGATTTTTTTTTTTTTTTTTGGTATAGGTTTAACCCTCTATTGCCCATTGTAACTCTGAAGTCACAAACCAGTTATGTCATTATTTTATTGCTATTATGGATGTTATTCCTCTGTAATCAATGTAAGTTCCAGTATGGCCTACTTGGTTGCATGTGTTGGCAATACTAGAAAGTACATATTTATATCACTAGAGGTCTGTATGTACAGGACTGCTGCCACATGTTGTTTCAGTTGTTTAGTCCTTGTTTGTACAAGGACTAAACAACTGAAAACCATTTTACAGCTTTATTTTTCATGTTTGTAACAAATAAAAAGACATAAACTCAAATGTAAGTATAATTCTTCAATATGATATGAATATTATCTTAGGAAAGTTATTATTACTGTTTTTATGAATGAAATTGGGTATCTACTTGGATACTGAACAAACAAAGATGGGCTGGCAATTTGGGATTTAGCCGACCAAATTGTCTTCTTATTGGCTTAAACCAAAATAAAAAAATGATGGTACAACACGACAAAATTTCATGCTGGCTGAGGCGTCGCCCGGTTAAACAAGGCCCCCCCATTGTTTTCGCCAGGGAACCAGGGCGAACAGCGAAAAGTCAGCGACTGGAACAAATCTGAAAACAAACCCCAACTCAACATCACCAGAGTTAAACATCGGTACTATCAACGTAAGAAGCCTGAATGGCAAAGAAATGGAGCTAGCTGAGGAATTAGATAAGTACCAGTTCGACATAATAGGGGTGACTGAAACAAAAAAGACAAAAACTGGCGAGATCTTTCTGAGCAATAAATACACAATGTTATATTCAGGCAATGAAAATCAAGGAAAAGGAGTAGCAGCCATAGTATTCAACACAAAATACGAGGCTAATCTTCTTGAATGGCAGTCAGTCCCAAGTAGAGTAATGTGGGCAAATATGAGAATGGGGAACTGGACAAAGAGACTTATATGTACCTATGGTCCCACAGAAGGTTCTACTAAGGTAGAAGTGGAGGAATTTTTTGAGGCTTTAGAAAAAGGCACTGACACAATGAAAAAGGAAAAGCTGGTCCTTGTTGGGGATCTAAATAACAGAGTAGGAAATGATTGTCAGACACAAAAATATTTTGGGAAAATTTGGAGAAAACAGCAAAGCTAATAATAATGGCAAATATCTGTTGGATTTCTGCTCAGGACATGGACTAGTTATTACTAACACCATGTTCCAACATAAAAATGTGCACAAATTCACATGGAGAGAAGAGGCAAGGAATAAGAAAAGTCTCATTGACTATGTTATAGTTGATAGTGATGTTTTCTCCTTGGTGCAGGACACCAGAGTGTACATTTGAAATTAGAAGTGATCACTATTTAGTCTTGAGCAGGATAACATTGAATTTCATATTGAAAAGAAGAACATGTAAGAAAGTTTTAAAGCAAATAAAAGTTAAGCAGATGTGAACTGTAGACTAAAATACACAAAGATTATTGAAGAAAAAATGAAAGAGTTTGAGAACAGGAATCAGACCTTGGAGATTCAGTGGCAAACCTAGAAGAAAATCCTGATTGATTCAGCCAGAGAGGCATGTGGTGAGGTTGTCTGCAAGGATAGAAAAATCAGAACTCCATGGTGGACACAGGAAGTTAAAGAGGTAGTGAAGGAAAAGAAGAAAGCATATCAAAAGTTCCTGGCAAATAAGTCAGCTTGTGCTCTTAGAGAATACCGAGACAAATGTAAGAAAGCTAAACACTGTGTAAAACTAGCTAAACAAAAGTCATGGGAGGACTTTGGCAAGAACATAGAAAATAAATATGAAGAAGGTGGCAAAATATTCTGGAGGTTGTTGAAGAAGCTTAGGAATGGAGGAAAGAGTGCTGTAAAAGGAGTTAGAGATGATAAAAGTGACATGAAAAGAGGAGAAAAAGATATCCTTGAAGTATGGAGTAATTACTTTGAAAAACTGCTAAATGAAACAAGCAGTGATGACAGCACAGTGATAAAAAAAAAAAAAAAAACATTGACCAGGCATGCAGTCAGGAATACATATCCATACTTGAAGTAGAAAAAGCCATCAAAGGCTTGAAATGTGGAAAGGCAGCAGGAGTAGATGATATTCAACCAGAAATGCTGAAGTATAAGAGTCTTACAGTGGCTGCACTGCATAGTTCAGAAAGCCTGGACAGAGGGACGAATTCCCGATGATTGGAGTAGAGCTCTCATAGTACCCATATATAAAAAGGGAAATAAAACTGAATGTGAGAATTACAGAGGTATTTCCCTACTGAGTGTTCCTGGCAAGATCTATGCAAGTATACTTGAGAAATGGTTGAGAAGAATTGTGAAAGAAAAGCTTGGTGAAGAACAAGCTGGATTCAGGCTAAATAGAGGCTGTCAGGATCAGATCTTCACTTTACGACAAATAGTCGAGAAGGCATGGGAATATACAGAGATCTGTTTTTGAGTTTTGTCGATTTGGAAAAGGCATATGACAAGGTGCCAAGAGAGAAGCTATTCAATACGCTACAGTTATATGGTGTCAATGGGGCATTATATCAAGCTATACTTAGTCTGTATTTGAGTTGTAAGTCAGCAGTTAAAATTGAAGGAAGTACAGGAAGATGGTTTAATGTTAAATCTGGTGTGAGACAAGGATGTACATTATCCCCTCTGTTATTCATTATCTATATGGATCACATTATGAAAGAAAGTGGTATTAAATATGATATCAAAATTGGAGATGTTAATGTCAGCTCTTTGCTTTATATGGATGATGTTATACTTCTAAATAAATCCGCTAGAAGTCTGCAAGATTCTCTGACTAAATTGAATAGCTGTTGTAATAGATATGGTATAAAGGTCAGCAATAAAAATACAAAGACAATGAAAATAGGCAGAATCATTGAAAATGTCAACTGTGTTGTGAATGGAGAACCTGTGGAACAAGTGATACATTTCTGCTACTTAGGCACGATTTTTACTGAAGATGGTAAATTAAATATAGAAATAGACAACAGAATCAGCAAAGTTGGTATGGTAGGAAGTCAATTGAATAAATTCATACGGAATAAGAGAGAAATTAGTCGGAACGCTAATTTAGCTGTATACAAGACAGTGTTCAAACCAGTTTTAACTTATGGATATGAGAGCTGGGGCAGAAGTAAAACACTTGACCAAAGACTAGAGACCGCAGATATGAGATTCCTGAGAAAGATTATACGCGTGAACAGATGGCATCAATGGCAATATCATATTAAAAATGAGGATATTAGGAAAGAACCTGACATTGTCAACATCCAGGAATGCGTTAGCAGAGCTAATCTCTGGTGGCATGGTCACTTAAACAGAATGGACGAGGAAAGATTAGCAAAACAAGTGTTTTCTACCAGGTTGGCAGGAAAACGACCCAGAGAAAGACTAAGATATAGGTGGATTGATATGGTACAAAGTGCCTTAGATGATAGAAATATAAGATCTGATAATGTTGGAGTCTTGACAAGTAACAGACTGATTTGGAGAAAAATTGTAGATAGGAAGTTAGTAATGATGTAATTTTTTTCATGTTGTACTATCATATCCTGTACACCCCTTGAGGGTACATGGCAGGAATTTGATGATGATGATGAATGAAATTAGGTTTGTGACTTTCAAGTATCACTGGGCACTAACAGTACCATAATCATACTTTAGGTTACAGTCATGGATGTAAAAGCATTTTATGGAAGAAGAAAAACGAGCAGGAGCATGTTCGAGTAAGATTAATTTCTGGTTATGAATCTGAAGATTCTGTATTGGCTTCAGACAGTGAGCATGACAAAGTAAGCATTAATATGGGTAAGAATGTTATGCCTATTATTATCTGAGAGCGATGAAAGTGATGAAGATAGTGTTGATAGACAACTCAGTGAAAATGAAGATGACTCTATGGACAGTGAAATGAATTATGTCAGTTCTGACTGGAAGAAAGTTACCTGCCACTCTACTCGGCCCATTCAGCAGTGGAACGGAAGCCTGATTCCTGGACCGGGAACTCTCCATGAACCTGTTAGTTATTTTAGGCACTTATTGGACAATGACATTTTGGAAAATACAGCATACCAAACAAATGTATATGCAATACAAAAAGATGCATCAAAGCCAATCAACACTGATAAGAATGAAATCTAACAATTTTTTGGATGCTGTATATACATGTCAGTTTATGGAATTTCATAAACTGACATATAGTTCTGACTCAGGTCAGAACTGCCCAGTGTGATTTCCAAGTCACAAACCTATTTTGGAAAAATTAAAATTTAGAAATATAAAATTGCACCATATATGTGTTCAGCAGTTCAGTGTTAAACTATCTGTAAGCATATGTAATTTTTTTTAATCACATAATTAATTCGGGCAATAGAGGGTTAATAGCAAAGTTCTGGTGATTCAGAGCACTGATTGCTTCAGGTTTGAGGAAGGTAGAAGAAAGTTTAGCTTCAGTATGTTTGAACTGTAGCCGAGGGTTAGAAGCAGCATTCTTTATGAGGTAGATGACTCTGGTAATATGCCAACTATTTTTTTAAATTGTTTAAAAAAAAAAACAAAAAAAAACAGCCAGTATATCTGTTAATGAGTTAGTGAAACAACCTGTCTGATAGTAAGTATTCAAGGAGTGCCACCAATTTAATCATGTATAAGAGCAGAGAGCAGGATTGCACACATAAATAGAGAATGCTTTGGATTAATGAAAAAAATGTTTCAATTTTACACAACTAGGAATAATGTTATTACTCCTGCAAATTTTAAAAAGGTTAGCCTGCTAATTTGTCTAGAGAACTTCAATCTCAACTGAACAAAAGGTATGAGCCTTGGTTTGCTAATAAATATCTGAATTATCATATATCTAATGATCAAGATTATATGGCAATTATCACTCATAATGACAGTTTTTTTAGAAAGGAAGATACAATAAAATGTAGATGATATAAAAACTAAAACAATTTAATTATTATTTTGCATCTATTTCATCTATTTTTTCCATTTTAATCTGTTCAGTTAACCGAAAGGCTTCAGTTTCAACTTACTGTATTGACAGTCCTTGCATGCTATGGAATCTCCACATTATCTTAAAACTTGATAAAAACAACCTTACAACCACTTACAGACCTTTACTGGCCCATTATCTACTCCACTAAAGACTAGCTCCAGTCTCTAGACCTGCCAGGTTTTTAGCAGGTCGTTTGCAGTTGTAAACTACCCTATGTCCAAACAGGCAGGAGAGCTAAGTCAGTGATAAGGACTATATCTGTTTCCACACTACAGTCACTCAGGACCTGCAACCATGTTTGGATACCCCCAACACAGGATATGATGGCAGACGGTCACTCTACTCCACTGCAGCAAACATAAATAGAAGAGACTATTCATTGAATATACCTCAGCCAAGAAACTATGTAAATCTCAACAGATTTGGTTGTGTGAAACTGCTTCAAATTTGGCAAACTGTCATCTTTCATACTTCAGCCCAAGAGCCAAGAACACCCATTTTAGCCTACTAGAGTGCAATATATATAGGCTCATGAAGTACGAGGTTGACATACTTCAGCCTTGTTACTCAGTCTAGTGAGTGTGTGCACACATTGTATTCTGTTTCCCGATGGCGGCAATTTGATTGCCAAAATACAGAAGATATTAAATTTATTGTAGTTAATATCAGTCTACATTGTAATTTCCTTTTAAAAAATGCAGTTACAAATAATCAATGTATAAGCTTTACTGCCAGACTTATTGAGTTAAAGTTAGTGTTACAAATGAGTATCTCCTAAATTTTTGGTAAATTATATACAGCTCTATTTGTTGATGTTTGGGAAGTGTTTCACTGAAGTCTGAATATCATTTGGTATAATCTGGTGTATGTGTCAAAATGATATTCCAGTTTGGTCCAGATCCAGGTCAATTCATGTAGCAAGAGATGTCCTACTAACTACTGTTAAAATACTGTTAATAAGTATTCCAGAATAAAAAGTCCATGGTCCTATCTCTAATGCTTCTGCAGTCAACTTCTAGAATAAAGACAATAGAGAGACAGTAAATATAAAGACTGATTTATTAGCTTAAAACTCAACTAGGTTTTGTGTATGTTGAAATATACTGCTTCAGGAAAAATTACATATTTCAAAAAGGAGGCATTTACAAAATACAACTCAATGATAAATGTTTAGCTGTTTAATCAATGAAACAGTTGGACAATTAAGCATGAGGTTAAATCAAATTCAAGAGGCATTGTTATGTCTAAGGGTGCAAATTACATGTCAGATGAAATAAGGACCATAATTGATGTAAGATATTTTTTTTTTTTTTTTTTTTTTAATACTGGATGGCAACGTGTAACATTTTGGAAGCTTTTTTGAATTTCCTTATAAAACTGTTGTAGTGAAATATTGGTCCCGCCCCCCCCCCCCTTTTTTAATCTCCACCCATACAAAGTTGTAAACCAATAGTACAACAGGTGAGCTTCCTCGTCCCCGCTTTTTATTATTATTGTTTATTTTTTTTGCTAAAGGACTTGAATAATTTTCATTTGTTGTATGTGTTCTGACATATGAATATCTCCAGATCTTGACAGACCACATGCAGCAAGACGAAAGCAACAGATTTTGCAGTCCTTCCATTCCTTAGAATAGGAGAGGTTTCAGCAGATGTAAATACTGAGATCTTATGAAGAGGAATGAGGATTACTTTTATTTTTTGTAGTCTTAATATCTGTGATATTTTATCTGTCTTGTGTTGGATATAAGGAAGAGATACTACTCTTCAATAGTCCTGGTTCTTCAGGTTATTTAGATATTTTTGTAGGAGGATAATACAAAATGATTTATTTTATTTTTTTTTTACATTCATTTCATGATAATGTCAGAATGAGATGATTAACTTCTTGATTCTAGAATGCTACACTTGTCAGTCTCAAATGGATGAAAAGATGAAAAAAAAGTTAATGGATACTACATATAAAAATGAGACCTTAACACTTTTTTTTGCATCCTCTGATTCAAATTCTATTGTTTTTGCTGCATGGGTGATGCAGATTATACACTATTCGTGTCCACATCTCTCCACTGAACTGTTGGCTGAAACCTCTCTTTTTCACATAGTCTATTCTAAAAAAAAAAATCTAAGGGCCTTTTGAAGTGATAGAAAACTATAACTATACGCATTTTCAATAATCACATTATTATTATTTTATCAAATTATGAAGATCAATACAGATGATATGAGAACATGTAGAAACTGCAACAACTGCCCTAATACTGAACTGACACCCACTCACATTTTTACCTGTCCAGCAATTACAGCAGCCTGCAAGCAATAGACCTTAATCCTGAACAACAGCTCTATACAAACAAAATCATCAACATAGCCAAAGCAGTTTAAGGAGCACATGGAAACATCTAAGACTCTTCAAAGGACAAGACAACAACATTGAATTGTTAGGATGAAATTATGTAATCCTGAAAGAGAAAGAAACAAAAACAGAAATAGTGTTTCAGGCTTGTCAAAAAGCACCTTTATAACAGTGAATGTGATTAATTAAGGACAAAGGAAAGTAGTAGGCCATGTTCCCCTCTCTAAATGGGTATTTATTTGAAAGGAATACTTTCATAACACAAATGAGATAATTAACAGACTTTTTTTTTCTTTTAGAAAGTAAGAAAGAATAGAAACCATCTATCCATAGCTGATGGATGATTTATCCAGTCCTAATGAAATTGCAACGCAGAACCTCATGTGCGATTTTGAAAGCATATTGCAAACAGTCTGTTGCAATCATTCAACCTCACTTTACAGATTCAGAATTGAAGGAATATAAACTGTAAATACATCTTAAATTATTTAAGAAAGATTTGGTTGATTACCTTTTTTAAAAAACTTGGATGATATACTCTGTAATTCCAGATACTAAGACTTTAACAGCATTTCTCCAGAGTGGAATGGCAAGGATGCATTCACTGAGACAGCTAATACATTGTTTCTTTCATTGATGTGTTTATGAGTTCCCAGGAGTATTGTGCGAGAAGAGGGAGGAAGGAGAATTTCATAGAGTAAACCTTTCAACTACTGTCTGGGGTTGGTTAACGTAGCCTCACTTGAAAAGCATTTCTCATTTTTGATACAATTTGAATATGTAAACACATGAACACGTCTGAAAACACCAGCAGCCAGAATATTAGATTTACTAGTGATATGTGAATAGTCTAATCAAATACAAATCTCTCACAGAAAATCAGTTCCATTAAGATGCTTCATTATTTATTTTTTCCCATGAGAAGCCTGTATATTATTCATTGGCAAATTAATTATACAGCAAGTTTGCATTCTAATAAAACTTACTTCAAGGCACTCCAGTTTGTAGTGCAGTCAAATACTATTGGCCAGTATCTAGAATCCTCAACAACAACCTAGAGATTAGGAAGGAAAAAATTAAACCTTTATAAGAACAGCATATAATTATCTCTGAGGAAAACAAAACAAAACAAAACAAAAAAAAAAAACTAAGTAATTATTGAGAGAGAAAGCAAAATTAATACAGTAAATTGCATCCAGCCTCCTATTATCTGTATACTCTGTCAACTTTGGATCATCACTGAGCTTAGTTCTCAAGGTTAGTTGGTCACTAGAGGACAGATCATTATGTGTAAAAAAAAAAAGCTTTTGAACAAATACTAATAGTAACTGAATATATTCCCTCACCTTCTTTTTAACATGATTTGCTGAAGTTGCTTCTAACCCCCCCCCCCACTTCACCAGAAGACTTTATATTCAAGATTTAAAAAATAATTGTTGAGAATGACTTGCAGCAATTCAGAACTTTTGTCCCCATTTGAGTTTGCATGAAAAAATCTAATGGTATGAGTTGGCTTCTGGTAGACAATCTAGCATATGCTACCAATTAAATCTTTATTAAATAAAAGATCTAGAAAAGCAAGTTTGTTGTCCATCTTTATTTTGATGGTGAAATATATTTATGGATGGGGACCATTCAGAAAACATAAAATTTTTAGTTTATCATCTATGTAATTTCACAACACAGCTGACTTCAAACTGGCTTATGATACAGCTGTCTCAAAACATTTCTATTTATAAGTTTGTAAACAGCAGTGATGAAGAGACCAATGTCAGACCTCATTGCATTTGTTCATAGAGCAGAAATAGACTGCAAATAGTAGTATGCAAAATGTTTCACGTATTTACTATCTTCCTTGCACTGTATTCAAAAATAACGGTTTTTGTCAATTTTACAAGGGGGGGGGGGAATCAGATAAGTTCTGAAGACATCTGAAGGCATCTTCTTTATTTTCATTAAAGATATAACCATTATTCATATTTAGTGCTCATGTTATTCCATTTAACTGATACCTGTTTGGTAAATGCGCAGGAACGAAGTTACTAAAAACAAGTAAAAATAACATAACTCAGAAAAAAAAATCGTTATTAACATCTGACCTCCATGGAGTAAGAGCCTCATCATGGGAGGTAACACACACACTATAACACACAAACTTCATCCAATGTTGCCTTAAACTAATTCAATGTCTCTATGTTCACAACACATTCAAGCAATGCATTCCATCACTTTTGATGGAATGCATTGCTTGAATTGATTTATTTATTCGTATGGAGTTTCCTCCCTTTTTCTCCCCCCGTCCCTATTGGGGCGAGTTGAGTCCCCTCATGGAGATTAAGTACTTATGGCTGTAGATCTGTGCGCGTTCACGGGGCTGGTTTGCCTGTTTGCTGGATGAAAAATGCCAGACAAACTGGCAAAAAAAACCCTACTGCCCACGCCCAAGACTGGCTAACTTGGCTATGGCTGAGGAAGATCACCAAATTCCTCACATCTTCGACGGGAATCGAACCTGGGACACACCTTCCCCAGTCATATGGTTGCGAAGTGCACAGCCACTAGGCTAACCGCGCAGACAATTCCATCACTAACCACTCTCCATGCAAAGAACCTTCTTCTTCTCACCACTTTGCTCACACTCTCCTAAACAGATTTAGGGATGGCCTCTTGTTCTACCCCTCTCTCTCTCCCCCCCACTATATGAAAAGCTCATTTCATGTTAATCTGGTAACAATCCCTGACCAACTTATATGTCTCAATCATATCTCTCCTCTTATTCAATCATTCACAAGGTTCTGCAAATTACATTCTTTAAATCTATCTTCATACTTCATATTCCAAAGACCATTTATTACCTTTGTGAATCTTCTCTGGACCTTTTCTAACATATCCTCATCACCACATGAGGCCTCATAAATAAAGAGGTTATGCATCTATTATACAATAGAATCATAACCTCATTATTTGTGCATGTCAAGGTCCTTTGCATCTTTGCCATTATCCAATGTTGTCCCTGAATTCCAGGTCGTTGGCCACCATCACTCCCAGATTTCTCATCTCCCCCTACCTCCTTTTAAAGTTTCCCCACCAAATGTATACTTTGGATCCCATTCAAACTGTACACACCCAAATTTCAAAACTTTACACTTTGCAACACTGAACTGACAGTTCCACTTACCTGTCTATTTATACAATCTATTCAAGTCCCCCTAAAGCCATAACATCTGCTTGACTCTGCATTCTTTTCCCCAATTTTGCATCATCTGCAAATAGTTGCATATCACCAGTTAAACACATCTCAATAACATGAAATTCAAATTGAACAACAATAGTCTGATTAAAGACTACTGCTGCACACCACTAGTGACTTTCCTCTTTCAGGGTACTGCATCCCTCTATACAACTTTCTGATACCTATCTGACAGCCAGTCACTGAACCAACTCAGTAGTTTGTTATCTAATCCCATCTGTTTCAGTTTATTTAGCAGCTTATTGTGCGGCAGTCTATCAAAATCTTTTGTTACCTTGTTATAGTATATAAGTTTGTAAAACATAATTTCCCTTTAACAAACCTATGCTGACAATCACAGAGAATATTGTTGTTATAAATCCATTTCTGTATCCTAGTTTTCAATAATCTCCCCAATACCTTAACCATAACTCCATATATACAGATTGCCCTATAATTTGTAGCCAACAGTCTTATCACTGTCTTTATGCAGTGGAACAATTTTACTTTTTTCCCACTCCACTGAGACCTGTGCTGTTGTAAGATTTATTAAACAGGCATGCCATTGCTAATACCTTAAGACACATGGTGATATTTTATCAAATTCTATTGCCTTATTGATGCCAAGCTTATTTATTTCCTCAAATACTTCCTGCTGACTCACAATTAAGCCATCCTCTTCTATTTCTTCTGCACTTAAATTTCTCACAATTTCATTCTAATGCGGATAAAACACCCTTATAAATGTTGACTAGGACAAAGGAGTGGGGTTGTAGATTTAATAAGTGCAAGGTGTTGCATTTTGGAGTGTAGAAATATAAGGCTGTGTACTATATTGATGGTGCCATACTATAGGAAGTGGACGAGATTCAAAATTTGGGAATCTGAAGTTTAGAGGGCATATTGCTAGTGTTGCAAAGGCTGCACACCATAGTGCTGCTATGATAAGAAGTACTCTAACATGTAAGGATAAGGAAGTGGTTGTGCCACTGTATAAAGCACTGGTCAGACCACACTTGGACTATTGTGCTCAGATCTGGTCACCTAGTTTTCAATGCGACGTGGAGACATTAGAGAGGGTCCAGAGATGAGTGACTAAGACTATAGGAGAACTTTGGAATGCTGGCTATGGAGAAAGGTTGAAGAAATGTGGATCGCAGAGGTTAGTGGATTGGAGGATATGAGTGAGACATTTAAGTTAATGAGAGGATTTTATCAGATTAATCCAGATGAGATTACAAAAAGAGTAGAAGGCGAAGTAAGAGCATGGTGAAGAGGGGGTGTGAGGAGTACAATTTTTACATGGAGAAATGTCAGTGACTGAAACACATTACCAGAATGTGTTGTTAATGCAAAGAGTTTTAAGGATTTTAAAAGTTGGTATGATAAATATGTTGTTAGTTGAATGAACCTCTCACGATGAGTCTGCCAACTCCATGGAGGGTACAATAATAATAGTAAATTATTCACTGAATACTTCAATTATGTTTTCTGCAGCAGTTACTATTCTACCATTAGCATCATCTTAACCTCATTCTTCCTTCTACTCAAAACATATCTGAACAACTTGAGTTCTTTTGGCCTGATTTGATAATTTCTGTTTATGCTATATTCCTGTACTTACCAACTGAGTCGCCTTTCTGGCCTGCCCTTTATACTCTTCATGGAACCGATTGCTACCATTATTCATCTTGTGCTGCCTTCACAATATACTCTTCTTCCAAATTTCATGCTTAATCCTTTCACATTTATCCATTTGACACCTATTTTATTCGGTCTTTTGACTTTTGAAATACATTCGCACATTGACATTGTTGAATATCTTTTGATCAGTTCCCATGCAGCACTTATTTTCACCTATTTAACACCTCATTCCATTCTATTAGTGGCACGCTATTCCCTAAGCTTTTCATAAGTGCCAGCCTTGTAATTCCTCATATATCCTTTCCTCACAGAAGTCTTCATATGGCTAGCCACAACCCAGGTATTCACTTATTGATCACTCTCACCAACTTGTGGGAAGTGCAATACCTCTCTCACAATCACCTCCTTTGATGATATGATCAGATCTCAAGCTCTTGATCCTTGTGTGCCCTCCTTTACATACTGCCTAAGATAGTTCTCTCTCTCTCAGGAACTCAAGAAAATCATTTTCCTTACTCCCAAATGCTTTCTCTTCATACCAAACTATAATTTCATAGTTAAAATCATCCATAATAATCACTCTTCCCTTGTCCACTAACCTTAGTTGCTTATACATTTCTTTATCACTATTCTCAATATTCCGTGGCCTATAGCAGCATCTGACTAAATATCTCTTCTTAACAACCTCCACCTCACACCATACTGAATTAAAATCATTGCCACTCATCTCGCATCTCTACTTTATGCAGACATAATTTGCCTGCTTTCATTAACGGCACTCATCCTCCTACTGCCCTTTTTGTTCTTTCTATCTTCATGAAAAATATCACACCCTTTCATTTCTATTACCATCAAGATATCATCCTTATCCAACCAGGTTTCATATATTCCAATATTTTTGGGTGAATAAATTCAATCAATGAAACTATTTCATCACTCTGATTTCTGATGCTCCTGGCATTTGTAAGTAAACACAGTAATTCACTTTTAGGTCTATAACCAGTACTGTCCATGCCAATTGTAGGTTATGATTTCCCCACATTTAACCTTTCCAACTGCCTTCATCGCCACTTATCCTATCTCTTCAGACTCAACTATACTTCATACATCCCAGACCATCCCATTGTGACCATCCTCATACACGCATTCACTACTACTTCCAACATCCACTTTCCATATACTGTCTCCCTGTCCACCCTGATGCCCCCATTTCCCTGTCTGTCTTGAATTCTTGTTCTATCATTAACATTCACAGTACTATTCTCACTTACATCAGTCCCACCTGCTCCTTTCTCCTGATCTTTTGCTTCACATTTTACTTCTACTCTCTTGCTCATATCATTCATTGCAGCAATAGTCTCTCTAACTGACTCACACCAAATCTATTTAAATGCAATGTGCCACTTTTGTACATTTCCATTCTTACCTTAAATGAATGCCACACATTTACAAACTCCAATCCCTTCTCCTCACACAGCTCTAACAACATACTATTCGTGATCCTTTCACTTTTCTTTATATCTCCTTATGTCTAACCAAATCATTTGTTCCAACAGCCATCACCAACTTGCTTGCTCATCTGCTTCTCATATTTAATGCATCAATTATCTTGCTAATTCTCCCTTCTGGAAAACACATCTTATGGAATTTCTCATTTACCCAGTGCTTTATTTGGGGAGTGTGTGTGTGTGTGGGAGGGGGGGGGGGGAGATGGTAGACATTGGTACAGCACACTGGCACCTTTAATATAGTGACATTTTAGTATATGGGTATTAGGTAAATGTGTAATTTTTTGCACATTTACCAAGTATACCAAAGAAAGAGTACTGGCACCTACTGTTTTACAAAATAAGCACTGCATTTACCACATCTCTAATAATGGAATCACCACACATTGCTATATTCTCAAATCATTTGTCACCTTTTGCACTTGTTCATTATTATCCACCAAACTTCTTATCTCAGTACATATATTTTTCATTTCACTTCTCATTCTGTTCAAATTATTTTTCAAGTCTTGCATCCTGACAATTGCACTCTTTGTTAATCTATCATTAATTTCTTTATTTTGACTTTTCTTCGTTTCCAAAGTAGCACTCACTTTCATTTCTTTAGTTATACTTTCCTCTGCTTCTAGAGTGTCACTCACTTTTGTTTCTTCAACTATACTTTCTTTCTTTTGCTTCCATTCTTTGATTCATATAGTAATTTTCTCCTGCAATTATGCACTCTTTTATTCCATTCTGACTGCCTTTCTAATCATACTGTTATCTTTCACTCTCCTCGACAACCTCCTGATATCCATCCACCACCACCAATTTGCTTGCTTGCTTATTTGCTTCTCATATCTAATATATCAATTATCTTGTTAATTCTCCCTCCTGGAAAACACACATTATGGATTCTCTCATATACCACATTTCTAATAATGGAATCTCCATATATTATTTGGAGATTCCAATGAGTGAAGAAAAAGAGATGAGTTATGTCATCTCTTTTTCTCCACTTTCTATCTTCCCAAGTCAGTATCTGGATGAAATGGCTGTGAGAAGCGAACTGACAGTTTGAAAGAGGTGTTTGGATAAAATGCCATATTGCAGGCTTATCTGTTTGGCAAATTGTTGAGAAATTGGATTAGCCCAGGTCAACAATCAGTGATACCATACTGATATGGAAGTGCAGGTAGTCAACTGCAAGTGCTACCTGCAGTGGACAAGCCACCATACTCATCAAACACGACTACAGGGTGCTACGAAGGATAATATGTAAAAACATCATTTGTTGGCAGAAACACCGAATGCGGATTTCCAGACATCCAGTGCGATTTGAATCTGTACAAAAACATTCAGAACCTAGGTTCACAACATGGGTTTCCATGGTAGGACCACGATATGCAAGCCCCATATTATCTGAACCAACATGCAGTGTCATCTTCAGTGGCGAAAAGAGCATGCACAGTGGGTTGTGGAGGTTTCAAAAGCTGTGTTATGGAGCAATGAATAACTTAACACCCTCTACTGAACAGATGGATGGGGGTGATGGATTTTTGGCAAACGTCTTTTATCAGAGTGCATAACCCCAGCTATGAAATTCAGAGGTGGCGGTGTGATGGTATGGTCCTGTTTTTCCTGGTTTGGTCTTGGAACTGTTTGTGGTGCCATGAACACTGAACTCTGAGAGGTATCTGAACATTCTGATCAATGCAATATTTCCTACTTTGTGGCATTTCTATAGAACTGACCATTGTCTCTTTCAACAAGATAATATGTCATAGGGCAGCTGCTGTAATTGCATTGTCTGTGGACACATGAACATCACAACACCTGACTCCACAAAGCCCTGATCTCAATCCTATTAAACATCAATGGGATGAAATGCAGTATCAAGTAAGGTCAAAGAGCATCTGCCTAACAAGAGCCCAGGACCTCATTACATGCCTATGGGAAGAATGGTCCAAAACTCCACTGATCACAATCACACACTTGTGGAAAGTATGTCCTGTTGGATTGCTGCAGTCATCACAGCAAGAGGAGGTCCTACATCTTATTAAGATAGGTGCCATGGGTGTTTGTTCCTCACGCTATGGTGTCCATTGACTTCTTCCCAAGCAGTGTATTTTAATGCATATTTTTCATCTTGCTTCTCATTGTGATCAACTCATTTTTCAAGTCTTGCATCCTGGCAATTACACTGTCAGTCCATTATTTGTTTCTTTCATTTCCTCATTCCTACTTTCCTTTGCTTCTACAGTGTGACTCATTTTTGTTTCATTAGCTATACTTTTTTTTTTTCACTTCTGTAGTCTCACTCACTTCCATTCTGTGATTCATACAGTCATTTCCTCCTGCAAGTACACTCTTTTTTTACATCAGTCAGTTTCGCATTTACCAATAGATCATAGTCCAACAGCATATCACTGTTGTTATATTCATTCTCTCTCTCTCTCGTCTCCTGTTCAGTCTCTCCACAAACACTCCCCACATTCACAACAACGAACTATTCTTGAAAAGTCCACCTTGTTAATTACATTTGTTTTTTTACAATGCATGCTGATCTCATTCGTACTGCTATCTTTCACTGTTCACTGAAAGCTTCAAAAATAGTTAAAATAAATGTCGGTTTCAAACACACAAAGCTCCACAATCATTCAGTTACACTAAGCTATGACAAATAAAACTGCACCAAAATCACAAATTTAAATTGTTACTTTACTACAAAAATAAAACTTATCTTTTCAACAGTAACTTTCAATGTCCTTTCACTAAGTAGTACTCTAGCCCAAAATTATGCTGGTCTTATGTGAATACCAGGCAATTTAAGTGCAATAAATTATGCATCATCATTACAAGTTAAGAAAGTAATTCTGTTTAATCAAAATTAAATGAATATAGCTAAAAGTTATGCTGTGAAAAGGTATACAATGAAATTAAACTTTATAAAGTTGTTTAAAAACTTGAATAGATACAAACAAAGGCAATTGAATTATTAGTAAATCACAGGTGTACCATATTAAAAACCATTTACTGTACAAATATTTCATCTTATGTATAATAAGACATCAATGTGAGTGAAGAACAACAATGACAAATTTGAACAACAGAAAATATAGAGTGCATGCATTAGATTAAACATATGTTACATGTATACATATATACATCTATATATGTAGCTGCATGCTTGTTAGGTTAAAACACTATCAGGTTGAAAATAATTAAAATAAAACACAACTTATTTAATACAGTTAAGAATCACATTTTCCAAATTTAGAAATGGTAGGGCACTCATTATGATTAAGGTTTGGTCAATGAAGTAAAGATTCAGCAGCTTTGAATAAGCATTTCATATTTATATATAACATCTGTGTAACAGTTTGGCATTTTCCTATTAGATCCCATGACTAGTGTTTTCAATTCCTTATTGTGAAAGGCCAGATTTGCAGGGTTTGATAAGCTGGATTCAAACAGTATGGTCTTGATGTTCAGAAATATATTTATTGACTAACCTTACTGTTTGTCTGTAAGACAATTTTACACAAACATGGTACTTCATATACACCAAATAACATCACTGGTGAAACTTTGTCCTTTTTTGAAGAAGGTGACAGATTGTGAATTTGGTTGATAAATTTGAAAATAGTGATGTATTTGTATTCTTTCATAATCTTTGCCACCAATTCATAGATGTCCTTAATGTAAGGTATAGAGTCCTGCGGACTTCTTCCTTTAGATGCTAGGAATGTTAAATTTTTAAGTTTCCAGTTCTTGTTTGAGCAATTCTTCAGAGGAACAAATTTTGTGTGTTCTAGACACTAAGCATTTTATGTCACCTTACTTTTGAGGTGGGTGCTGAGCTGAATGTATTATGAATACAGCACCTTGTAAACAACTGTTTTTGGTTGACAGAAGTAGAAAGTGATCCATCAGGTTATAGTTTGATATGTACATCCAGGAAATTGCAATTAATTATTTTTCCAATGTAAATTTAATTCTAGGATGTAAACTGCAGATTTTTTTGGCTGATTCCAAACCGTGAAAACATCATCTATGTAGCATAGCCAAATAGTCAGTTTTGGGTCAAGAGCAAATTCTTTCTTCCATGTGTACTAGATAAAAGTTAGTTTAGTCAAGTGATAGTGGCGAGTCCATCATAGTTTCTTCCACTTGTGTATAGTTTATAATTTCACATGAAATTTTTACACACACAAATTATTTGGCATGGGTTCTAATTCCTCCATGTTTCTTTCTCAAGTATTAAATATTTTTATTTTTCAATAAAATAAAAATAAATGTTTGTTTTCATTTATATTTTCAGATTTAACAATGGCTGATCAGAGTAACTATAATATTCAAGAATGTTTTATTGTCAGTTGTTGGATGCATGGCAGATAAACAAATGGACAAGACAATGAAAGCTGATTTTGAGAGGTGATTTCAATCGGATCATCTACCAAAACAAATTAATGCAGTGGAAGAAGAAACTTTTTAGTAATGGAACTGTAAATAACAAACCAAGTGGGAAACAGGTTCAGGAGTTTGTTGTGAGATCAATGAAATCAAAGTGCAAATGCGCATTGGAATTTGAATTGCCCAGTTGACAATTCAGTTAAGATTACTTCAAACGTTTAACACAATTTCAGAGCATCGCAAAGTCACTCACAAAACTGTAGTGATTTAGTTAAAAAAAAAAACCCTCTTTTGTGATGATTTTTAGATGATATTTATTTTATCTATCCACCTCACCCTTTCCTCAATGGTACCTCCATCTTGATGTGGTGGGGAGGGAGCTTGCATCCCCCTACGAATCTGCAAGCTACAATGGTGGTAGCATTGCTACCAGCAAGACCTCCTGTGCTGGAAAGGTCAAAGGTGCAGGGTCAGACAGAGAGAGCCACCCTTGTCCTACAGAATGGGGATGAATTCTGCAATTTGTAAAAGATCTACTGGTCATGAAACAAATATCAAGTAATCTTCATTGGACAGATTTTAATGGATACTGACTCAAGCCTTGATAAAATCAATTTTTCTTTATTAAGAAGTTATAAAAATTCCAAAAGAGTAAGAAAAGCCCTTCTATTGGCAGGATGGATTCCAAATATGATCATGGAACATGAAACGTTTGTACAGAGCTGGTGAATTTCAGGAACTTACCTATGAATGGAAACAGAAGGGAATTAAAAGAATCACTAATCATACTAAAATATATAAAAAGGAAACAAAAGTAAATGTGAAAATTGTAGGGGTATATTGCCTGTGTCCACAGTCTAAAAAATTTTATTTAATATTATATTAAGAAGTATCTTACCATTTGTTTAAGAAGATACAGGTGAATATCAGGCAGGACTCTGAAGAAACAGGTCCACAGATGATCAGATTTTTAAACTAAGACAAATATTAGCAGGGGTAAAATGTGGGAATATAATCAATCTGTCTATATTTTATTTATAGATTTTAGGAAAGCATGACAACATTCACATAGAAGGCCTTTGGGGAGTAATTAAATAAATAAATATGGAATACCTCATAAGATAAATTTAATCAAAATTTGTACCACTGACAGTCAAAGTATGGTAATGGCTATTAGTATTAGATCTAAACCATTTGCTATTAAGACAAGATTGAGGTGAGGAGATGTCTTTCACTCATTTTATTAAAATTAAGCTTCAAAAAATGTATTAGAGAAACTGCAAAAGATAACATAGGTAGAACAGTAATAACAGGATATGCAAACAATATTTGCCTAAATGGATAAATGCTGATGACATCAGAATAACATTCAGAAAACTTTTGAACATTATTCTGATAATTGTTAAACATTGAAAATCAACTGTAATACTGGAAAAATGACAGTTTACTAATGATAACAGAAATTTAAACCTGCCACTTTCTTCAAATATCCTGGAACACTGTTTAATCAAGATAAGAAAATTAGTATGAAAATACAAGCTGGAATGCATTCGATCTTATCATTGCCTACATAATTTATTATCCATCAAAATTCTCTTAAGCCATGTCAAAATAAATATATATATATATATCCCATTTAAGTAAGGTCACTGTTTGTAGTGAGTCTCCTCCACATCCTCCTGTCACATACTTATCCCCCCTCCACATCACATGGCCAAACCATCTCAACCTTGCCTCCTGTATCTTTGCTCCTAAGTTTGTAACTTTCATGGTCCCCCTTACATTGTCATTTCTCAGACGATCCGTTCTGGTCACACCACACATCCACCTAAGCATTCTCATCTCTGCTACCTCCATCCTGCTGATGTTGCTTTTCCTCAGGGCCTCAGTTTTCATAGCATACGTCATAGCTAGTCTCACTACTGTCCTGAAGATTTTGCCTTTTAAATTGATCGGCACTCTCTCTTATCACATAGCACTCCAACCATCTCTCTCTCTCTCTCTCTCTCTCTCTCTCCAGTTCCTCCATCCTGCTGGTATCCTGCATCCCACTTCCTTCTCAGCTTCTCCATTCTCTTTCACTGTTGAACCTAAGTATCTAAAGTCACTGACCTCCCTGATGACATTTCCATCCAGTTCCAGATCTGTCTCCTGGCTGCCATCCACTTTGCAACATATATACTCTGTCTTACTTCTTCTCGGTCTCATACTTCTCTCTTCCAGTACTTTCCTCCAACTTTCCAGTTTAGCTGCCGTCTTGATTCTCTAGACAGCAAGATGTCATCCACATACAACATAGTCCAAGGTGTGTCTTCTCTCGCCTCCTCCATCACAATATTAAACAGGAAAGGACTTAATGCTGACCCATGATGCAAGTCAACTGTCACATGAAAACTTTCTGTCTCTCCCAGGCAGGTCTGAACTCTTGTTTTCACATTTCTGTACATCTCCTGCACCAATCTGACATATTTCTCTGGTACCTTCTTCTCCCTCAGACACCTCCAGACTTCTTGGTTTGGCACTCTGTCATACGCTTTTTCCAGATCAATATACCAAATATAGCTCCAGTTGCTTCTCTTGAAACTTTTCCATCATCTGACGTAAATATAGTCCAAAGATAGCATTTGTCGTTGATCGACCAGGCATGAAACTTTGTCAGTTTCATGTCAAATTGCTCCTTTGCAATCTCCATCTCCTTTCTCAGTCTTCCATCAAGAACCGTTTCTAGGATTTTCATTGTGTGGGACATCAACTTTATTCCTCTGTAATTCTTACAGTCTCGTGCATCTTCTTTACCCCTGTAGATGGGGACAAGAGTACTTTCCCTCAGGTACATTTTCCTGTTGACAAACTTTTATTAACAGGTCCCACAGCAGGTCAATTTCCTCTTCCCTGAGTGCCTTCCATGCCTCCACTGGGATCCTGTCAGGGCCCACCGATTTTCCATTCTTCATCCTCTTTATGGCCTCCTCCACTTTCACTCTACTAATGTTCTGCATCATCCCCTCATAAGGCTGCCCATCTTCTCTGTGAGTCCTCCCATTTTCTTCATTCAAAAGCCCTTCAAAATATGTCTTTTAGAAAGGCTTATACGTTGGCTGCACATGATTATTAAATAACTTAAGGAATTCACAACATATACATCATCATCAAATTCCTGCCATGTACCCTCAAGGGGTGTACAGGATATGACAGTACTACATGAAAAAATTACATCATTACTAACTTCCTATCTACAATTTTCCTCCAAATCAGTCTGTTACTTGTTAAGACTCCAACATTATCAGATCTTATATTTCTATCGTCTAAGGCACTTTGTACTGTATCAATCCACCTATATCTTAGTCTTCCTCTGGGTCATTTTCCTGCCAACCTGGCAGAGAACACTTGTTTTGCTAATCTTTCCTCTACCATTCTATTTAAGTGACCATACCACCTGAGATTAGCTCTGCTAACGCATTCCTGGATGCAGACAATGTCAAGTTCTTTCCTAATATCCTCATTTTAAATATGATATTGCCATTGATGCCATCTGTTCACGCCTCTAATCTTTCTCAGGACTCTCATATCTGCGGTCTCTAGTCTTTGGTCAAGTGTTTTACTTCTAAATAGCTCTCAGATCCATAAGTTAAAACTGGTTTGAACACTGTCTTGTATACAGCTAATTTAGTGTTCCAACTAATTTCTTTCTTATTCCATATGAATTTATTCAATTGACTTCCCACCATACTAGATTTGCTGATTCTGTTGGCTATTTCTATATTTAATTTACCATCTTCAGTAAAAATCGTGCCTAACTAGCTGAAATGTATCACTTGTTCCACAGGTTCTCCATTCACAACACAGTTGACATTTTCAATGATTCTGCCTATTTTCATTGTCTTTGTCTTTTTATTGCTGACCTTCATACCATATCTATTACAACAGCTATTCAATTTAGTCAGAGAATCTTGCAGACTTGTAGCGGATTTATTTAGAAGTATAACATCATCCGCATAAAGCAAAGAGCTGACATTAACATCTCCAATTTTGATATCAGGTTTAATACCACATTCCTTCGTAATGTGATCCATATAGATAATGAATAACAGAGGGGATAATGTACATCCTTGTCTCACACCAGATTTAACATTAAACCATCTTCCTGTACTCCCTTCAATTCTAACTGCTGACTTACAACTCAAATAAAGACTAAGTATTGCTTGATATAATGCCCCATTGACACCATATAACTGCAGCGTATTGAATAGCTTCTCTCTTGGCACTTTGTCATATGCCTTTTCCAAATCGACAAAACTTAAATACAGATCTTTGTTATATTCCCATGCTTTCTCGACTATTTGTCGTAAAGTGAAGATCTGATCCTGACAGCCTCTATTTGGCCTGAATCCAGCTTGTTCTTCACCAAGCTTTTCTTCCACAATTCTTCTCAACCGTTTCTCAAGTACACTTGCATAGATCTTGCCAGGAACACTCAGTAGGGAAATACCTCTGTAATTCTCACATTCAGTTTTATTTCCCTTTTTATATATGGGTACTATGAGAGCTCTACTCCAATCATCGGGAATTCGTCCCTCTGACCAGGCTTTCTGAACTATGCAGTGCAGCCACTGTAAGACTCTTATACCACCATACTTCAGCATTTCTGGTCGAATATTATCTACTCCTGCTGCCTTTCCACATTTCAAGCTTTTGATGGCTTTTTCTACTTCAAGTATGGATATGTATTCCTGACTGCATGCCTGGTCAGTGTTTTTTATCACTGTGCTGTCATCACTGCTTGTTTCATTTAGCAGTTTTTCAAAGTAATTACTCCATACTTCAAGGATATCTTTTTCTCCTGTTTTCATGTCACCTTTATCATCTCTAATTCCTTTTACAGCACTCTTTCCTCCATTCCTAAGCTTCTTCAACAACCTCCAGAATATTTTGCCACCTTCTTGATATTTATTTTCTATATTCTTGCCAAAGTCCTCCCATGACTTTTGTTTAGCTAGTTTTACACACTGATTAGCTTTCTTACATTTGTCTCTGTATTCTGTAAGAGTAAAAGCTGACTTATTTGCCAGGAACTTTTGATATGCTTTCTTCTTTTCCTTCACTGCCTCTTTAACTTCCTGTGTCCACCAGGGAGTTCTGATTTTTTTATCCTTGCACACAATCTCACCACATGCCTCTCTGGCAGAATCAATCAATGTTTTCTTCAGAGTTTGCCACTGAATCTCCAAGGTTTGATTCCTGTTCTCAAACTCTTTCATTTTCTTTTCAATAATCTTTCTGTATTTTAGTCTACAGTTCACATCTGAGAGCTGCTCAACTTTTATTCGCTTTAAAACTTTCTTACATGTTACTCTTTTCAATATGAAATTCAATTTTATCCTGCTCAAGACTAAATAGTGATCACTTCCAATTTCAAATCCTCTGTACACTCTGGTGTCCTGCACCAGGGAGAAAACATCACTATCAACATAACATAGTCAATGAGACTTTTCTTATTCCTAGCCTCTTCTCTCCATGTGAATTTGTGCACATTTTTATGTTGGAACATGGTGTTAGTAATAACTAGTCCATGTCCTGAGCAGAAATCCAACAGATATTTGCCATTATTATTAGCTTTGCTCTTTTCTCCAAATTTTCCCAAAATATTTTTTTATGTCTCACAATCATTTCCTACTCTGCTATTTAGATCCCCAACAAGGACCAACTTTTCCTTTTTCATTGTGTCAGTTGCTTTTTCTAAAGCCTCAAAAAATTCCTCCACTTCTACCTTGGTAGAACCTTCTGTGGGACCATAGGCACAAATAAGTCTCATTGTCCAGTTCCCCATTCTCATATTTGCTCACATTACTCTACTTGAGACTGACTGCCATTCAAGAAGATTAGCCTCGTATTTTGTGTTGAATACTATGGCTACTCCTTCTTTTCCTTGATTGTCATTGCCTGAATATAACATTTTGTATTTATTGCTCAGAAAGATCTCACCAGTTTTGGTCTTTTTTGTTTCAGTCACCCCTATTATGTCGATCTGGTACTTATCTAATTCGTCAACTAGCTCCATTTCTTTGCCATTCAGGTTTCTTACATTGATAGTACCGATCTTTAACTCTGGTGATGTTGAGTGGGGGTTTGTTTTCAGATTTGTTCCAGTAGCTGACTTTTTGGTGTTCGCCCTGGTTCCCTGGCGAAAACAACGGGGGCCTTGTTTAACCGGGCGATGCCCCAGCCGGCATGAAATTTTGTCAAAAATAAAAAATGATGGTACACAACATATACTGGAATATAAATTAAAATAAACTTTAATATATACTTCCTATATTTCAGCAACGTCACATTGCCATCTTCATGGGAACATAAGACTAAGACGTGCACGCAGGCACTAAAACAGCAAATGAGGTAGAAGAGAGAAAACTTGTGCATCTCCTTTACCCTTGTAGATGGGGACAAGAGTACTTTCCCTCCATTCCTCAGGTACATTTTCCTGTTGACAAACTTTTATTAATAGGTCCCACAGCAGGTCAATTCCCTCTTCCCTAAGTGTCTTCCATGTCTCCACTGGGATCATGTCAGGGCCCACCGATTTTTCATTCTTCATCCTCTTTATGGTCTCCACTTCCACTCTACTAATGTTCTGCACCATCTCCTCATAAGGCTGCCCATTTTCTCTGCGATTCCTTGCATTTTCTTCATTCAAAAGCCCTTTAAAGTATTTCTTGTAGAAAGGCTTATACGTTGGCTGCAAATGATTATTAAATAACTTAAGAAATTCACAACACATACTGGAAAATAAATTAAAATAAACTTTAATATATACTTACTATATTTCAGCAACATCACGTTGCCATCTTCATGGGAACATAAGACTAAGACACGTGCACGCAGGCACTAAAACAGCAAATGAGGTCTAAGAGAGAAAACTACTGTTTTTCCTAAAGTCCTGATGGTGCTCCAATAGCAGGCTATATTAGGTATTCTTGGCCATTGGACTGAAGTTCTCATGATGTACATCACCCAAATTTGGTGCAGTCTCATGCATCCAAATTTGTTGAGGTTTGGCATGTTTCTTAGGGCTGAGGCTGATTCCATGAATAGTCTTTCAAATTTAAACTTGCTGCGATGTATTACTGTGGCTTTCTTCCAAGTATTCTGTGGCATGTATTCAGAGCATGGTCTGCAAGCCCAGAGTGGCTGTATTGGTGAAACCAGATGTAGTCCTTGTGTTCTGAAATTCTGATATTAGCTGTGTCCTGCCTGTTTGGCCAAAGTAAGACAGATTACAACTGCAAGGGACCTGGTATACACCAGGTAGGTCTAGGGGAAGTGGTTGGTCTTTAGTGGAGCAGATAAGGGATGCCAATTTTCTATATAGTCTGTAACAAGAGGTCAAGTCATGTTTTTTAGGATTTTGGTAATTTTTTCCGAGGTGCCCCGGATGTAGGGAATGGTGATGGATTTAGAGTAATCTTTGTTGTGAAGGGGGATTGTGGTTTACTGGTTTCAGTATTTTTTGGATTTTTTTTTTTGGGGGGGGGGGGGCATCGGCTGAGAAAGTGTTAAGGATGTGATTTAGTTCAGTGGTTAGGGCATTGTCGTTTGAACAGATTAGTTTAGCCCTGTTATATAGTGTCTTAATAATTCCATATTGTTTTGAGAGGGGGGGGGGGATTGTTGGTGAATGTACCAGCCTGATTGGGTGGGTTTTCTATAAACTGAGAAAACCAAGGTTCCGTCAGACTGGCGAGTGACTGGTGTGTCGAGGAAAGGGAGGCTGTTGTTTTCCTCCTTTTCCAGGGTGAACTTGATTCTGGGGTGTTGGTTGTTTAAGTGTGTTAAGAAGGAGAGGAGTGTATCAGAGCCATGTGGCCAAATAGCGAACATACCATCAACATAGCGAAGCCATATGGTAGGTTTTTGTGGGGCAGAGTTTAAGGCTTTCTCTTCAAAAGTCTCCATAAAGAAGTTGGCCAAGGGTGGGGAGAGTGGTGAACCCATGGCTGTCCCCTCTATCTGTTTGTAGAATTTTTCCTGTCAAATGAAATACCCCGAGTTCATTGTGAACTGAAATAGGGCTGAGATATTGGGAGGAAATTTGGCTTGGATGAGCTCTAAGGTTTCCTTGAGTGGGACATTTGTGAATTGGGAGGAGACGTCAAAATTGACCATTATGTCAGTATGTTGGAGTGTAAGGTTTTCTGCACTGGCTTTGAAGTGGGCTGAGTTTTTTTATGTGTGACAGTGTGTTGCCAGTATAGTGTGTGAGAGCACTTTGGCTAAATGTTTGGCTAATTTGCATGTACGGAATTAATATTAAAAAATACTTACAATCAAAACATCCTTTGATACCAAGAATATATGGTGTTACAAAGATCCATAAGACAGATATACCTTTAAGACCAACAGTAGATGGAAGAGATTCACCGACTTCCAACTTGGCAAAATACCTCACCAACATGATCTCACAACATATAGGACAAACATCTTCCTTCATAAAAAAAATAGTAAACATTTCATCGAAAAAGTGAAAGATACACATATTGGTCCAACAGACATCTTAGCAAGTGTAGACATTATCAGCTTGTTTACAAACGTCCCAAGACAAGAAATTTTGAATCTCCTATAAGAAATCTTCCCTCCGGACATCTTAAATCTTTTTAAACATTGTATAAACAATACTATTTTCACCTATCAAGACAGAATCTGGGAACATAAAGAAGGACTGGTAATGGGTTCATCATTATCACCGGAATAAGCAAACCAATTTATGGAAAAATTTGAAAACAATGCTCTTAAGAATGACCATAAAAAACCAAAAATATGGCTACGATATTTTCATCATATTCAATGGAACAACAGATGAACTTATCAATTTCAAAGATTATCTCAACAATTTGCACAACACCATAAAATTCACTTTAGAACAAGAAGAAAATAAAAAACGTCCTTTTCTGGATATTCTATTAGAAGTTAATGAACTCGCCTTCTCATATAGGAAGCCGACAAACACTGGAAGATTTCTAAATGTAACCTCACACCATCATCCTTCACAAAAAATAAGCTTAATTAAAACTCTTCGAGACAGAGCATACAATATCTCCAGCACACAAGAAAGATGCAATGAAGAACTAAAATACTTAACACAAATCCTCCAACAGAATGGATATGAAACAAAAACCATCAAGAGAATCCTTAAAGTGCCACCACAACTGACAACACAATAAAACAAGATTACAAAAATGCAATCTCGCTTCCTTATATCAAAAATGTTACAGATAAGCTAGCCAAATTAATGAACAAACACAACATAAAAGTAGCCTTCCTTCCTATGGAAAAAATCTCAAGATTCCTACATCCACCAAAACCACCTCATCATCCTCTTAAAAAAACCAGGCGTCTACAAAATCCATTGCTCTTGCGGGATTTGCTACGTAGGACAGACAGGAAGATATGGAGAAATACACATGGCTGAACACCAAAAAGACGCACATTACAAAAGAGAACAAAAAAATGGGTCTTGCTTTCCATACCACTTCTACTAAACACGATGTACTCTGGCAAAATACGACGATGTCATACATAGAAAACAACAGTTATATAAGAAAATTTAAAAAAGCTGCTAATATGCTAAAAAACCCAACCCAATGCAATAAAAATCAAGGTTTAATTCTCCATCAAGTGTGGTCAGCTCTAATATAAAAAATCTACCTCAATCTGAGATCGGACTGTATGAATAAGAACAATAACACATGACATCATCCAGTATTGTTCAACGTCAATAACGTTTTATATCTGCATTCTGTTATTTGAGTTTATGAATAGCCAGACAGTTATGATTTGTATTTATTAATTCTCTTGTTTAAACTTTAAGTTATACTATTTACCCCCTGAAGATGTAAATCCTAAGATTTACGAAACTTGTCGGGAACTATTATTTCAGTATTTTGTATAACTGAATTAATAAAAAATGTGGTGTAATCACCGAAATATAACTTTTGAACCAATTAGCCACAGAAGTCTACACCTGCAATCATGGGAATATAACAAAGATCTGTATTTAAGTTGTGTCAATCTGGAAAAGGCATATGACAAGGTGCCAAGAGAGAAGCTATTCAATACGCTACAGTTATATGATGTCAATGGGGCATTATATCAAGCAAAACTCAGTCTTTATTTGAGTTCTAAATAAGCAGTTGGGATTGAAGGAAGATGGTTTAATTTTAAATCTGGTGTGAGTCAAGGATGTATATTATCCCCTCTTTTATTCATTATCTGTATGGATCATATTATGAAGTAAAGTGTTATTAAACCTGATATCAAAATTGGAGATGATAATGTCAGATCTTTGCTTTATGCAGATGATGTTATACTTCTAAATAAATCTGCTACAAGTCAGCAAGATTCCCTGACTAAATTGAATAACTGTTGTAATAGATATGGTATGAAGGTCAGCAATAAAAAGAGAAAGAAAATGAAAATAGACAGAATCATTGAAAATGACAAGTGCATTGTGAATGGAGAACCTGTGGAACAAGTAAAACATTTCAGCTACTCAGGCATAATTTTTAGTGAAGATGGTAAATTAAATATAGAAATAGACAACAGAATCAACACAGCTGGTATGGTATGGTAGGAAGTCAAATGAATAAATTCATATAGAATATGAGAGAAATTAGTCAGAACACTAAATTACTGTATACAAGACAGTGTTCAAACCAGTTTTAACTTATGGATCTGAGAACTGGATCAGAAGTAAAACATTTGACCAAAGATTACAGACCACAGATATGAGAGTCCTGAGAAAGATTGGAGGCGTGAACAGACATCAATGGCAATATCATATTAAAAACTAGGATATTAAGAAAGAACTTGACATTGACAACATCCAGGAATGCATTAGCAGAGCTAATCTCAGGTGGTATGGTCACTTAAACAGAATGGGCGAGGTAAGATTAGCAAAACAGTGTTCTCCGCCAGGTTGGCAGGAATACGACCCAAAGGAAGACCAAGATATAGATGGGTTGATACAGTACAAAGTGCCTTAGACGATAGAAATATAAGATCTGATTATGTTGGAGTCTTGACAAGTAACAGACTGATTTGGAAGAAAATTGTAGATAGGAAGTTAGTAATGATGTAAATTTTTCATCTGGTGCTATCATATACTGTACACCCCTTGAGGGAACATGGCAGGAATTTGATGATGATGAATAAAACTAAATGTGAGAATTACAGAGGCATTTCTCTACTAAGTATTCCTGGTAAGATTTATTCAAGTATATTTGAGAAACGGTTGAGAAGGATTGTGGAGGGGAGGCTTGGTAAAGAACAAACTGGATTCAGGTCAAATAGACGATGTCAGGATCAAATTTTCATGTTATGACAAATAGTTGAGAAAATGTGGGAATATAACAAAGATCTGTATTTAAATTTTGTAGATCTGGAAAAGGCATATGACAGGATGCCAAGAGAGAAGCTGTTCAAAGTGCTACAGTTATATGGTGTCAATGGAGCATTATATCAAGCAATACTTATTCTTTATTTGAGTTGCAAGTCAGCAGTTAGAATTGAAGGAAGTATAGGAACTTCTCAACAGTTTAGTGTTAAATCTGGTGTCAGACAAGCATGTACATGATCCCCCTCTGTTATTTATTATCTATATGGATCACATTATAAAAGAAAGTGGTACTAAACCTGATATCAAAATTGGAAATGTTAATCTCAGCTCTTTACTCTATGCAGATGATGGTATACTTCTAAATAAAACCGGTGCAAGTCTGCAAGATTCCCTGACTAAATTGAATAACCATTGTAATAGATTTGGTATGAAGGTCAGCAATAAGAAGACAAAGACAATAAAAATAGGGAGAAGCATTGAAAATATCAACTGCATTGTGAATGGAGAACCTATAAAACAAGTAAAACATTTCAGCTACTTAGACAAGATTTTTGGCAAGTAAATTAAATATGGAAATAGATAACAGAATCAACAAAGCTGGTATGGTAGGAAGTCAACTGAATAAATTTATATGGAATAAGAGAGAAATTAGTCAAAACACTAAATTAGCTGTATACAAGACAGTGCTCAAACCAATTTAATTTATGGATCTGAGAGCTGGGTTAGAAATAAAATACTTTACCAAAGACTAGAGACCACAGACATGAGAGTTCTGAGATAGATTAGAGGGGTGAACAGATAGCATCAGTGGCAATGTCATATGAAAAACGAGGATATTAGGAAAGCAATTAATATTGTTAGCATCCAGGAATATATTAGAAGAGCTAATCTCAGGTGGTATGGTCACTTAAACAGAATGGGAAAGGAAAGATTAGCATAACAAGTGTTCTTTGCAAGGTTGGCAAGAAAAAGAACCAGAGGAAGACCAAAATATAGGTGGATTGATACAGTAAAAAGTACCTTAGAAGATAGAAATATAAGATCATATGATGTTGGCATCTTGACAGGTAACAGATTGATCTGGATGAAAATTGTAGATAGAAGTTAGTAATGGTGTAAGTTTTTCATGCTGTACTATCATATCCTGTACACCCCTTGAGGGTACATATTAGGAATTTGATGATGATGATATTGACACACATACACACACACACACAGTATATAAGATAATCAGAGCAGAAACCTAGATCAGATTCAGATCTTTGAAAATAAAACCCCTTAGAAAAGTATTTGATCCTAAGAGAGAAATCACAACAGGTGAATGGAGAAGAAGATATCAAGAACTATACATCTCCCCCCCCCCCCCAATCTAACTAATAAAATCAGAGCTTTCAGATTGAGATGATGGCTGGCTTGGGTATGTGAATGAATGAGTGAGGAGAGAATAGCTAAATAATTATTCAGGATGAAGCTTGATGTAAAGTGACCTAGAAGATGACAATGACTGCATTAGGAGAATAACAACCTAAAAGGTTTAGCTGGGATGGGACTCTAAATTGGGCTGGAGGAGCTCAAGAATGAAAAAAGTGGAAGACGATGGTACTTGCAAAAAATTCTTAGACGTTAAGTAAGCTAGAATAAGAAGCAGAAGATTCTTCTCAAAGTCTTCACATGACTTTTGTTCAGCTACCTGAATGTACAAGCTCAGCTATCTTCTATTTTTTCTTCAAGCAAAGATACAAAAACTAAGAAGTCTTATTGATTATGTTATTGTCGATAATGATATATGCACACTGGTTCAGAGCATGAATTTACATGGGATTTTAAATAGGAAATCATCACCATTTAAACAAAATAAAATTGCTTCCTTAGATAGATAGATAATTTTAATAATCACGTATCGTATAAGAGTTGAATTCTCCGTCTATTGCATGCAAACCTATTGATGGCATTGATAAATTTACAACTCACACTTCACTCAGTGATTCACTAGACATAGAGGGCAAATGAACTAGTTGCTGTTCACAACAGTAATGAATATATTTTTCACAAATCAGAAAAAGATGAACCGAAAACACGAACATGTTTTTTTTTGCTGCAATAGATGAAACATGTTCTATGGTTACCTCACTGAGGGCTGTAATAAAATTTTAAGACAGAAGAAGTGTCCCATGGTCGAGAGTGTAAGGTTTTATATCTCAATCACTTTTACGATTGTAATTTGTGGAATTTTTTACTCGATCCCAGGGGGTGGCAAGTGCTCCATTTGACCCCCCCCTCTGCAGACACCCATGCTTTGTACTATATTGATGGTGCTGTACTGCAGAAAGTGGATGAGATTTGAGATTTGGAAGTGATGATTTGCAGTAAACTGAAGTTTAGAGGGCATATTGCAAGAGTTGCAAAAACTGCACATCTTAGTGCCACTATCATAAGTACTGATTTCAGGTGCAGATGCCACTACATAAAGCACTAGTCAGACCACACGTGGACTATTGTCCATGCAGTTAGCCTAGTGACTATACGCTTTGCAACCATATACCTAGAGGAAGGAATGTCCTAGGTTTGATTCCCGTTGATGACGTGAGTGGCTTAAGGATCTTTCTCAGCCATAGCCGAGTTAGCTAGTCTTGGGCGTGGACAGCAGGGTTCCCCCCCCCCTAGTTTATTGGAGGTTTTTATCCTGTAAGCAGACAAACTAGCCCTGTGAACACACAGGCTACAGTCATAGGATATAGTACTTAATCCCTCATTAGGAAGGCTCAACCAATCCTAAGGGGGGCGGTTCGAGGAATGGTGGGGAACCCCACACGAATAAATAAATAAACTTGGACTATTTGTGCTCAGATTTGGTCACCAAGTTTCAATGTGAAATGGAAACATTAGAGAGGGTTCAGGACAAGTGACTAAGACAATATAAGAACTGGAAGAGAGGTTGAAGAAATGTGGTTTGCAGATTTTGGTGAAGAGGAGGAAAAGAAGTGATATGATATAGATGTTTAAGTTAGTAATGGAATTTTATTGGATTAACACAGAAGGGTTTATAAAAAAAATAGAAGGTGAGAGGGGAAGAACCAGAGGTCATACCTGAAAGTTATGTAAAAGTGTGAAGAAGAGGGGGGGGGGGTATGAGGAGTAGATTTTTTACATGGAGAATTGTGGGGTGGGGGGATGGAATGCATTACCAGAATATGTTGTTAATGCAGGGAGTGTTAAGGATTTTAAGATCTTACCAGGAACACTTAGTAGAGAAATATCTCTGTAATTCTCACATTGTTTTATTTTCCTTTTTATATATGGGTACTATAAGAGTACTACTCCAATCATCTGTACATTAAATTGAACAATTAAACTGTACAATACTCCAATACATTAAATTTAATGTATTTAAATGCAGAATTCTATCACAGGCATCCATGTATACAAAAAATAACAGCATAAAAATTAACAGAAAGATTTTAAAACCACCATGAAAGTTTTAACAAATAGTCATTACATTTGTGGATTTAAAAATAAATAAATAAATAAAGCAGGTAAGATAAGTAGAATGAAGAAATATGATCTCCCATATGAGAAACATGCAAAGGCTATCAGATCCATTCAAGTTAGGATGACATAAGAATGCTTCACAACTTTTTTTACAAAGATGTTTCATCAAGAATCTATGCATAGGACCATATGCTTAGTAGGGATGGCAAGTTTCACAAGGTCAGAATGTTAAGATTTATAATATATGTTGTAAATTTTATGTTTCTTGCAATGAACAGAGGCAGATCTTTCAGACTGTTTAAAATAATCATATTGATAATGTTTTCAGCTGGGATGCTGATTTAAAGAAAAAAAAAAAAAAAAAACTCAAAACTTTTTACATACATCTCTACTAGGTTATATGATGTTCCCAAGATCCACAAGCCTAGTGTTTCCTTAAGACCTGTTCTTAATTGTATTGTTGTCCCAAGTATAAATTTTGTTCTCTGCTTTCACAGGGAAATCCATCTTTCATGTTAAGAGCACAATGAACTTTAAGAACAAAATTTATGTTCTTAGGGTGCATCGATATTATGATAAGTGTGAATGTAGTCTCTCTCTTTAACAATATACCTTTAAAATATACCATTGAATTAGTCTATCAAAATTTCCTTTTGATATTGTTAAAATGTTTGACCATTCTCATGATTGGTCTCACTATAATTGAAGACTGTTTTACAGCATGCAAACGTCTCCTGAGCAATATTTCAATGAAACCAACCTATATTATGATACAGTTATTTTGACAACATCTTTGAAATTTGGAATGATGTTCTTCTTTTGATAAATATATTTATTCATCAGGAGAACTGTGCCCAAGTAAATACAGTACACTTTAGAAAAAAAAAAAAAGGCTGCGTTTATATATATATATATATGGATCTTTGATTTTTGTTAACTGGATGGGAATCTTTTTTTTTTTTTTTTTTTTGTATTCCGGAATAAGACTCCACAGCACGTCACATCCAGCATTGTCTCATCACCATTATCCTAATAAAAAAAATGACTTTTTTTTGAGTTTGCCACCCAAAAAAGTTGTAAGCATATAAGACTCCACAGAATATTACATCCAGTACTGTGTCATTATTATTCAAATTAAAAAAGTTTCATTTTTATTTATTTATTTTTTTTGTGTGTTTCCCGCTGCTTCTCCGTGTTGAGAGATCAGTTACGTTGGTAAGGCACCTGGTCAGAATGCCACAAGAGAAGCCCCCCTCAGCAGGCCCTCTTTGGAAAGCCAGAGGGGGGGGGGGGGCATGTGGAAGGCCAAGGACTCACTGGATAGATTCCAGCGAGTCCTTGCCACCAAGCTCAGAAAACCTGAGCTTGGTGCCTGAGGATCGTGACCGTTGGAAGTTCCTCTTGCAGCTGCTGCCCCCACAACCCAATCAGGAAAGGTGGGCCTTGAAGATGTATGCATGTATGTATGTGTTTCCTACCCACAAAAGTTCCTTTAAGGTAGGATATTAAACTTCTTTTCTTTGCAATCTGATGTGAAAAGGATTTCAATACCCTACCTTAAAAGAGCCTCAGAACAAATGGCAAGAATTCTTCAAAAATTCAATCTATATGCTTTCTTCAAACCAGCTCAGAAACTGTCTTCCTTTCTTCAATCCCAATCCACAGAGGATTCATTACCACCTCTTCCCTTAAGTATCCTGTTCATGCCATCTTTGTTATTATGGACAGACTGGCCATTCTGCTTTGATTAGAAATGAAGAACATCAAGACTATATTAGATTTTTGGAATCTGACAAGTCTGGCCTTGCTTCGCATGCTACTGACACTAGGCACAGAGTTCTTTGGAACAATGCTGAACTTCTTCCTTCCAGTAAATTCAAATTCGATAGTCTTTTTCTAGAAACATGTGCAACTCTATGAAATCATCCAAACATGAACCAATCACTACATGCCAATATCCAAGTTTTGGGAAGTAATCACAATTAAATGTTCACAATTTTTTAAAATCTATACAACTTGTTGCAATTTTTCCTCTGAACTCTAATTGCATAATATCACGTACTTCAGCTGTGACTAAGACATGAGCTAATATGCACATCAATTATGGCTCATTATTATAATTCATGTTTTGAATGTAGAATATTTTGAGTCTGTCTCTCTGATTAAAGTATATATAATGTTGGATGAAATATAGTGGAGTTTTTAAATAAAATTCTATATAATTTAAGTACTTCTTGAATTTGCTAATCTTTCTTAGTTTTTTTTTTTTTTAATGTACTAAGGATGCATGTGATACACAAGCAAAAATTCTACAGTTAAATACTTAATTTAGCTAATGTCTTCCCTTTTTAATTTTGTAAGAGCTAATCTAAGTGTTGCTGTTACCTTAAACAGAAATTGGAGAGGAAAATAATAGATGGAAAAAGACTCAAAGACCAAGATTCAAGTAGACTAATGCAGCTAACAGCATGTCAGAAGACTAAAATGAAGGATCCAGCAATATTGGATACTGGATAACTAACAATTTGAAAGAAAATTGTTGACAGGAAGCTGGTAATAATATTGACTTAAGAAGTATTATTACAGTCCTGAACATGCTATGATGATGATAAACATGTCAGAAATTCTTCTTTCTCATCCATCAGATCACAGGTTGAGCCCCCTATGTGCAAAGGTCGGGAATTATTTATAATTATATCACTGAACGTGTTGATTATATTATTAAGATAAATGGCCATTTATCTTAATTATATATGATAAAACCTTAAAAATTGCATAATTTTAATTGAAAATGTTATAGAATCAGTTATTTTAATGCTCACCTCCTTCAGCAAATGAAGCTCAGGTAGAAGACAAGGAGCTTTTACTGAATATTCCACATTTTTGTACCAAGGAGTATCCTAAAAATATATATTATGACATCTTAATTCATCAGTGAAGTATATATACATGGTTGGTTGGTTGGTTCTCTGCATAAACTAGAAAACCTATGGCTTAAAGCCTCCACTTCAGTATGGATATATAAAAAATAAATAATTTATAAACAACAAACATCAGTATACTAAAGAACAAAAACTGTTGTTATTATAGACTATTTTTTGATTATTTCTGTTCTACCTTATTGGATAAAAAAAAAAATTAAAAATCACACATCATACTTTTGGATGTTTGTACAAGGTGGCGCATAAGTCACGAAGGGGTTTAAAATGTGAATAACTTTGTTGATTATTAATTTTTTCATTATTTTTTTTTCAAGTATTCTAATGAACATTTGGGAAATTAATCACGGAAGAGTTCACAACCCAACAATTAATTAGCCATCACATTCTCCAGATCTGACTGCTCCTGATTTCTTCCAATGGGGTTACTTGAAGGAAAAGGTGTATGTGAAAAAGCCCGAGACAATCCAGCAGCTGTAATGGAACATGCCATAAAAAAGGACTCATTTTTATAAAGCCAAAAATGGAAATCATTTATGTGATGTGGGTATTTATAATAAAAAAAAATCCCCAAGTTCTGAATTTCAATATAACAAAAATATTAAATAAAAAAATAGTAATAATTAATAAATTAAGTCATTAAATGTTTAAATCCCTTCGAGACCTATGGGCCATTCTGTACAATGCATGCCTACTCTTGGAATTAATAAACTACAAATGCAGCATTGGTAAGTATTATTATTATTATAATGTTGCTGTTATTATGCTGCTGATATTATTACAAATTATTAAATAAAATAATTATCTTTATTTAAATTGTGCTGTGAGTTAGAAACATTTATGTAACATTTACAGATAAAAATAATCATCATCAATAATAAAATAATCTGTTTTAAAATTGAAATTTAAAAATTCGAACACTTTGGTACCTTACTGTACCTATTGTGGCTCTATTTAGAATCCTTATGGTATTTATATATGCTTCTGTGCCATTTCTGTCCTGAAAATGTCTTTGATGCTTAGCCAAAAATTTTATTATTAATCATCTAACTGGCCACATGGATCAAAAACATCAAGAACATATGCTTTGTATAATAAATTTAGTTTAATCCTTTATCCAAGTGTGAGCAAACAAAGTTTGCGCCTGAAAGTATTTTCAGGACTGGGGTAAGGTGGTACAACACTGGGCAACTCGTTGCAAAGGTGGAGCAACTAACATCACTCCTATCTCAGTATCTCCCATAATGCAAAACACATCTCCTTGCAGATATGTATAATGTTATGCATTAAGAAAAGGGCCACTACCCAGACTAGTTTCGACCTTTATTGAGGTCTCTTCAGTGGGAGCCAGGCCTAAGTGGAGATAACGGGCAGAAGCATTAGCAAGGTCATCTCTACCTATAGGAGTTGCCAAACGGTGTGCCACCTTTTTATTAAATTACTCTGGATTTAGAGAAAGATGATGAAAGTTTATTTTTCACTTGGTTAGACTATAACGAATTTGCAACGAGTTGCCTGGTGTAGTAACACCTTACCGCAGTCCTGAAGATACTTTCAGGTGCAAACTTTGTTTGCTCACACTTGGATAAAGGATTAAACTAAATTTATTATAGTCTAACCAAGTGAAAAATAAACTTTCAACATCTTTCTCTAAATTCACACTGTTTGGCAAATCCTATAGGCAGAGATGACCTTGCTAATGCTTCTGCCTGGTATCTCCACGTAGGCCTGGCTCCCACTGAAGAGACCTCAAAAAGGTCAAAACTAGTCTGGGTAGTGGCCCTTTTCTTAATGCATAACATTATACATATCTGCAAGGAGATGTGTTTTGCATTATGGGAGATACTGAGATAGGAGTGATGTTAGCTTGCTCCACCTTTGCAACGAGTTGCCCAGTGTTGTACCACCTTACCCCAGTCCTGAAGATACTTTCAGGCGCAAACTTTGTTTGCTCACACTTGGATAAAGGATTAAACTAAATTTATTATAGTCTAACCAAGTGAAAAATAAACTTTCAACATCTTTCTCTAAATCCAGAGTAATTTAATAAAAAGGTGGCACACCGTTTGGCAAATCCTATAGGCAGAGATGACCTTGCTAATGTTTCTGCCTGGTATCTCGACATAGGCCTGGCTCCCACTGAAGAGACCTCAATAAAGGGCCACTACCCAGTCGAAACTAGTCTGGGTAGTGGCCCTTTTCTTAATGCATAACATTATACATATCTGCAAGGAGATGTGTTTTGCATTATGCGAGATACTGAGATAGGAGTGATGTTAACTTGCTCCACCTTTGCAACGAGTTGCCCAGTGTTGTACCACCTTACCCCAGTCCTGAAGATACCTTCAGGTGCAAACTTTGTTTGCTCACACTTGGATAAAGGATTAAACTAAATTTATTAGTGTCTAACCAAGTCAAAAATAAACTTTCAATATGCTTTGTATCTGTATCATTTTTAAATAATATCCAATGGCTATACTGATTTCAATGGACACTTCGCATTCATGCAATTATGAATATACATGTCCAGGCAAAGGTGGTAAAAAATTGGTTATTTAATACGAGTCTTTTATTTCCTTTATTTTTAACAAAATAATTAACTTGCCTAGTCATTTGCTATACTGCATTAAGAGAAATAGAGAAATTGTCACAATTTTGACATTTTTATTTTCCGATTTTTTTTTGATCTGAAATAAATATTGCTTAGAATCAAAAATGAAGCAAAATAAGAAGTTATTAGAAGTTTATTTATCTAGTTTACCCAAAGCTGATGCATATTTTAAATTAAGACAATGTATCAGATTTCACAATAATGAATTCACTAAATGAATATTTTAAAAAAACTAGATCAATAATTTTTGTTATTAATAAAATTCATTAATTATATTTTATCTACTATTAAAAGCAAAAAAAAACTGCATTTTAGTTTTGTTTTCTTGTTTTAACAAAAATGAATGAAAATAATGTCTTTTGTTAAATTATTGGTCTGATATTACTGTTATAATTACCAATGTCAGAAATGCCCCCCCCCCCCCCCCCGTAATGGTTAAAAATGATATATTGTACTATGTATGTAGAATTTCATAAGTCACCTTTGATGGGCATCAAATGCCATTAAACCTAAAATTTACTCAACAAAGGAGACTTAAAAGTTAGCTTAGGGGCCACTATTCATCGGACATCATCAGATGTTGTATGGTCACTCGGATGCTCAGTGATGTGCCATACCAGTCCTCGCCAGATGGTCTTGTTCCAATCTAATTTGGGTTGAGTTTAATCAAAATAATTTCATAAATTATTGCCAATATCAGTTTAGTAATGGATTTGTAGGGAGGAAAATGGAGGCTCTCTACCATTCCTTGCTATAGAGGTCAAACATGGAAATTTTCTATTGCAGATGAATAATTAATGTTTTTTTCATAAATACAAACTCCTCAATTTGGTATCTGAACATGAATAACAAATAAAAAACAAATATACAATATGAACCTTAATTCTGAAAACTTCTGGGACGAGTGTTTGCAGGAGGCAATGGCTGACTGCATACCTATAGTCCGAATAGTAAATCAAGTAGGGGTTAAATGGATGAATAACAGCATTAAGCTTGAGCTGCAAAAAAAGAAACAACCGTGGAGGGAATTTAAGGAGAAAGGTGACTTGCAGGCACATGAAGGGTATAAAGTGCAGGCCAGAAGGGTAACGAGTGTGGTAAGAAAAGCAAAAGCAGATTATGAAAGAAAATTAGCCATGGAAGCTAAAGAGAATCCGAAACAGTTTTTTCGATATGTAGCAAGTAAAAGAAAAAAATGTATATGACAGAATGTTTTAAAGAATGTCGATGGTAGTGAGGTAACCGAATCAATTGATATAGTTGAATTACTGAGCGAGCACTTTGCAAAAGTATATCATCCAGGTGGTAATATTGCAGGAATGAAAGAACCAACAGCTTATATGGGAATTGTGGTGAATGAAGTGGAGGTGAATAGGCTATCACAAAACCTCAATGTGAATACATCTGTGGGATTGGATGGTATACCAGCTCGTGTCGTACGTGAAGCGGCTAAAGAATTGTCAGTCCCCTTGACCATTTTGTTTAATTTGAGTTTCGGGTCTGGGTTAGTCCCGAGGGGGGGTGGAAGGAGGGGGAAATAGTTCTACTGCATAAAGGACATTCCAAGACAGCTGTTGTAAATTACCAACCGATCAGCATATCAGGAGTCGTTGTCAAGGTCTTGGAGAAAGTAGTCAAGAGGAAAATACAGGAATGGATAGATGAAAATGGGATACTGTATGGGGGACAGCATAGTTTTGCGAAGGGTAGATCATGCCTCAGTAACTTGCTCACGTTTTATAACACAGTGACGGCTGAACTAGATAAGGGTAATGTTACAGTGATTATGCTGGACCTTGCTAAGGATTTTGACAGGATACCACACGGAATTCTAATCAGTAAACTGCAGCATATGGGGATGGATATAGGGTTGCTGAGATGGATAGGAGGGTGGTTGATGGAGAGATATCAGAGAGTAGTTTATTCAGGAGTAGAGTCCAAAAGACGACCTGTGACTAGTGGTGTGCCACAGGGTTCTGTTCTTGGACCACTACAGTTTAATTTGTTCATTAACGATATAGAAAAGGATCTGAGAGGAACTGTTCATTTGTTTGCAAAGTTGGGTAGAGCAATAGTAACTGCACAGGATGTCAAAATTTTGCAGGATGATTTGGATAGTTTGGAGGACTGGGCTAAAGAGAATGGATGTCAATTTAATGTGCCAAAATGTAAGGTTATGCATTTTGGGGTATAAAGATTAATAGCAGTATACCACATTGGTAGAACTGTACTCCAGGAGATTGACGAGGCCAGGAATTTGGGAGTGTTGGTGGATAGGGAGTTGAAGTTTAGGGGTCAAATTGTAAAAGTGGCTAAATCAGCTCATCAAATCACTTGGTTACTGAAGAATACTTTGACGAGCAAAGACAAGCAAGTTATTGTTCCTCTGTATCGAGCCTTGATAAAGACCCCATCTAGACTATTGTGCCCAGATTTGGGTGCCAGGGTTTCTTCTTGATGGAGAGGAGGTGGAGAGGATCCAGAGACGAGTGACCAAGATGATAGCAGGTCTATGGAATGAACCTTATGAGAACAGGTTGAAGATTTGTGGGTTGCAGAAATTGGTTGATAGGCAGAAAAGGGGTGATATGATTGAGACATTCAAAATACTGTTTCTATAAGATTAATTGAGAAGATATTTTTGAGAACAGGACTGGTGGTGGGAGGACTAGGGGCTATCCATGGAAACTGGGAAAGAGTGTGGTTAGCAATGGTGTTAGAGCTAGGTTTTTTACTTGGAGAGTGGTAAATGAGTGGAATAAGCTGCCAGAGTCTGTTGTGGGTGCCATGACTGTGAATGAGTTCAAGGCGAAGCATGATAGATACTGTGTGAATGCTGAATAATTGTTCTTGACATGATGTTAGGGCCTCCCTCGACGAGTCTAAGGACTCCTTGGAGTTGCCCATAATAATAATACCACATGCAACTTTGTTACATAAATTGGAGTAAATGGGGATGGATATGAAATTGGAGACATGCATACAGGTGTGGGTTATGGACACATACTAAATAGTATATGGAGGAGCAGAATCCAAGTAAAAGCAGATGACTAGTGTTGAGATGCATGGCTTTTTTCTTAGACCACTGTGACTGAATTTGTACATCAAAAGATGATGTGAGAAATGATCTGGAGGAAATATTCAGTTATTTGCTAATGCTGCAAAATTGGTAGTACTAGTTAATCAAAATAATGCAGAGAGTTTCCAAAATTATTTAAATAAGCTGAAAGTGTGGACAAAAGATAATGTCCATTGTCCAAATTAATGTGCAAAACTGTAAAGTTCAAATTTTGAGATGGAAATATTACAAAACTTTGTACTACAATAACGGTGCTTCACTCCAGGAAGTAGACAAAGTTAGGGATTTGAAGGTGATGGCAGATTGTGAACTGAAGTTCAGAGGGCATATTACAAAAGTGGCCAAGGTTTACTTCACTGAAGAACACTAACAATCAGGATAGGGAAGTCATCATTCTTCATTTTTGTAAGGCTTTGATACTGCTATATCCAGCTTATTATGCATAGCTCTGGTCACCTGGGCTTCTTATGGAAGAGAGAATCCAAAAGCAAGTGAGCAAGATGGCAGATGGTGAGTGGTCTGTGGAATGATTCCTAGGAGAAAAGATTGAAGGGTTGTAGGCTGATGTTTGATAAGTAGAAAAAAGAGGGATAGGATAAAAATATTTAAGTTGCTAAAAGGATTTCATAGGATTAATATACAGGAAAATTTTCAGCACTTGGCCAGAGGAAAGAGAATAAATGGTCATCTCTGGAAATTGACTAAAATTGTGATTAATAAGGGCCACAGGACCAGATTTTTTGCTTGGAAAGTGGTAAATAAGTGGAGTTGATTGCCAGAGTCCATTGTGAGTGCTCTCAGCGAATGCACGAGAAGAAGCAAGAAGAATGACAAGTATTGTGTGGATAGTCTGGACCTCAACAATGCTTCTATAAAAATAATCCTTGTAACAGAGTATAAAAAATTTAACTTATAAAACTAAGTAGCAGAATTCAGCTAGAGTAGCATGTTAGTAATATCTGAAATGAAACCAATCATGCAGCCAGCCTTCATGTAATTAATGACCAAAGTATAAACATTTCAATAATGTTGTGCTATATATGAAATCTGCAACATGATATTAGGAAGTGCAATAACTATATGATCACATTTATATATAAATGTGGTCAACAAAATGAATATTGTTTTTCCAGAGGTAAAAGTAAATAATAAAGAATTTCATATTCTAGCACTATCATCATATGAGCATCTCCACTGAGTCCGAAGTCTCATTGTGGAGGCCAGGTTGCATAAAAAAGACTTCAAGACAGAACTAGCAAATTACAGAGCCAATCCATATCTCAAGATTGGTGATAAAGTTACTCGAGTAATTGGTCAAAGGCAAATTCAAAAATGGATGGATAGGAATGATACTGTATGGAAAATAGAATGGTTTTGTGAAGAGTAATCACTTTTTACAATACAGACAGTTATATAAAACCATAGGGCTATGTCATTATACTGCTGGACTTTGCAAAGACATTTCAAACACGATAGACTGAACTCTATGACTCACATAAGAACAAATGGTTACAAAGCTGGTGATATGAAAAAGACTGTGGCTGATGGAATGATATTACAGTAGTAGAATGAACCCAGGAGATCCTACTACCAGACAAACCTCTCGAGGAGAATCAGGAGAAGGCAGATGACCAACAGAGTACCACAGCGCTGCTGATGCTGTTTAATTTAAGAACTGGCAGATGAAGCTTGTTCTGTGGCAAAAGAGACTTGTATGAGGTTGCGATTTGAGTTGCCAACAGAACTGACATCCACAGTATACTTGGAAGTGGAGCTTGTTGTTAGGAAGAGGTCAAGTGTGTTGGCAAATTGGAGGGGGTTGTCAGTTATTCTGGTGTAGAGATTGATGAAAGGTGATAGGTCACTGCTAATGACAAACACAGCAGCATCCCTGTCTACTTGATCAGTGAAACTGGAAAAGGGAAGCAAATATGAGTTCTGCTAAGGCACAACCAATGACCTCCCTATTTTGGTATTTCGACTGTAGGAAGTATATTCAATTTAGTCAGGGAATCTTAAAGACTTGTAGTGGATTTATTCAGGTGTATAACATCATCTGCATAACGTAAAGAACTAAGTTTAATATTGCCAATTTTGATATCAGATTCAATACCACTTTCCTTCATTATGTGATCTATATAGCTAATGAATAACAATAGAGTGAATAAAATTTCATTTAAATGTGCACCCTTATCACACCTAATTTAACAAATCATCTTCCATTACCTCCTTCAATTCTAACTACTGAATTAGAGCATAAATAGCGACCATGTATTACTTGATATAATGTCCCATTCACACTACAGAACTGTAGCATTCTAAGAAGTTCATCTAGTAACATGTCTTTTCCAGATCTACAAAAAATATATACAAATCCTTATTATATTCCCAAAATTATTCAAATGTTTGTCTTAAAGTAAAAATCTGATCCTGAGAATCTCTATTTGGCCTGAATCCAGCTTGTTCTTCACTTCCCTTCCACAATTCTCCTTAGCTGTTTCTCAAATATACCTGCACAAATCTTACCAGGAATGCTGAGTAAGGAAATACCTCTGTTCTCACATTGTTTTATTACTCTTTTTACAGAGAGGTACGATGAGTGCTCTACTCCAATCATCTGGAATTTGATCCTATGACCAGACTTTCTAAATTATGAAGTGCAACCACTGCAAAACATTTATACCTACATATCTGAGAATGACTGGCAGAATTTCATCACTCCAGCTGCCCTTCCGTATTTCACGTTTTTGATTACGTGAAATATGGAATTGTGGGCATTTTCTACCACACCACTGACTACTTCATTTAGCAATCTTTCAAAATAATTACTCCAGACATCTAGAATATCTTTATCTTTCATATAACCTTTATCATCTCTGATCCTTTTTACAGTACTCTTTCCTCCAATTCTAAACTTTTTCACTAGCCTCCAGAATATTTTGCCACCTTCCTGATATTTAATTTCTATGTTCTACCCATGACACTTCTGTTTAGATTGTTTTATACAGTGCTTCCCGTTCTTAAATTTTTCTCTGTATTCTCTGAAAGCACAAGCTGACTTACTTGCCAGGAACTTTTGATATGTTTCTTCTTTTCCCTTTGCTGCCTCTTTAACTTTCTGAATCCACCATGGAGCCTCTGATTTTTCTATCCTTACAGACAACTGGCCACATGTCTCTCTGGCTGAATCAATCAGTGTTTTCTTCAGGATTTGCCATTGAATCTCCAAGGTTTGGTTCTTGTTTTCAAATTCTTTCATTTTTTTCTTTAATGATGTTTATGTATTTGAGCCAATGTTCACATCTGAAAGCTGCTCAACTTTGATTCATTTTAAAGCTTTCTTACACACTCTTCTTTTCAGTATGAAATTCAGTTTTATCCTGGCATTGGTAATAACTAGTTCATAACCCGAACAAAAATTTCTTTGCTCTTTTCTCCAAATATTTCGAAAACATTTCTATACATCTAGTAATCATTTCCTACTTTGCTGTTTAGATCTCCAAAAATGACCAACTTTTCCACTTTCATTGTGTCAGCTACCTTCTGTAATGCCTGAAAATATTCCACCATTTCTTCCTTAGTAAAAACTTCTGTGGGACCATATGCACAAAAGTTTTACTGCCCAGTTTCCCATTCTACTATTTTTCGTTTTATTTTAATCCTTTTTAATTTTTCCTAGCATGCAATAATTAGTATTTCCGGTGAGCTTGCAGTAAACAAATAATGAGTAATTATTATTATTTTTTTTTTAATCACCAATACTGTAATTGTCTGTTTGGATCACATTATACTATAAAACACTATAATGATGTTAAACAGTGCAGTTTTGCAAAGCACAGAACTTTTTGTTGGCACCAATTAACCATGCTATGCAAAATATTATAATACTACAATTTCTGGATAAAATAAACTCTGTATCCTACAATATCAAGTTTACTACTGAAAAAAGTGTTAAAGCTGTATAACTGAGAGAAGACCTCCACATAACCTTTAAACGATCGCGGAGAACTGACCAGGGCTTCTGATCTAATGTCCAATCCTCATCTTCTCGTGGTGCACCCTGTTGGGTATCTACCTGGATACTGAATGAACAAGGATTGGCTGGCAATTTGGGATTTAACCGACCAAATTGTATTATTATTGGTTTAAACCAATATACAAAAATGATGGTACAACATGACAAAATTTCAAGCCGGCTGGGGCATTGCCCAGTTAAACAAGGCACCCTTAGTTTTCGCCAGGGAACCAGGGCAAACAGCAAAAAGTCAGCTACTGGAACAAATCTGAAAGCACACCCCAACTCAATATCACCAGAGTTAAAGATCGGTACTATCAACATAAGAAGCCTGAATGGCAAAGAAATGGAGCTAGCTGAGGAATTAGATAAGTACCAGACTGACATAACAGGGGTGACTGAAACAAAGAAGACCAAAACTGGTGAGCTCTTTCTGAGCAATAAATACAAAATGTTATATTCAGGCAATGACAATCAAGGAAAAGAAGGAGTAGCTATAGTATTCAACACTAAATATGAGGCTAATCTTCTTGAATAGCAGGCAATTTCAAGTAGAGTGATGTGGGCAAATATCAGAATGGGGAACTGGACAATGAGACTTATTTGTGCCTATGGGCCCGCAGAAGGCTCTACTAAGGTACAAGTGGAGGAATTTTTTGAGGCTCTAGAGAAAGCTACTGACACAATGAAAAAGGAAAAGTTGGTACTTGTTGGGGATCTAAATACCAGAATAGGAAATGATTGTCAGATATTCAAAAATATTTTGGGAAAATTTGGAGAAAAGAGCAAAGCTAATAATAATGGCAAATACCTGTTGGATTTCTGCTCAGGAACATGGATTGGTTATTACTAACACCAAGTTTCACCATAAAAATGTGCACAAATTCACATGGAGAGAAGAGGCAAGGAATAAGAAAAGTCTCACTGACTATGTTATGTTGATAGCGATGTTTTCTCTCTGGTGCAGGACACCAGAGTGTACAGAGGATTTGAAATTGGAAATGATCACTATTTAGTCTTGAGCAGGATAATATTTAATTTCATATTGAAAAGAAGAACATGTAAGAAAGTCTTAATGCGAATAAAAGTAGAGCAGCTCTCAGATATGAACTGTAGACAAAAACACACAAAGATTATTGAAAAAAAAATGAAAGAGTTTGAGAACAAGAACCATAGCTTGGAGATTCAGTGGCAAACCTTGAAGAAATCCCTGATTGATTCAGCCAGAGAGGCATGTGGTGAGGTTGTCTGCAAGGATAGAAAAATCAGAACTCCATGGTGGACACAGGAAGCTAAAGAGGAGGTGAAGGAAAAGAAGAAATCATATCAAAAGTTCCTGGCAAATAAGTCAGCTTGTGCTCTTAGAGAATACAAAGACAAATGTAAGAAAGTGAAACACTATGTAAAACTAGCTAAACAAAAGTGATGGGAGGACTTTGGCAAGAATATAGAAAATAAATAATCAAGAAGTAAGATATTCTGGAGGTTGTTGAAGAAGCTTAGAAATGGAGGAAAGAGTGCTGTAAAAGGAGTTAGAGATGATAAAGGTGACATGAAAACGGGAGAAAAAGATATCCTTGAAGAATGGAGTAATTATTTCGAAAAATTGCTAAATGAAACAAGCAGTGATAGCACAGTGGTAAAAAATACTCAACAGGCCTACAGTCAGGAATACATATCCATACTTCAAGTATAAAAAGCCATCAAAGGCTTGAAATGTGGAAAGGCAGCAGGAGTAGATGATATTCGACCAGAAATGCTGAAGTATGGTGGTTTAAAAGTCTTACAGTGGCTGAACTGCATAGTTCAGAAGGCCTGGACAGAGGGACGAATTCCTGATGATTGGAGTAGAGCTCTAATAGTACCCATATAATAAAAAGGGAAATAGAACTGAAAATGAGAATTACAGAGGTATTTCCCTACTGAGTGTTCCGGGCAAGATTTATGAAAGTTTACTTGAGAAATGGTTGAGAAGAATTGTGGAAAAAAAGCTTGGTGAAGAAAAAGCTGGATTCATGCCAAATAGAGGCTGTCAGGATCAGATCTTCACTTTATGACAAATAGTTGAGAAAGCATGGGAATATAACAAAGATCTGTATTTAAGTTTCGTCGATCTGGAAAAGGCATGAGAAGGTGTCAACAGAGAAGCTATTCAATACGCTACAGTTATATGGTGTCAATGTTTATTCTTTATTTGAGTTGCAAGTCAGCACTTAGAATTGAAGAAAGTACAGGAAGATGGTTTAATATTAAAATCTGGTGTGAGACAAGGATGTACATTATATATATGGATCACATTATGAAGGGAAGTGGTATTAAACATGATATCAGAATTGGAGATGTCAATGTCAGCTCTTAGCTTTATGCAGACGATGTTATACTTCTAAATAAATGCGCCACAAGTTTGCAAGATTCTCTGACTAAATTGAATAAATGTTGTAATAGATATGGTATGAAGGTCAGCAATAAAAAGACAAAGACAATGAAAATAGGTAGGATCGTTGAAAATGTCAACTGTGTTTTGAACGGAGAATCTGTAGAACAAGTAAAACATTTCAGCTACTTAGGCATGATTTTTAGTGAAGATGGTAAGTTAAATATGGAAATAGACAACAGAATCAACAAAGCTGGTATGGTAGGAAGTCAATTGAATAAATTCATATGGAATAAGAGAGAAATTAGTCGGAACACTAAATTACTGTATACATGACAGTGTTGAAACCAGTTTTAACTGATGGATCTGAGAGCTGGATCAGAAGTAAAACATTTTACCAAAGACTAGAGACCGCAGATATGAGAGTCCTGAGAAAGATTAGAAAAGTGAACAGATGGCATCAATGACAATATCATATTAAAAACGAATATATTAGGAAAGAACCTGACATTGTCAGCATCCAGGAATGCGTTAGCAGAGCTAATCTCAGGTGGTATGGTCACTTAAACAGAATGGGCAAAGAACAATTAGCAAAACAAGTGTTCTCTGCCAGGTTGGCAGGAAAAAAACTCAGAAGAAAACCAATATGTAGGTGGATCGATACGGTACAAAGTACCTTAGACGATAGAAATATAAGATCTGATAATGTTGGAGTCTTGACAAGTAACAGACTGATTTGGAGGAAAATTGTAGATAGGAAGTTAGTAATGATGTAAATTTTTCATGTAGTACTATCATATCCTGTACACCCCTTGAGGGCAAAGAAAAAAAATGTCAGGAATTTGATGATGATGATGAAAAATCCAAAAAGTTTTTCCTGTCTGGATACTTTAATAATCCAGACCGGTTTCGACTTTCATTGAGGTCTCATCAGTGGGAGCACATGAAGTTTAATTCACATGCAAACGTTTATTGCTTATACTAGTATAAAGGATTGATTATTATTATTATTATTATTATTATTATTATTATGTAACACCTCCAGGGAGTCCAAAGACTCATCATAGGAGAGCATCTACTCTACAACTCTGTCTCCCCTACTCAATCCACCAACTACAACTAACTGCAACTATACCAATGCCATCTATCACTCAGCAAGAATTATACAAGCATATAATTTCTTAGCATCTTTAATTTAATTTACAATAACAACAACAACTATCAACTACTAGCTCTAATCCAGAGTACTTTAATAATAAGAAGTTACACCTTTTCTATACTTGTATATTGAAAATATATGATTTCTGCATTACTTCAACCTTGGCATCTCTTATGGATAAAGGTTACCCTCATGGTAGTATGTTTTTTTGGGAGACTAGAGCTATTCTACCTGTTAGTGGGTTTTGGCCTGTCACTAAATGAAGCCACCACTGAGTGTCCTGTCCTGAAGTGATCCCCCAGGTAGATTGCATTTAACCTTTCTAAAACCTACAAGAGGTCAAAATTTGTATGTGTACTGGCCCTTTCCATAATGCATTGCATTATGTCTGAATGGGTGTGTGTGCTTTGCATTATGGAAATGTAAGGGAACTGATGCGACATCAGTAGCCTAGTTGTAAAGATACTTCATGTGCAAACTCTGTTTGCTTACACTTAGATAAAGGATTAAACCAAGAATATGATTTCTTGGCATCTTTAATTTACCGTTCTCCTTGACTTGTGTCTATCAGGTACCCTGTTCATGTTGAATTTATTTTGGACAGACAGGACATTCTGCTGATATTAGAATCTATGAACATCACAAATCCATTGAATTTCTTGAACCTGATAAGTATGCCCTTGCCATTAAACACAGAGTTCACTGGAATCAAACCAACATCTCTCGTGACAGTAATCATCTGTTCTCTGAAATTTGTGGGGAAAAAAAAAAATTATATCTGAATCTTAACCATTCTGATTACATGCATACTTGTCTTAAAGTTTTGGGAAGTAAATGATTAAAACTTTTTAATATACATATTGCATATTTCTAAAAATGTTTTGCCATACTCTGGATAATTTCTGATGACAAAAGGTCATATAAATTGGATCAGAAATTCAGCTCATATAGTTAGAAATACAGCCACATTCCGCTGTATGGTGTATTTGTCATCAAGAGCTATTGTATCCTTACAATCCGTAATAATATGTAAAAAAAACACTATGGTTTCTGTCATGGTGTACTTTTTTATACATCTTTTGCAGAATCTCAGTTAACTCCTGATGACATAGTGAACTTTCACAACATACATTCATGGGTCAATGTGAATGAAATCAGGCAGTCCCCTTTGCCAATAGAAATTTCTCTGTGAATTTTTGGATGGTTGTAGTCCCCACCACTGTATATGACCTCATCTATTGTTCTTGTGATGATCAATCGCCGGTGGTATACTAGCACTTCTGGGAGGATTAACTACTTGCATTACTGAAGAATGTATCATTAACGACTTGTCAGCACATGTGGTTCATAAATGGTGCACCAGCACATTTTGGTTGAATTCTTAGGGAACAACAAAAATTTGCTGTCCTTATCCCAGCAATTCGATAGGTAGACATGGGCCAGTTGAATGTCCAATATTTCCCAATCTGAATCCACTGGATTTCTTTCTATGGGGACAGTTGAAGCTACTGCTTATGTATTACACTGGTGCCAACTGAACAGGTTCCTATCAAAGAATCACGGATGGTTCTATAACAATGTGAATAATCTAGGAATTCTTGAATGCGAATGGCAATTGCCCAGTGTTATACCCTGATAAGTTGGAACATAAAATATTTCATCTTATCTTTGTATAACAGAGCGAAAACACAATAAGAAACATTACACCATGCTTGCCTCTGAGTATTAAATTAATACATTGTAAAAATATCAAATATTTCATACTATGAGAAAACAATTAAGTAGGCATTTGTAAAACTCAAAAATTAGATAAGTAATAATGGAAATGTAGACCAGTAGCGAAGTTTAATAGAGCATTGTATACTACGAGATAGAGAATGTTAGCACAAGTTCAAGATTGGGGGGGAGGTGAAGTCCAAAGGTCACAGAGTAGCAACGCGAAGGAGTGGTTCGCCCCTGGCAATCGCGTACTGTCAGCGCACGTGGGATATAGCGGAGAGAGCTGGACGCCGTGATGTGAGCCCACGTGAGTGCGTTGGGTGGACATCGCAGAATGCGAGAATCACCGAGAAAGAAGGGTAAAAATATAAGGGTCTAGCACCCCTGAAAAAAGGCTTTTTTTGTTCCTGGATCTCCTGGTGTTCATCTCACGTTGCCGTGAGCAGGTGAAGAGTGGCAGTGCCTCCATTCCAGAAGGTTTCGACAGAGGCAGCGGCAGAACTAGACGTAGTGTCTCCACGGAAGGAAAAAGCCCGGCCGTCCATAGAAAGCCAGATTGGAGCACCTGGACATTTCGTCTAAGGAGAGGCAGATTCCAGTAGACTTTTGACGCGCCGCAGAACCAAGGATAGATAAATAAACTTTATTTGTATTTTGCTGATTGTGAATGAAAGATTTGTGCCACGTTGTAAAAGCAGAGGAAGGAACATTAATGAAATTAATTAGGACTGAACTACAGTGATCTAGAGAGAGTTACCTTAAAGTTTATTGTCACCTATTTGGATAGAGTTACATAATATGTTCTAGGAGGTTAAGAATATGTTTAAAGTAAGGAATTGCTTTCAATGAAAGGATTGTAAAAGATATAAATGCTATCTTGTGTGGTTTGATTGAGCTACTAAAGAAATTAGAGAGATATTGTGATAATCATGCATGATTAAGGTATTTAAGGGTAAAAATAAGAAATCTTACTTCAGAGATTTACAGTTAATCAGTTTAAGTATACTTATATTATTATAATGTTCTAATTCTATCCTGACTGTCAGGAACTCCCTTAAGGTGGGAATTAAGCTTATTGTATTGTATGTACATATTTATGATATCTAATAAACCTTGCTTTTGTACCCAACTAAGACCACCTGTGATTTCTGGAATCCGATGCACCGCTTATAAAAACATACCACGAACCTAGGCGGGAGACTAGAATAAGAATAGATTTTGGCCACGTCTGAGAAATGACAAGGTATCACTTAAACACTGTCTTGGGATCACCTCTTGATTAATAATATTGTTTAATCTAAAAGCGCTAAGTGGCACAGCGAAATATAAATTTCTAAGTGTTTTACGAGGGGTTGATCTCAGACACTCTGGTATTGGCTCGATCTCAAGGCAATTTCTTTGTCCCCCAGAGGTACCACGTGATACCCGAATGTGAGTAGAAAGTAAGACACAACACCAGCCTATACTCGTGTGGCATATAATGCTGTTCACTGAGCCCATTTCAAATTTCCTATGATGTAGTCACAGGAGTTGCCTCTCCTCTATCATTTCCCATGTCCAAGTTGCACATTGGTTTACAGATCAATTTAAAATAAATTACAATAGAGTAGTTTCCCCCCTTATCTGCAGTTTCAGTTACTCATGGTCAACCCCAGTCTTTATCCTTCAGCAATGCCTGAAAATATTAAATGGAAAATTCCAGAAATAAACAATTCTTAAGTTTTAAATTTGCACCATTCTGAGTAGTTCTCAGTTATCAGATCAACTGTCATGATATTGCAGTGCTTGTGTTCAAGTAATCCTTATTTTACTTAATAATGGCCCCAAAGCACAAGAGTAGTGATGCTGGCAATTTGGACTTGCCAAAGAGAAGCTGTAAAGTGCTTCCTTTAAGAGAAAAAGTGATCAACTTCATAAGGAAAGACAAAAAAATCTTATTCTGAGGTTGCTAAGATTCCATTCACATAACTTTTATTACAGTATATTGTTTTAATTGTACTATTTTATTATTAATTATTGTTGTTAATCTCTTACTGTGTCTAATACTGCATGTATAAGAAAAACATAGTATATAGAAGGTTCGGCACTATCTGTGATTTCAGGTATCCACTAGTGGTCTTGGAATGTATCCCCACAGATAAGGGGGGGGGGGGGGGGGGCTGTTATACTACATTTCATATTCATGATGCTGACTGAGTGGGACTAAAATTTATATGAAAGGTAATGCCCCATGCAGCCTTCAGTGGCTGAAGGCTTCATGGGACAAAATTTTTAATGCAGTATGGGTTAAGTGACTGCAGGTTGGTCCCCAGTTCTAGGTTCATTTGCCAAGGATTTGTCTATTCAAGATTTCAATACTTTATGGTTCATAAATCCAGGTTCCCTATATTTCAGGCTCCTGACATCTCTCAGCTTCAATATCGTGGTCCTACCTTAGGCAACTCCTAGATCCAAGTCCGTGATCGATTAGAAGCACAGTGCACCCAAGCTGTATAAAGGCCCAATGTACACTCTAACTTGACTTAATTGTATTTTTCAGTCTGTTCCAAGGACAGATTTGTCTGTGGATAAAAAAAAAAACCTGAATTATTCAGCAGGGAACCCTGTTACCTCCACATGAGACAAGCTAAAAACATTTTCAACTGAAAAAAATTCCTTATATTTCAAGAAAATTTCCTCATATAAGAATTACACTTGCATTAAGAATTAAACTGATCGCAAGGTACATGTCACATCTTTCCAGCATTGCTACTGAGAAAACTGAATATAGTATGCAGTATTAGATGTTCAGGAGATTTTTCATGGAATGTTTAGGGGGGGGGGGGAACAAGGGGCTTTCTGTAGATGCCGAACAACACACAATGAGCAAGTGGAATGCAATGACACTGAATGAGTTTAAGGAGAATTAATACACTAAATATCAAGATAAGATCTAGGGCTCTTTATATCAGTTAAAGAAGTTACTGTTATTATCGTGATGAAAATGAACAGTAGTACATAATTTCATAGTATTTATTTGTGATCTGCACAGCAAGTATATGATTAGAAATGAACAATACCTTGAATCTTATTCTTAAAGTGGTATAGATAGCTACTCCAGTATCAATATGACGAGGTATTATTAGCCGTGGTTCAGCAGCTAAGACATACAAATGCCGAAAGGCCTGCAGATGATACCTGCAATATAAGAAAAAAAAAATTGAACTACTATAATTACAGCATATTTTACTACATAAACATAAGACAAAAAATTGTCAATATATATATATTACTGCATAATGTGTAGCCCCACGGAAATGGGATGTACTTCCAAAAGTACTAGGCTACCAATGAAAGACTATTAGAAGTTCAATTTTAGATGCTGACTAGAGGGCTTTTTCTCAACTGGTTCCCAAGTTAGTTCATCTCAATTTCCCCCTAATATGGAAATTTGAATTTCTAACACAGCATTTAACTTGTGGAGACACTATGAGCTAAATCAATGACAAATATTCCCATTGATTTAGATATCACTGTCTTCAAGAGTCTAGGGTTTAATTCCCACTAACGAGACCTCAATAAAGACCAAAATTTGTCTGGATAGTGGTTCTGTCCATAATCCACACAAAATATAACGTCCTAAAGGAAGTGTGCTGTGCATTATAGGATAGTAGGCAATGTAATGTGACGTCATCTGCCTATATAGAACATGTAGCCTATTCATGTGCACCAACTTAGGTAAAGGATAAAAACAAGAACATAATTTCTCTTAAGTAGAATTTATAATTTACTTTGTAAGCAAGTGTGGGGAAAAAAACTTGGTACTACTTCTCTCATTCAGAGTATTTTAATCATATAGTGATATATAATTTTCTTAGTTCTCAGTATCTCTACAAGACTGACTCCTGCTGATGAGACCTTAATCAGATTTCCCATGGACCTTTTCTATCAAAATTCAGACCCTCTGCTTCAACTGGAATAATATAACTTGAGAAAGGGAGAATGATCAAAACTGAAGAAGCCGTAAGACAACACAATCAAATGGGGGAAAGGAACATGCTTTCTTCAAAATGAAAAAGTTAAAAGACTTGTATAAAGAGAGAAACTGGTTCATAGTAAACCAGTGCAATGGTATAGATGCAGGACATTAGAAACATCACCACAGAAAAAGAACTGGAAAGACAGAAACAAATTTTAAAATAAGAATACAGCAGTACTTAGTAGATGATCCTTCAGCTGCATTATTCAACACAGAGTTCATACAGTCCACAAAGAAAGGGCTCTCACCTAAATGTGTGGATGGTGAAGACATGTCCACCACACAGCACGTTCATGATCCTTTTCAGAAACACTATGAACAACTGTTTAAAGCCTATAACACTGTAGGAAATTATAACCCTTGGAACAATAATGCTTTTCCTGTTCCCATCCAAGATGAGTCAAAACCAATTACACAGCTGAAATTACTATAGCTGAGGCTTTTAATAATGGCTAGAAGCCTTTTGCTCACCTCTGTGTGCTGGAGGATGTGCAACATCAAGAGATGTCAGATATTGTCAAATTCTTGAGTCAGATCCACTGAGAGTATCACCATTGGACGTTTTTTCATATTAATTAGGTGGAGTAGATCATATGACTGAATCAGATTATACCCTACTGCTTGGCCTGAAACCATACACCTGTTTGCTTTTTGATTATGTATCTCATTCTTGCTTTGTGCATGTCATTGATAATATGAAAAAGATCTCGTAGTCAATACAGGATCGAGAAAGAAGCCCCCTGCTGTTGGTTGAAATATGATCTCTGTTAGGTTTTGGAATGAGGTTCACATGGCTGAGATACAAATTCACTTGCTATGCGACCTGTAAAGAGAAAGGAATAAGATAGTAGAACTAGAATGGGAAGGATCCCAAGTTTTGCAGTAGAATTATATCCCTAGACCAAATTTAACTTCTTCAACTTGTACGTTGAAGAAACATACAAGTTGAAGTGACTTGTATGACATCATGAAGAAAATAAAGGATTAGCAAACACAGATGACATAATAGGCAATTTGAGGGATAATGATCAAGATGCAAATTAAAAATTTCTGTAAGATGGAATCTCAGAAGCATTCTCTTTGGATTAATCCCTAAAAGGGAACTTCTCACATGCTTGCACCTGTCCAATACTATCAAATCAAGAACATATACATAAAAGCATCCTCTTCTTCAACCTGATTCAGTCCACTTCTAGACAAAGGTATGCCTCAATTTTTTTTATTCCATTCTATTTTCAGCTTTTCTCATCCGATACTAACAATTTCATCTTGCCATCTCTTCCCTGGTTTTCCCCTTTTGTCTATTAACATGCATTCATCTCTGTTCTGTCAATTTATTATGTCAGCTCATCTTCATCTTGAATGCATCATGTACAGATGATGATAATGTTCAGTACACCCATCTTTTATCTTATCAAATGACAGGGTATCCTGTCTTTAAGTGTCACGCCAAGCATGTTCCTTCCATTCTTCTGGGCATGACAATGAAACCAGAAATGAAACATGGCAAATGCCATTTCGTGGCATTTGCCATGTTTCATTTCTGGTTTCTATCTTCCCCTTTCTTCTTACATGCAGTGCAAACGAGGGCTTCCCTGTTCATGTTCTCTATACTGTATTTATTTGGCTAGGAAGCCAGTATCACCTCCATTCAAGGGTACAGCAGTAAAGTGGTTTCTACCCACAGCTTGCAGGGAGCAATGGTTGAGGCCACACCTTAAAAAAATCTAAAATATCAGAAATGCACCAAAAAATTTCAAAACGATTTAAAAACATCAGAGGTCTGTGTAATATAAAAAGCTTCTAAACAGACTTCACTAATATCCATGGTCTTAATTCTAATATCAATGAGGTGAACACCTATATGTGCATTTTTTTTTTTTCTGCCGCCCAATACCACATAATTGCTACAACCTCTAGATCAGGGTATAATTGAGACTTTTAAAACATATCATGTCAGACGAACATTTCAGTATGTTTTGAACAAGCTAAATAATGATAAAACATTGTCAGTTATGGATGTGTGGAAAAAATTTTCAATTATGGATTGTATTGATCAGGTTCGATTATCGTTATCTGAATCGAGACCAGAAACTATGAATGCATGCTGGAAAGCTATTTGGCCCATATGTGTTAAACAGAATGCTCCTGTTCCCTTCAATCATACTGCAGAATTCCCCAATATAATAAGTTTGGCATGTGAAATTGGCGGAGAAGGATTCGATGATCTTACGTCGGAAGATATTGAAGAATTGTTAATCGATAAACCTCTTAGCGAAGATGAAATAGTGGAGATTGTTTCTGAGACTCCTGAAAGCAAAGAAGTTAATGATAATGATCAAGATAATCCTACTTTTACTGCTGATATTATCAAAGAAGGTCTTAAACTGGCCAGTAATTTAGGCAATTATTTTGCCTGACATGATCCAAATGAAGAACGTGCTGGGAAGTTCACTGAGCTTAAGTTGTTAATGTCTTCATACAGAGAATTATATCACGACTTATCTAAAGCATCAACACAGCGATTAATAACTGAGTTCATGCCTAAAACTACTGAAACAACCAGTGGTACATTTGTTCAAGACATGACAAGAAGAATTCCACAAGTTGAGGCAGAAGTCGATGAGATAATACTATATCTAGTAGTTCTAGTGATATTACAGTCTCACGAAAACGAAAGCTTTCGCGTTTATTGTCAGAAAATGATAGCGAATAACATAATTTTTTTATAGAATCCTTAGCAAACAACTGAAATGAATATGTTTTTTTTTAAGTTATTAAAATTCATAATATGTACGTGTGTTCTTCATGAAATGTAAATAAAAATCTTATGATCCTAACAAATTTAATGTTTGTTTTTTTCATATTTTGCTTATATTTCAGGTTTGAAACCAATCTTCACTTTTTCTATGGAGTCAGTAGTTCTTTTTACGCGAATTCTATTTATGCGTAATTTTTAGGAACGTATCTATGGCGTAAAAAGAGGTTTAGGTGTATTTATATATCGAGAAAAATTGGGGGATGCTGCAGTTCCACAGTGCCTATGCATTAGTCACCCCCTGCTGATGACCAAATCTGTGCACAGCAGTCAACATGTGGCTGAATCAAAGCCTTATAAAGAGGGATAATAACCTCCCTAACTTTACATGCAACAGATTCTTCAGCATCCAAGAGAAGCTATCTTGCATTATGTCCTCAGAATTTCAAATCTGTATATCTATAATCAACCCCAGATCCCCAGCCTCATCAATTTCCTGTAAATTAGTACCATCAATGATATATGAAGTGATCTTTTCATCCCAAAGTTTATTACCTTACATTTTGCAACATAGAATTGATCCTTTGCCCACACTGCGAATTTATTTAAATCATCCTGTAAGATATCTATATCATCTTTATCAACTACTATCCTTCCTAGTTTTGCATCATCATCTGAATATCCCCTTTCAAATCTTCTACTATATCATTAATGTACAAATTAAAAAGTATAAAAAGTGGTCATAGTACAGAACCCTAGGGCACTCCACTAGTCATTCTCCTTTACCTTGATTATACTCCACTACACCCCACCACTGATGTCTGCTTATCAGCCATCCTCATATCCATGCCAGCAGCCTCATATTCATTCTGATTTGTTCCAACTCGTGTAATATTTTTCTAAGTGGTATTCTGTCAAATGCCTTTGCAAAGTAAAGCAGTATAATGGTGTAGCCATTTCCTTTATGCAATTCTGCTGTCACCTTATTTTTATAAAATGTGAATAAATTACTGAGGCATGACCTACCTTTTGCATATTCCTATCCACACATTACTGAATTTTACTTTTAACCAACTTCTCCAGTATCTTAACCACCACTCCAGAGACACTAATTGGTCTGTAATTTGCTAGTTCTGTCTTGGAGCCACCTTTATGTAATGAAACTATCTTACCCTCATTCCACTTCCTTGAAATCTTGGCAGAGCTGAGACTTAGATTAAATAACTTCGTCGTCAGAGATACTGCCAATTCACTTGCACATTCTCATAGCACACAAGCAGATAATTAGGGCTATCCAGTAGTGCGCTATGGAAATTTTAACAAAAGGCTCACATCGTCGAGCAAAAAAGGCCTAACTTAGTCCTTATAATACTTATATTGAAACTTTGTAGAGCTTCTGACAGATATGATAATTCCTTACTAACTATTATAATAATGGAATTAACTCACGTAAATTATTCTTTATTCATAGAATTTTCACCTGAGTATCACAGGCATCATCAGTACAGGTACAAGGCTAATTAAGCAATAACTGTTATATTCACAAAGCGCCACCTAAGTAGCTAAGGTTAAATTTCCTAAATTTATTTAATTATTTAAATTTAATTATTTAGTTATTTAATTATTTAAATAATAATTTTAAAAAAATTTATTTTTATTTATATATACACACACACACAATTATATGTTAGGAAAGATATGCTGCTTTATAAAGTATATGATAATTCCTGTAGGATATCAATCATTAATGTTAGATCTTTTAAAAATTCCAAATTGAGAAGTCAGTTTAAAAAACCCTTATATTTATCGTTCGATGCAAAATGCTTGATAAAGCTGGGTAATTTCTCAACAAAGCAAGAGCCGTTCGTAAACTGCAAGCTGCCCATCGTGGTCCAAACACATGGCCGATCTTTAAAATTTCAATACCAAGGTCTCTTACAATTGTATTTAATTCTCATTGATTTTTTGGTGATTGATGATAAAAAGCATATAATTTATCCATAAATATTTCAAAATGATTTATTTCTTCAATATTTTTTATCGAATCGTCTAATGTTAAGTGTAAACGATCAGTGCAATGCCAAATCACAACATTGAGAAATTTTTGTAGAAGTTTGATTGCAACACCTGAATTTTTTCCTAACATTACACTAGCTCCATCAGAACAAAATGCAATGAAATGATTTTTTATATAGTTATCAGAAAATCCATATGAATTTAAAGTAGCAATTATAGTAGCATGTATACATTCCACGATGGTATTTTCTAGTTCTACAAGATTATTAAACAAGAACAAGGGACTTGCAAATTTGAGAAAAAAATAACAAAGGGCTTGCGTGAGCCCCTTATAGCTCACCACTGGGGCTATCTATTCCTTCAACTATCGGCCGAAGTGGCACGTTTTGTTTATGTACTTTAGGAACACCATATATTCTGGGAGAATGGGTGTAATGGGATATAAGTTTTTTAACCGTGTCTGACAGCCAAGAAGTGACAGACTTAAGTAATTTCTCAGTTTTTTTCTTTATTCTGTTAGTTGGGTTATAGTTTACAAGATGATAGGTGCTGTTATCGGAGACCAGTTGATTCATCTATGGATGGATGTTGACCTGTCAAAGACGACAGTGGCATTACCTTTATCCGATTTTGTTATAATTAAATCTTGATTAGCTTTCAATGACTTGATTGCTTTCTGTAAGATTGCTATGCAAGGTTTTCTTATTATTCAGAACATTGCTGGTTTTTAATAGAATTTTTTCGGCTATATTAATAGGAAGAGACCTAATGCGTCTTTCTATGTGGTATATAAAATCCAATTTATTAACAGTTTTAGGTGCTATTGCAAAGTTAAGGCCTTTATCCAGTAGTGCAGGTTGGCTTATTTAAGGTGTGGTTTGATAAATTGATCACATGACTCTTGCTGGTAGGTGGTTGGTCGCTCCTTGTCTCACTTGTTTGTTGTTCACTGTTGGAGCTGTTAACCGGAGAGGAGATCTCCTGATTGGTTGGATTCATATGATTGGAAGTCACATTTCGGCATAGTTTCAAAATGTGAAATTTGGCCTTAAGTTTTTCTTTATCATTTTCTAGGATATATTTAGCCAAATTGTTAGTAATTCTTTCAAGCACATGTAGAATATCTGGATTTATATAACTTGATAGTTCAGATTGCAATTTTGAAACCATTTTGAGTTATTGCTAGATTTTTGCAGGCTGTTTGGATTTGCTCTCTAAGTATCGCTTTTTCTGTGCGCACATAGATACAAAGTGCTTTAGCAGATGTAAATTTCTTTTTCAGCTTGATGCAGCTAGGAATAAGATTACTGTCTCTTCATCTCTTTAAAAAGGCCAGCCGATTGATCAAAAGGGAAATACGTATCTTTAGCTTACCATACCGATTGCAACACTTGTGAGTAATCTCCATGGATGATAAAATGGCCTAAAAGAAAGGAAAAGAATTGAATCCAGTTAGATTTGAAACCTAACACTGTAGTACTAGTAACAGTATTTCATGTGCCAGTGACTTTGAATTGATCTTGTGTGAGGTGGAATTTAACAAAATCAAATACAAAGTGGGGTGTTATTACAGACCTGGTGGATCAGTTGCTAGTGATGAAGAAACGTACTACCAAATAGAAAGGATGGGCATGAAAAGAGTAATCATAACGGGAGATTTTAATTACCAAACATTGATTGGGTAGCAGTAAATCTCACGAGAAGAATGAAACCAAATTTAATGAGATGGTGCGAGACAACATCCTCAAGCAGCATGTGACAGAAGGAATTCGAAGTCAAAGAGTGTTAGATTTGATTATAGTGTCAGAGGGTCTTTCAGTTAAAGAGATAACTATTCTTCTTCTGGTTGGTGACAATGATTGTGCAGTATTCACTTGGGAATGGTGCATGCTGAACTACAAAGCAGGAAATTGTGACCAGCTGAGGAGTATACCGAGTTCAGTGCAATGACTTGCTCGAGGGGAAGAATATCGACAGTGCATGGGAAGCATTTTAAAAAAATACTTAAATGATGCAATAACAGAATGTGTTCCGAGAGTTCTGAGAATAAAGAGAATATGAGTCAAATGGATGTGTAATCTTATTAAGCAGGAGATTTTTAAAAAAGGATGATGTAGAAAGAATACCATATGCATAAGGATGTTGTCCTTCATGAAAATTATAAGCAGACCAGAAGACTCACAACTGCTGTACAGAAAGCTAAGTCTGAGTATGAAAAGAAACTGGTTTTAAAAGCTAAAGGCAATCTTCGAGAATTCTATCAATATGCTGAAAGTAAAAGAAAGAATGAACATGAAAGTGATGAATGCAGAAGAGGTTATTCAACTAATGAATACCCATTTTGCTAAAAGCTATCAACCTAGTTCACTGCTACCTCTTCACTGGATGAAAGAACTCAAGTGGATGTAGAGGAGATATTAGAGCTATTGCAAAAACTGAAACAGAATTTAGCAATAGGGCTAATGGGATATCAGCACGGGTGTTAAAAGAGTTTTCAACTGAAATGGCTATTCCTTTGACCAGGCTATATAACTTGAGTCTTAGAACAGAGAAGATTCCACGGGAGTGGAAAGAATGTATGGTAATCACATAACATAAGGTGGTGCAAAGACTGATGTATCCAACTATCGACCAATTAGCATCTCAGGAGTGAAGATTTTGGGAAAATTGGGTTTACTAAGGGAAGATCATATTTTAGCAACTTGCTCATATTCTATAATAATGTTACCATTGAACTAGAAATCATTATACTGTTAGATTTTGCTAAGGCTTTTGACAGAATACAACACTGAAGACTGTTGCATATAGTGGATATGCAACAGTCTTCAATGGGTTTTGGGTTTTGATTATAAAATATTAGCATGGATAAGAGGATGGGCTGACTGATAGATATCAAAAGATGGTACATTCATCCCTTGACTTACATCCATTCGAGTTATGTCAGTTCGAAGATACATCTGTAATCCCATAAGGAATTAAATAACATTTTCAACTATATTTTCAAACAAGACACAAGTGAGCTTAAAGTAAAAAGCTTTCTATTTAGGAACAATGCATTCAGCAGCAAACTCCCTTGCCAGTCGGCACATTTTCAAAAGTTCCTCTTTTGATTTTGTGTTTGAGAAACAGGTTATTTATGTATTTATCGTAAAATATTTTGCGATATTTGGTGCAACATAGCCCCTACACACCCAATCAAAAAACCTAGTGAAGAATCACAGAAAAAGAGGCGAGCAATTGATCTTGAAATGAAGTTGCAAGTTATAACACAACGTGATGCTGGTAAGCCCGTCAGTGTGACTGCACATGACTTCGGATGGTCCCATTCTACAGTGATGACCATTTTGAGAAATAAGGTGGGGGTGGGGGGGGGGGGGGGTGGGGGGGGGGGGGGGTGGGGGGGGGGGGGGGTGGGGGGGGGGGGGGGTGGGGGGGGGGGGGGGTGGGGGGGGGGGGGGGTGGGGGGGGGGGGGGGTGGGGGGGGGGGGGGGTGGGGGGGGGGGGGGGTGGGGGGGGGGGGGGGTGGGGGGGGGGGGGGGTGGGGGGGGGGGGGGGTGGGGGGGGGGGGGGGTGGGGGGGGGGGGGGGTGGGGGGGGGGGGGGGTGGGGGGGGGGGGGGGTGGGGGGGGGGGGGGGTGGGGGGGGGGGGGGGTGGGGGGGGGGGGGGGTGGGGGGGGGGGGGGGTGGGGGGGGGGGGGGGTGGGGGGGGGGGGGGGTGGGGGGGGGGGGGGGTGGGGGGGGGGGGGGGTGGGGGGGGGGGGGGGTGGGGGGGGGGGGGGGTGGGGGGGGGGGGGGGTGGGGGGGGGGGGGGGTGGGGGGGGGGGGGGGTGGGGGGGGGGGGGGGTGGGGGGGGGGGGGATAAATATGAGAATAATCTTCTTGAACGGTAGGCTATATATAGTAGAGTGGTGTGGGTAATATCACAATGGGAAAATGGACAATGAGGCCTATTTGTGCCTATCTATGATCACACAAAATGTTCTACCAAGGAAGACATGGAAGAATTTTTTGAGGTATTAGAGAGGGTAGCTGGCTCAATGAAAAAGGAAAATTTGGTCCTTGTTGGAGATCTAAACAGTTGAGTAGCAAATGATTACCAGACACACAGAAATGTTTTGAAAAAATTTGGAGAAGAATACAAAGCTAATAATAATGGTAAATGCCTGTTGGATTTCTGTTCAGGACATGAATTATTTATTACTAACACCATAAGAGAAAATGTGCACAAATTCCCATGGAGAGAAGATGCAAAAAATAAATGTCTCATTGATTATGTTATAATTGATAGTAATGTTTACCCACAGGTTCAGGACACAAGAGTATACAGAGGATTTGAAATAGGAAGTGATCACTATTCAGTTTTGGCCAGGATAAAACTGAATTTCACACTGAAAAGAAGTGTAAAAAAGCTTTACAATGAATCAAGGTTGAGCAGCTTTCAGAAGTGAACTGTAGTCTCAAATACATAAACATCACTGAAGAAAAAAATGAAAGAATTTGAAAACAAGAACCAAACCTTGGAGATTCAATGGCAAATCCTGAAGAAAACACTGATTCAGTCAGAAAGGCATGTGGTGAGGTTGTCTGTAAGGATTGAAAAATCAGAACTCCATGGTGGATTCAGGAAGTTGAAGTGGCAGTCAAGGAAAAGAAGAAAGCATATCGAAAGTTACTGGCTAGTAAGTCAGTAACTTTCAATATGCTTTTCTCCATATTCTGCTCTTAGAGAAAACAGAGAAAATTTAAGAAAGAAAAGCACTGTATATAAAACTAGCTAACAAAAGTCATGGGAAGACTTTGGTAAGAACACGAAAATAAATATCAGGAAAGTGGCTAAATATTCTGGAGGATAGTGAAAAAAGTTTAGAAATGAAGGAAAGAGTACTGTAAAAAGAATCAGAGATGATAAAGGTGACACGAGAGCTGAAGATAATGTCTGGAGTAATTACTTTGGAAGACTGCTAAATGAAACAAGTAGTGTCAACAGGCGATAGAAAATGCCTAACAGGAATGCAGTCAAGAATTCACATCCATACGTGAAGTAGATGAAATTCAGGCCAGAAATGCTCAAATATGGATGTATAAAAGTTTTGCAGCTGCTGCATAGCATACTTCAGAAGGCCTGGTCAGAGGGTCAAATGTCAGAGAACTGGAGCAGAGCTCTCATAGTATCCATCTATAAAAAGGGAAGGGAAGAAAAATGTGGAAGGGAAGCTTGGTAGAGAACAAGCTGGACTCAGGCCAAATAGAGGTTGTCAGTATCAGCAGCATTCCTGATTACCCTACTTATCTTTGCATCATCAGCAAATAGCTGTATGTCACTTGTCAAATGCTTTCCAATATCATTAACATATAGATTGAATAACAGTGGACCAAGAACTGATCCTTGTGGTTCACCACTGGTTATTTTATTTATTTTAGGAATCTATGCACTGAAATGCAGTGCCTTTGCCCCAATAGGCCAGAAAGGCTAAAGCCAAAATACATGAAGATCTATTCCACTCTGGTACGAAGTATTCTAGAAGTCATTTATTGGTGATGACGCCAAGCCAACAGTGTGCCCTGCAAAGCTGTAAGTGACAAGATTTTAATGTCTGCTGAAGTAATGCCTAAAGAAGTCAAGTCTTTGTAACTCTAACTGTATCATGCACCATGAAGGGAGATGGTAGCACTAGTGAAATGAGGAGCTGCCCCAAACTCCTCTTCAATATGTCGAGCAAGATCTATATCCTGCCCATAATATGAGACTTTGTTCCTATGACTGACACAAAGTGGGCATCCAATACCCACTATCTATGCATCAATAACCCAAACTCTTTCACCCTTCTTTGCAATTAAATCAAGCTCTAAAAAGAGAATCTAAAACCATATTTTGTATTTGGTGCAAGTTTTTCCCACTTGGTTAGACTATAAATTAAAGATGCTAAGAAATTATATTCTTGGATCAATCTTTTATCCAAGTGTAAGCAAACAAAATATGAACATGAAGTATCTTCACAACTGAGTTACTTGTATATAGAGGATAATGACTTCACATCTATTGCCTCAGTATTCCATAATGTAAAGCACAAGCCCTTTATGTGTATATTGTTATGCATTATGGGAAGGTCCACTATCTAGACCTGCATTATTTCAACCTTGGTATCACTTCTGGGGCTGGTTCCCACTAATTAGACCTCAATAAATGTCCTTCCTAAAAAGAAACTACAAAAATCAGTAGACCATCAAAGATGTGGTTATCACCGACAACTAATTGTTGAATATAATTTACAAATTTTATTAAAGAAAGCTAAAACTATGGCATTCTGGGATTTTAGTTAATATTAACTAAATGGTAACTAAAACCAGACCGATAAATAAATAACACGATTTCAATATTTAAAATAAAGCATTTGATACTGATAAAGCTAATAAATTGCATTCCTTCTAAAAAATCTTTGGTAGTACTATAAGATGAAGGACAAGCAGATGAAATGCAGTTTCTTAGAGAAGTAAAAATGCAAGAAAATGGATAGAATAAAATGACAAAATAAAAAATGAATTACAAATACATGCAATAAATATGTCAAAAGATTTGAAGAGAACATATACAACAAATTAAAGATGAAAGAATACTCAAGGAAATAATAAATATAAACCTAAAGGGGGGGGGGGTGACATAGAAAGATATAAAAATAATCAAGGTATAATCCATCAGATGTTGAAACAGTTCAAGTCTATATTTTAAATAAAGAGAACCATGAATAAAGCAGAGGTCACCTAATGAAACTGAATAAAAAAATTATTACATTTTGCAGTACATTAAATTTCATTTATTCTATTTGTACCTTTTGACTTATGATGTATAATCTTAACTTGTTAAAGTCATTAAAATTCATTATTATTAATAAATTTATATCCTGTTTTCTACAACATGTCATGTGAATTACTATGTTTAATTTCTACTATGACTATGCATTCAAACAGATACTACATGGGAAACCTATAATTCAGGGATCTTCAACCTTTTAGACAGAGCGGGCTGCATTAAAAATTTAAATGAAGCCTGCAGGCCACTAGGCTATACTGTGGTATTTAGAATTGTAAGATGCTTTCCAGATTCACAAGGAAAGCTATGCATTTGATACTTTACATAAAATCCTATAAAAATAAACAAACTCAGCTTTAAGAGCGTAGGTAGGAGTTGGGCTCATGATAAGTAAATACAACCAATACTAACATCAAACAGAGTGTGCACCAGTTGATCTTTGGATCGTAGCACGTATTTAGGTCATTCATATGCAACGAGATGTCAGTCTCAAAGGCAAAGTCTGTCATCCACTTCGGATCGTTAAATTTCGTAATCGGATTCCCCTTGGTTTGCATGAACTGCTATACTTCATTAAAAGATGATTTAATGAAGAAAACATTCATTTTTTACAATGTCAATGTTTTTATTCCTTGACCAGCTTGTCGATGTTGGTCCATAATCTGAGTTCTTGTCTTCAACTTCACATGCTTCATTCTGGAGAAGAACTGCTCACATAAGTATGTGCTTCCTAACAAAGCGCACATCTTCAAAGCATGCCGGCAAAGATTAGGGAATGTGTCCTCAGACATATAGTGTTTGTAAAATGTAAGCAAGGGCACATTGAATAATTTTTCTCTCAAAGAAGAGTTTGTTTTGGAGTTCAAGCAGCTCCATTTGTACTGAGCCTAGCATTTCGGCAGAATTGACACTGAATAGCATTGAAAATAAATCTAAAGAAGACTATTGGTTATGAAAATCACTAAATCTCTCTTCGAATTCACTTCGCAACAAGGCTAATTTTATAGTGTATTCATCAAAAGATGAACAGTTGGACTCAGCGAGAAGCTGAAAATGAGTTAAGTCTTTTTTTGCGAGTTGTGCCTCCCAAAGCTTTAATGTGATCAAACAGAGTGTGCACCAGTTGATCTTTGGATCGTAGCACGTATTTAGGTCATTCATATGCAACAAGATGTCGGTCTCAAAGGCAAAGTCTGTCATCCACTTCGGATAGTTAAATTTCGCAATCGGATTCCCCTTGGTTTGCATGAACTGCTATATTTCACTCCTTAAGTCAAAGACTCTTTTAAGAATCTTCCCTCTGCTCGACCAACATACGACTATAATAAACCACATAGCCGTGATCTGCTTCACACGCTTGGAATTGGCGATGATTCAATCCTCTTGCACTAATAATGTTGATGACAGTCACAATAACTTCCATGACATTCTCAAATCCAATAGTTTCACACACAAATTCTCCTGATGGATTAAACAGTGGTAATGGACGAAATCTTTTCCTCCTAGTTCCTGTTCTTTCCATAAAAGTGCAACAACCCCTTCATTCTTTCCCACCATAGCAGGGGCACCATCACCCCTCGAGGTTGGTTAAGCTGAGGTTGAAACGCTGGAGCGTTTTCTTGGCGGCTTCAAGAATATCAGTGTCTTTCGTTGTTCCCTTCATAGGTGCGAGCGCTAACAGTTTTCTTCTGTCACACTGAATTGTTGATCAATGCCATAGACAAAGATAGCCAGCTGTGCTGTATCCTTCACATCTGTGCTCTCATCTAAAGCAAGTGAATATGACATAAATTGGGACGACTGTTTTTTTTTTTAAAGTTTCTTCAATGTTATTGGCAAGTTCTTTGACATGTCGTGCTACAGTTACCCCAGACAAACTCAGTTTTTTAAACATTTCCCTATTTGGACACAGAATATCCCCAGCAGCGATGAGACACTCTTTCACAAACTTGCCGTCCAAGAAGGCTTTTAATTTTTCAGCAATTTTTTCAGCTATTACATAACTTACTTTGACTCAAGATTCGCTCTCTTTCCTCTGCCATTTAAATGTACCCTGCTGGCATTTTAAAATAATTTGGAGACAGTTCACTTTGTCCATACGAAGCCACCCTTGAAGGTGATCGAAACTGGATGCATGCTTTTGTCTCATCAAGTCGTTTTATATTGTATTCTTTTGATACTGACACTGACTCATGACAAATTAAGCACACTGTCTTATCGTCGATCAGCACAAAAAATGTCCACTTTTCATTAAAAACCCCGACAAGAATCACTTAATTTACACTTTTTACTTGTAGATGCCATAGTGATGGAAGGTGAACAAAATGAAAAAAATTATCCAAAATGGTTGTGTAATGGTTATTATCCAAAGAATATGTCTCACACTAATGATAAAAGTCTGGCAATATAAAACCACAATAGGCTATGGCTGACACGATGAACCTGCATGCACTTATACACGAATATCACTGTTCGCGACTGACTGTGGATGAGATCCTCTAGTATTTATATGAAAATAATGAAGTATCGAGAACCTTCGAGATGTATCTGGAAGGCACTAGTTTACCTGCGACGTTAGTAGTAGTACTTAAGTACTGCTTGGCGCTGGTAGATGGCTGAAGAAGCATGTCTATTTAATATTTATTTTTATACGATTTTATGTAAAGTATCAAATGCACAGCGTTTCTTGTGAATCTGACAAGCATCTTACAATTCTAAATACCGTAGTATAGCTTAGTGGCCTGAGGGCATCATTGAAATTATTTTTTATTGAATCGCGTTTTAATGTTAAGTAGTTATTTTTTCAAAATGGTAAAGAGCTCTGTGGGCCACAGGTGGCCCGCTAGCCATGCATTGAAGACCTCACTATATTTATTTAGGATAATCTTTTCTATGGCCTGTAATCACCAATCTCAACAACATAACAAACTCTGCCTTTGAAAGTTCTAAAACACAATCATTACTTTAGTTCCTTGATTTCTCAATCTTTCATTGAGAAAGAAAATAATTCGTCTCTATGATTTTTACACACACACACACACACACACACACACACACACACACACACACACACACACACACACACACACACACAGAGTTAAACATTTTCCAAGGAATATCACATTAAGTTTGTATAAAGATAAGAAATAATATGACCACTAGTTACTGTCGTAATTATAATTAGAGACCTCCACTTCGAGATATTTCTATAGCATGGTCCACTTTAATTATCATCTCTAAATTTCCTTTTAAAGAAACAGGATATAGTTCACTGTGTTTTGTAATTGTAATATCAATATATAACTTTGAAACAACTCACCTGTTATCGTTACTATGAGTAGGAAATTTGGGAAAAAATGCACATATCATAGCACTGACAGCTTCAGGTGAGGTACTTAAGGTAAACCTGTTTTAACAATATGTAATGAATTAAATGATACTTCATATCAATTATATTTTCAGATAAATACCATGTTAGATTATTAATGCTATATGTAAAAAAATTCATGTAAAATAAAACCTGTTCTATGTTATGATTTAAATTTTTTTTCAGAAAAAAATTTAAGATTTGAATAAAAAGAATGTTATGTTAAAAATTATTTTCTATCAGCTGGCCTGGTTGGCAGAGTGGTTAGCGTATCCACTTTCCAGCCAAAAAGCTGCGGGTTCGAATCCCACAGTGGGCATGTATGTTTGTAATTGTCTGAAAAATACCAGTGGGTCAGTAGATGGCATTAATGTAGATGATGCGGTTTTCCCTGGTTGGTGGACTGAGTGTTGAAGGCAAAGAGTTGTAGAGTGGGCGTCTTCCCTTAATGAGTTTTTGAACTCCTTGGAGGTGTCACATAATAATAATTGTTGTACAGGCACCTCCATTGTGTCTGAAAATTCATCATGGTAGATCAAAACTATCGACATGATATCTATCATACCTCTTCTTGAACAACATAACAGACAACCCATTCCATTCATATACCACTCTCCAAATGAAAAATAAATCTAGTCCTCACACACCTACACAAATTCCAAGGATGATACCCTCTAGTCAAGTGCTGAAACACTTCCTCCTGCATCAATCCATCCTATAAAACTCTTAAGTAACTTAAGTGTTTCTATCATATTTCCTTCTTTTTGCCCACTAAAAGACTTTTGCAAGCCACAAATCCTCAATCTATCATCCTAGGGCGAGTTCCACAGATCACTTACCATCTTCGTCCCTCACCTCTGGATCCTCTCCACTACATTTCACACATACTAACTCCCTTTTCAGATAAATTTTCAGCAACTCACTATTCTACAGTCAGAGAAGGGGAAGGGGAGAGAAACAAAGTCTGCATTTCCTTGACAAACTTCTTCTCTTCAAGGATTACACATTTGCTTGTTCTGGCTTCACGGGTCTTTCCATCTTGCAGCTAGTCTTCCTCTTTTTCTTTATCTCTCTCTCCCTCTCTCTCTCTCTTTCCCTTTGGTCTATATCTATCTACCTCTTTTGGTAGCTGATATCTTTCCATCATAAATAGATGTTGTTTTCCATTTCTCTCTCTCTCTCTATTCCTTTTCATTTACATTGTAAATATCTAGTTCTTTTCTGATGTCTTCATTTCTTATATGGTCCAATTTTGTCTTGACAAACTTATCTTAAGTCATTAAAAAAAGTAATTAGCAGAATATTTCCCATTCTGTATATATATAAATTTACCCACCCCACACCATGCAAGTAACCATATTCCACCTACCTTTCAATTCATAAAAATCACCAAAAACCAAGATTACCAAGTCTTAATCTGTTGCCTCCTTCACAAACTACTTTGAAATACACTGCTGTGTTCAAACACATTAGAAACAAACACTGTGATAGGCTACAGTCTGATATCAGTTGGATAGAGGTGGATTCATTGTCTAAAATTTATACCAAACAATTTATTTCTTTGACATGTATGAATCTGCCAAATCTATCAAAAGCTGTTTCTATCTTTAAACTGATTTCTGGTATAACCACAACAAAATCTGTATTATTTTACTAGACTTTTGCCCTTTACAGAGTGGTACAGAAGTAATATGACAGTTGACAGAACAATAGTCACTATAATTTCATAAGTATTTCTTTGTTTGAGGTGTCTAAATATGATGTGTACATGCATCACATATATATACTGGCTTACAAAAGTTAAAGAACAAAAGGAAAATTACGATAACTCAAAAACTGTATGATAAATATTTTTATGAATTTGGAAAGGCAATATGATATGAGATGTCAAAGAAATATCCACAAAAATTTTAAATAGTTTAAATTCAGCAACAAATACATACATGAAGACAAGTCAAACAGAAGAGGTGAAAATGAAATTGTTTAAGTACCTCAATAAAGAATGTGTTCTCACCTAACAGGATGCCTCCCCCAAACCATCCCACTATCTTCATCATAAGTATGCCTTTCACAGATGTTGGAGGGATAATAACATGTCCCTGGTTCTCTCCAGATCAGGGCACACCTGGTATCTCTTTTTATAAAAAATGGAGACTTATCTGTAAATATCAACCCATTGGTCTTGGGTCCAGTTGACTTGGAGCATGGCCCATTTCAAATATTCTCTCCTATGGCATGGGGCTATTGGAAAGCAGACTACCAGTCGCCTAGCATGAAGACTACTTTCGTGAATCTTTCTGCACACTGTGGAGGCAGATACCAATGTTGCTGATGAAAGGTCACATCATAGCTGATTTGGGATAGTACTCCTGTTTCAGCAAGCAGATAATCAGAGATATTGGTCACCTACTGCAGTTATAGTAAATGGACTTCCTTCACTGTATCACTGGAATGCTGTTTCTGCACCACTGGAAATGGTTTGAGAATTAAGGGATGACTCACTTACAACCATCTGGATATCCCCACTTGAACTTTGGCTGGGCTCTATTCTTACGATGAACTCATTGACTAAATGATGTCTTGCAGTCATATCCAAGGATTTTGCTATCACAAAATGTCTTGTTCTCGCTACACAAATGACATAACATGGAAAAACACTCCAAAATGCAAACTTTTATGCTGTGGCTCATTTTGCATGTACATCTGCAGTGCCATTCATTTGTATATATATGACAACCAGACTCAGCATCACTTTTTAATTAATGTACATATGACTTTCATATGTTTTTCCCATTTTCCTCCCAAGTTATTGAAATTTTTCTCTTTGTTTCTTAATTTATGGAAACCACTGTATTAAGTTCTGCTAATAAATTTTTTCTTGACCATAAATTATCTTACTGTCATATTATTTCTGGGCCACCCTGTATGGCATACATCTTCAGGAATAAACCATTAAAAGGGTGTTCAAAACAAAAGCAAAATATACCTTACCTTAACAAAAATGATAAGATGATCTAACAATGGAAGTATAAAATGCCAGGAGTATCCGGAATAAAGGAGAGGAATTGGTGGCACTGATAGCATTAGCCTGACCAAAAATTATTGGAATTACTGAGACCTGGTTGACAGAAGAGGATATAACAACAGAAATAGAAGTAGCAGGGTACAGCATTTTTTGGCAGGATAGGAAGGGAAAGCGTGGTGGTAGAGTACTGTTTATGATAAGTGAAGACTTATGTCATCTAAGAGTGGAGGCTTTGGAAGGCAGTGACACTAATGATTTTGAAAGCATATGGTGTAAGATAGAGATGGGCAAGATAGGATATTTAATGGGGTGTTGCTACAAACCAAGGAACACAGAGGGTGGAGACCAGGATGTTTAGACAGTTGAGCTTGGCAAGTGTAAGAAGAATGATTGTTATGGGAGATTTTAACTACAGCAGTATAAATTGGGGAGAGGAAGATGCATGTAGCAATAAGGGAATGGAATTTCTACAATTCTTGAGGGATAAATGTCTTAGACAACATGTAATAGAGGGAACAAGAGGTTCAAGAGTTTTGGATTTGGTCATAGCATCAGTAGAGGTGATAATAACTGAGATGACATCTCTCCCACCAGTTGGAGAGAGCAACCATGTGGTTTTGACTTGGAAGATGAATAGACATGCAGGAGTATCAAAGAGACAGAAACGTATGTGGAATTATAAGGCAGGTGATTATAACAGTCTTACACATCAACTTGGGGAAGTTTCAGAGGGAGGAATTGGAAGGCCAAGATATCATTAGTGCTTGGGAAATTGTGAAGGAATATTTGTTAGCAGCAATAGCAAGCTGTATTCCACAAGTGAAGAAGAGAACACAATTTGGTGTAAAGTGGATGATAAACAATATTAAACAGGAACTGCATGCGAAAAAAAGGCAATGGAAGAGATATAAGGAGACAAGTGAAGAGCAGATGCATGAAAAATATAAGACAGAGGCCAAGATGACTAGAATGGTAAGGAAGGCGAAACTGAAATATGAGAAGAGATTGGCCCTAAGATCCAAAGAAAATCCTAGGGAATTTTTTAGCTCATGGCCAGTAGGAGGAAAAATGATTGTGGGATAAAAATGGGAATAGAGTGAGTGATGCAGAGGACAGTGGAATTGTTCAATGAACACTTTATCGGTGTATTTCATCCTGGAGGAGTAAATTTTAATACTAGAGGGATAGGGCAGGTTCGAGGTTTAGAGGTGCAAGAGGAGAGTGTGTTCCAAACACTGAGTACCCTGGATGTCAGATTGGTCAACTGGATTCAGGATTGGCTGTCCAATAGATATCAGTGAGTTGTGTATGATGGGACAATTTCAAGGAGGCAGAGGGTTACAAGTGGGGTCCCACAGGGCTAGTACTGGGACTTATATTGTTTAACCTTTATATCAATGACATTGTCAGCGGATTGCAGGGGGGGGGGGGAATATTCAGTTGTTTGCAGATGATGTGAAGCTGGGAAGGGTTATTAGTAATAGTGCAGATGTGGTAGCCCTGCAAGGGGATTTGAATAAGCTAGACAGATGGGCAAATGAATGGGGGAGTCAGTTTAATGCAGCAAAATGTAAGGTCTTGAGGTTTGGGACACATCAATATGGTGCTGCATACTCTATTGAAAGAGCTATACTGGAGGAAGTAGGAGAGATAAGAGATCTGGGGTTGATGATTGATAGAAACCTGAAATTCAGGGGACATATTGCAAAGGTAATGAAGGTAACACAGAGAATTGCTGCAATAATAAGAAGGACGCTGACCTGCAGAGATAAAAGAATTATCATTCCGCTGTATAAGACCCTGATCAGACCACACTAAGGCTATTGTTCTCAGATTTGATCCCCAGGATTTTAAAGGGATAAATTAAGTGTGGAAAGGGTACAAAGGCAGATAACAAAGATGATTTTTTTCAGGACTGTACAATGTTAGTTATGAGGATCGGCTGAGGAAAAGTGGACTGCAGAGTTTGGTGGATAGAAGAAGAAGAGGTGATATGATTGAGACTTTTAAACTGTTGAGAGGTGGTTACAGGGTTGACAACGGGGAGTTCTTTCGCTTGGTTGAACAGCGGGAAGGAGTGATGACAAGGGGCCATCCTTTGAAGTTACGAAAGGAAACTGAGCAAGAGAGTGAGGAGTGGTTTCTTTGCATGGAGGGTGGTTGAACCGTGGAATGCATTGCCTGACAGTGGTGAGAGCAAGAACGGTCAATGAGTTTAAGTAGTGGTATGGTAGACTTCGTGTTTCCTAGGAAGGACCTCCCACGATGAGTCTTGATAGACTTTGTGTTTACTAGGAAGGACCTCCTGAGATGAGTCTTTTGACTCCTCAGAGGCCTAAATAATAATAATAATAATGCTTCAGTGTTTGACTTAAGTATGTATCATTTATTATTAATTCTGTAAAGTTTAGATGTCTTTTAAAAGAGAACAATAATTGGTGGAGAACAAGATCGTGATTCTTATTGCATCATGCTGGACACTGAATCCTTTCTGAGGATTCTTTGATTTCAGTGTATAGCATTTCTATTTGTTGCAAAACCCCTTCATGCCTGGTAATGGTGTGAAGTGATATGGAAGTATTTACCTATATAATTTTTTTTTCTGTAATACCTGTTATACCGATCTGTTCTGATTCAAAACAGATATTATATTCAAGAACAGAAGTGACTTGTTATATTCATTCTCATGAGTTCATTTTGATGTTTAACAAATTCAGACAAGAGGTGAAATCAAAGAACTTCAGTTTCAGTTCAGCTTTACTGTTATATTGATGACACAAATGAAAAAAAATTTAAATATTAAATTTCCAGATTAAAACGAATTATCAGTAAATCAACCTGGGAGTTTCGAGACAGCTGAGAAATGTTTAAAAAAATAAGATAGGAGAAGAAAACAAGAACAATAAGATGCAGGAAATTGCTAAATTTCATAAGTTATCAATGAATATAATAATAACTAGGTAAGTGAATTAGAACACAAAAAAGCAATATGATATGGGGATTCACAATAACTTAATCTGCACTTCACAATGGAGTCACTATATTGAGCAAAATAAAGGATATGCCAAATGTAACAGAGATGGAAGTATTTACCTATATAGTGCTTGTTGAAACTAATGATTTCAATAGTATTTATATATATATATATATATATATATATATATATATATATATAGTTCATCATCATCAAATTCCTGCCATGTACTCTCAAAGGGTGTACAGGATATGATAGTACTACATGAAAAATTTACATCATTACTAACTTCCTATCTACAATTTTCCTCCAAATCAGTCTGTTACTTGTCAAGGCTCCAACATTCAGAGCTTATATTTCTATCGTCTAAGGCACTTTGTACTGTATCAATCCACCTATATCTTGGTCTTCCTCTGGGTCATTTTCCTGCCAACCTCGCAGAGAACACTTGTTTTGCTAATCTTTCTCCGCTCATTCTGTTTAAGTGATCATACCACCTGAGATTAGCTCTGCTAATGCATTCCTGGATGTTGACAATGTCAAGTGCTTTCCTAATATCCTCATTTTTAATATGATATTGCCATTGATGCCATCTGTTCATGCTTCTAATTTTCTCAGGACTCTCATATCTGCAGCCTCTAGTCTTCGGTCAAGTGTTTTACTTCTGACCCAGCTCTCAGACCCATAAGTTAAAACTGGTTTGAACATAGTTATATATATATATATAATATAATATAGTATGAGAGAGGATGTGAAAGGATTGATGGAAGAAGCAAGAAAGAAAAATGAGAAAGTGAAAATTGTTAGTTTCTTACCAACATACAATAGCAATGAGTTAAGAAGGCTATGATATGAAATGAATCAATGTACTCGCAGAGGCTATAGAACAAATGGGTGTGAGTTTTTGGATTGTGGAATGAGTTTAAGACTTGTAATAAGAGGAATAAGTCTGCACTTATTCCTCTTATTCATTCCTATGAGCAGTAAAAGCTCATAGGAATGAAGGAGAATTTATTGAGCTACAAGATAACTTTCTCAAACAACATGTGAAAGAAGCAATTTAAAGCCAAAGAGCATTAGATTTAACCACAGCATCGAAAGGGATATAAGTTAATATTGTCTGTTTGCCATTAGTTGGTGACAATGATCTTGTCATACTGACCAGGAAATCAACTAACTCATTATTCATTCCAATTAGGACAGGTTACATGCTGAACTACAAAGCTGGAAATTATGACAAATTAAGGATAATACTATCTTTGACCTTATAGTATAAGTTAATGAATGGGAAATATATAGTAATGCATGGAAAGTGGTTAAATGAAGGCATATCTAAATGTGTTTACAGACCTCAAAGAACATAGACGGTGTGAGTTAAATGGATGTGCAACCCCAATAAGCAAGAGATCTATAAGAAAATGATGATGTAGAAGTAACATAATGAGAATAAGAGTGGGAGAAATAAATTAAAGTGCAGAACAGAAGTTACGAGTTGTATGGAAAGCAAAGTTGGAGTATGAAAAGAAACTGGCTATGCAGATTAAAGACAATAACAAAAATTCCATCATTATGCAAATTACTGCAAGTAAAAGAAAGAATGAATTTGGAAGAATAACTTTACTGAATGCAGATGGTATCCTTGTGTCAGAAGTAGTTAATATTGTTCAAATAATGAGTGCTCACTTTGCTAAGAAATATCAACCAGGTGTGTATACCATGATGTCCAGTGCTGCTTCTACTATATTGGAACAATATCAACTACTTCTGACACAAGGGCATTCAGTAAAGAATGCAGATGGTATCCTTGAACTTCTAGAACCTCTTTGACTAGAATGAAGTTCTAGAGCTGTTGTATAACCTGAATAATAATTCAGCTATAGGGAGAGATGAGATATTGGCAAATATGCTAAAGAAATTTTCTGCCAAACTGGCTATGCTACTTTAGCATACATCTCAGTTCATTAAAGGCCCCACGGAAAAGAACAGAATGTATGATAATCCCATTGCAAAGGTGATGCAAATGCCTAATCATCACCCTAACAATATGTCTGGAGGGAATGTGAAAATTTTGTAGAAGTTGATAAGAACTCGCAGAAAAATAGGCTATATTTTGAAAAGAAAAGCACAAGCATATTAAAAGAAGGTCATATCTGAGCAATTTGCTCTTATTTTATAATAATGTCATGAAAGAGTTGGATAAAGGCAACAGATATAATGATACTATTAGACTTTGGTAAGGCATTTGATAGGATACCACATAAAAGGCTGTTACATAAAGTGGAGAATATGGGATTGGAATATAAAGTATCTGCTTGGATAATTGGATGGCATATATCAGAAATTGGTATATGGTGGGTGTGAATCTACAAGATTTAAGCTGGTGTTCCCCAGGGATCAGTCCTTAGACCATTGTTGTTCAATCTATACATTAATGATATTGGGAAAGACCAGACAGGAGATGTTCAACTGTTTGTTGATGATACAAAGATAGACAAAGCAATCGAGGATGCTACTAATATGCAACACTTGCAAAATGATTTGAATTACCTGGAACAGTGAGTAAATGATAATGGTTATCAATTCAATGTTAGTAAGTACAGAGTTATGCACATTGGAAATGATGAAATATCCAATGGCATATTATATTGGTGAGATTATACTTGGAGAAACTGACGAGGCTAAAGATCTTGGAGTTGTGGTGAACAGGAAATTGAGGTTCAAAAGTTAGATAGCTACAATTGCAAATACAACTCAGAGGATAATTGTAATATTGAAAAAAATGCTAACATGTAAGGATATAGGGTATGTGGACTGCAGACACTGGTAGACGGGGGAAAGAGGGGTGATACGATAGAAGTCTATAACTTCTGAGAGGGTGTTATAGGATATCAGTTGATGATATTTTGACATGGATGATCATGCCAAAGTTTGTGTGCTGTTAAAAAAGGAGTAAGGGCTAGATTTTTCTCTCAAAGAAACATGAGTGACTTGAAAATTTGTCTGTTGGAGTAGTGAGCACATCTAATATGAAGGATTATTTAAATTAAGGAGATATTAAATCCCACATTGTTTTAAAACCGAATAAGAAACTCAAGGTTCAGAATCAATGAACCTTGAGTTTCATCGATTCTGAATGAGTTTCATGCGAATATAGTGACTATAAACATATTGGCGAGTACTAGCGTAAGCTAAAGCGAGTAGTTCAAGTATGTAGTACAAACTAGGGCAACTCATTGCAAAGGTGGGGAAAGTTCTGATCGCTATTCTTAGTATTTTCCATAATGTAAAACCCATCTCCTAGGAGATGTATGGTGTTATACATTATGGTGGGAGGTCACTATCCAGACCTGTTTAGATCTTTATTGAGATCTCATCAGTGAGTAGCTAGACCAAAATATAATACTAAGAATAGCGATCAAAACTTTCTCCACCTTTGCAAAGAGTTGCCTTAGTTTGTACTATGTACTTGAACTACGTGCTTTAGCTTAAGCTAGTAGTCGCCGATACGTTTATAGTCACTATATTTGGCATGAAACTCTTTGATTCCGAACCTTGAGTTTCTTATTTGGTTTTAAAACAACGTGGGATTTAATATCCCCTTAATTTAAATAATGTTTTACATCGCCGAAATGAAGCCTATTGGCCCGTTATTTTAAATAATTTATGGGTGCACTTTTTTGACAACTCGTATAGAAGAGTATATAAGTTCTTTTCGCTATACCCTTAGTATTATACTTTGGTCTAGCTACTCACTGATGAGATCTCAATAAAGATCGAAACCGGTCTGGGTAATGACCTTCCACCATAATGTATAACATCATATATCTCCTAGGAGATGGGTTTTGCATTATGGAAAATATTAAGAATAGCAATCAGAACTTTCTCCACCTTTGCAACGATAATAAGTTTAGTTTAATCCTTTATCCAAGTGTGAGCAAACAAAGTTTGCGCCTGAAAGTATCTTCAGTACTGGGGTAAGGTAGTGCAACACCAGGCAACTCGTTGCAAACCTTTGCAACGAGTTGCCCTAGTTTGTACTACGTACTTGAACTACGTGCTTTAGCTTACACTAATAGTTGCCGATACGTTTATAGTCACTATATTCGGCATGAAACTTTTTGATTCCGAACCTTGAGTTTCTTATTCAGTTTAAAAACAATGTGGGATTTAATATCCCCTTAATTTAAATAATGTTTTACATCGCAGAAATGAAGCCTATTGGCTCTTTATTTTAAATAATATGAAGGAATTTAAGATAAACAGATAAAGTGTTAGAATTGTAAGAATGTCATCTGTTTTTTAAGATTATTTGGAAGTGATAACATTAAATGCAAGTATGCTGAGAGATCTGATAAGTCTTCTAGACTTCATTTAAGAGGAGTGACCATTCTGTGGAGAGAGTTATAAAAGGATGAAAGCAGCTTCCTTGATGCTGGCTGAATCCAAACTGATAGCATGATTTGTTATAGATGAGTGATTTGGGATGCTTTACCTTCTGTATGCTACACTGTGAAGTTTTTTTTTTTTATTTCAAAATTTCGGCTTATATGACCTATGTAAAGGTAGACAACTAGAACAGGAAATCATAAAAAACCAGAAGGAGGCTATGGACAAGTTTGGATAACGTTGTAAACTATTCTGATTTTCAGTTAGTGTAGTGATCTTCATGAAAACATTTCTAATGTATGGGATAGAAGCAGTGTTTCTGTACTGAATGTTAGGATTTTGCAGAGAGCAGTATCAGAAAACAGCATCCCCTAGATGGTGTTCTTGCAAAATCTGTTATAGACTAACTTGCTGAGAATATACTGAAGTTTCTTTAGAATATCTTCCTCTTTTAAAGCAGAGACTACTCTTTTTTTAAGTGTGGAGTTTTTTTGTTTTTTTTTATGAAGAATGATGGAGACATGAATATAAGGATGAAAACAAATTGAAAGAATGAAGTTATTTAAATACAATACATTATATTTTCAACCATGAAGATGTCAACAATCATCAGACAGCATGTTTTAGGATGGCCTCGAAAAGAATCCCTCCCCCAAAGTTCTCCAATAAGAGATCTGCAGAAGGGAAATAATAATAATAATAAGGGAAAAAATAAGGAGATTCCCATGGCCAGAAAAAAAAAAAGGTTGCTTGTGAAAACAATAATTCCATTTAAAGAAACTGGACTGAAGGCAGTGAGTGGCAAGAAGAGATTGTAAAAATAATCATATTAAAAATTTCTGAATATTTTTACGTATTAATTTTGCTTGTTAGTTTTGTTTTCATACACGCAGTGTCTGCACTTGTGATGTGCTCGTTATGAAAATATTATGTTAGAAGTAATATGTAAAAAAAAGTAAAAATATTGAAGTACTTACTTAATTGATTATTTGTATTATTTATAAGAAAGTTTATTGTGTTTTTAAATGTTGAATTTTGTGTTTATGAAAGACTTTCTTCAGCGCTGGTGGATACAGCGAGTCAGCCATATTTTTACAATGCGTAGTTTCTGACGTTGTTGAAGTGCGCATGCTCCCGGAGTGAACTTGATGTTTGATTGACAGCTGACAAGGAAAGCGTTGCGTATCCAAGTTACAGTGGTAAACAAGAGAGCGTTCGGAAAGTTTTTAGAACACTGGCCGAGGAATATTCAAGTTGGGAGGAACTTGATTTTTTGTGTGCGGCAGTCAAAAGGAAATTTCATATTGTATTCCGAAAAAGGAATAGTGGAAATAATATGTTTCAAGAAGGAACAAGTACAGAAGAAAAAGGAAATCTTGAAACTAAGTTTTTATAAACTGGCCGAGGAATATTCAAGTTGGGAGGAACTTGAATTTTTGTGTGTGGCAGTTTAAAGGAAATTTCATATGTATTCCGAAAAAGGAATAGTGGAAATAATATGTTTCAAGAAGGAATAAGTACAGAAGAAAAAGGAAATCTTGAAACTAAGTTTTTATAAACTGGCCGAGGAATATTCAAGTTGGGAGGAACTTGATTTTTTGTGTGCGGCAGTCAAAAGGAAATTTCATATTGTATTCCGAAAAAGGAATAGTGGAAATAATATGTTTCAAGAAGGAATAAGTAAAGAAAAGGGAAATCTTGAAACTAAGTTTTTATAAACTGGCCAAGATATATTCAAGTAGGAAGGAACTTAATTTTGTTTTATGTGAGGCAGTAAAAAAGGAATTTTAAAGGGATCCTAAAAATTGAAGTACAGAACCTTGTAACTTCTGGAAAGAGCCTTAACAGGAAGAGAATAAGACTATGAACATATTTTTTGTGATTGTAAAAAAAAAGGTGTTTTGTCTTAAGAGTAAGTTTATATTTTTTTAATAAGGCCTTGGATCCATATAATCTGTAATTGTAGTTATGTATTTTACTAGAAGTGTATATATGTTGTTTTAAGTTTTATTAAATGTGTTTATTTTGTACTTGGTGTTGAGTCAATGATTAGTTGGATTCTGAAAGAGTGAGTTAAAGTCATTGCACCAATTGGAGTGAACTCTTTGTGCAAATATAATAACATATAGGGACACTCGGAGTCAAAATAAAAATAATTGTTAGTAAATGAAATATTATTTATAATACACATTATAAATAACTAATGGCGCAGCCTATATAGGATAAATCATTAAATATTAACAATGGCGCAGCCTATATAGGATAAATCATTAAATATTAACAATGGCGCAGCCGAGAGGATAAATTCAAAAATATTAACAATGGCGCAGTCGACGACAGGATAATTGGTTATGACTAAACTATTTTAGAATCCAAAAGGCAAATCTTGACTCAAATAAAAAAAAAAATGGCTACAGAAAATAGTAATATTAGTAGTAAAGTTCCTTCAGTTAATGATGAAGAATTTTTTAGGTTAATAAATCCAACCTTAGTAATACCTACTTTCTCAGGTGATAGTAGTGAAAGCATAGAAACATTTTTAGGTATGCAGAAAAAATTAAAGATTTAGGAAATTGGTCAGATTTTCACTTGTTAATTATACTTCGTAATAAATTGTTGGGAAAAGCCAAAACATTTTTAAATACATCTCCTTTACTAAGAGATAGTGACAATTATGCAACCTTTAAAAGTTTGCTAATATCAGAATTTTCAAATGTAAGAGAATTAGGGCCAAACATTTGGAAGATTCAACAGTGTATCCAAGGTAATAAGGAATCTGTTTCTGAATATTATCATAGATTGTGGACCATTGCTCATGGATTTAATATTTCATCTGAAGAGAAATCATCTTTAGAATGGTTGCTCTTTAATCAATTTAGGCTTGGTCTCAAGGATAATTTAAAAGAAACAGCGTATAAGAAAAAAGTTAGAAATCTTGAACAATGTTTTGAGCTTGTTAAAGAAAAGGAAGAAAGATTAAGAGATATTTTTCATTCCTCAAGCAATAAGCAAGTAAATTCTTTTCAGCATAATCAAACTCATTCTTCTAACATTGTGGGTATTGATAAAATGAGAGAAGAAAAGCTTCAAAAGGGTAAAGCTGCAAATAAAAAGAAAAAGTCTAAGGAAACTTCTGTGAATTTTACTAAAGATATTCCAGAATCTGATTCCAGGGTAAAATTACATGATTTGGAAAAATATGAGGAACTGAAAACATTTCTGAGTGAAGAAATAGAAAGACAACAGAGACCCATAGTACAAGGACAGGAACTTCTATTTAAGATGATGTCGGATTTAACAATATCCAAAAATCTTACAGATAATCAATCTTTTTCTTGTAAATCTGATAGCATTAACAGGAATAAAGCATCTCATAGGAGATACATTCCAAAATGTTTTAGATGCAATAAACAGGGTCATTTTGCTAAAGATTGTTATGTTAGAGATAGATTTTGTTTTCAAAATAAGAAATCAGAGAATAAAAATAAATCTGGAATTAGTTATTATTCCAATATTATACTGGCAAGGACAGAAATGTCAAACTATTCACTAAATATGGGTAAAGCCAAAGACAGCTATAACCATAAAAGAAAGTTTGATGTAGCATTAGCTCCTTATGCTAATGAAAGTAATCCTTTAACAGTATTACAAGGATTTATTGAAGATGTACCTTGTGATATCTTACTTGACACAGGTGCACACATTTCACTCATTTCTTATAGCTTATTTAACAAAATTAAATCTCTAATTCCAAATGATATTTCAGTTTTAAGCAATCCAATTAAGTTAAAAGGAATATTTGAATCTGAAATTTCAGCTTATAAGCAAATTAATGTCTTTATTTCAATTCCTTGTTTTCCATTGAAAGTTTCTCATTCATTAATTGTTCTTCCAGAATCTTCAAATCCAAATGTACAAATAATATTTGGAATTGATTTTCTGAAACGTCATGGGTTTGTGTGTAATTTTGTTGATAATACAGTATCATTGTGTGGAATAGAATGCTGTTTGGATAGGAAATCAGGTGACAGTGGAAAATTAGAGCAGTCTCCTGAAGTTTTTCTAGATACTAGTGAAAATGATCAAGTATTTAATATTGAAACTCTAAAGAATAAGGATCCTAGTATACAAATTTGGGAAAAGGATAAGATTATCCAAGCTCAGAAGGATGATCTCATACTAAAAACTATTTATGAAGCAGTATTGAAAGAGGAAACTCAACTAGATACATTTTTGAATCTGGAAAACTTGTATTTAGATAAAGATGGGTTACTCTTATCTAGACAAATGGAAGATGGAAAGTTGAAGGTGAAAATATTGGCACCAACTGAAATGATTCCTTGGATTATGTATACTTTCCATGATTCTGACTTAGCAGGACACCAAGGGTTTTCTAAAACTTTGGAAAGAATAAAGGATCGTTACATCTGGAAAGGTATGAAGAGTGATATACTCACGTATGTCAAGTCATGCCATAAGTGCCAAATAAGATCCCCTTATAGAGGAAAAGCTCCTTTACAACCATTTCCAATTCCAACTAGACCATTTCAAGCTGTTGCTATTGATGTAGTAGGTCCTCTACCAATTACTAAGAAAGGAAATAGGTATATTCTAGTAGTCATAGACATGCTAACTAGATTTCCTGAAGCAGTATCAATGAAAGACCAATCTGCAAAAACTATTGCAAGAAAGTTTTTGAATATGATAGTTTGTAGATATGGAACTCCTCAGACCTTACTTTCAGATCAAGGAGCAAATTTCACATCTGAACTATTATTACAGTTATGTAAATTGCTTAATGTTAAGAAGATTTTTACAACACCTTATCATCCGCAATGTAATGGTATGTGTGAAAGATTAAATAGAAACATAAAGCAAATACTTTCAAAGTTGGCAAACACCAAAATGAATGATTGGGATACACATATCTCTCAAACATTATTTGCATGTAGGTCTGCTTTTCATTCTGCTATCAAGGAAAAACCATCTTTTGCATTATATGGTTTTGATCCAGTTTTTCCTAATGAACTTGTTTCAGTTATTCCAAATACAGGATACAGTGATATAAATGAATATTTAGAATTAGTAATAGATAAGTTTTCCACTACTCATAGACTAGTAGGTGAGATAAGTAAATTAAGTGCTCAGAAAACTAGACAATATATAAATCGCTTTAGAAAATATAAATCTTTTGTACCAGGTGATTTAGTATTGTTAGATGATAAATCTAGTATTAAAAGAGTTGGGAAATTAGGAAAGAAAGCCTTAGGTCCATTTAGAATTTTAGACAATTTTTCTCCTGTGAATTTTAGAATTCAAGATGTCAATAATCCTAGTAAAATTTTAAATGTACACTCTGATAGATTAAAAAGGTACTTTTTGGGAAATAAAAATTTAGTTACTTTAGGTGATAATATGAATAAAATATTGAAGGATGAATGTAGTTTTCCTAATACTAATTGTGAATCTTATTCAAAGTTAAATGATAGGAAAGGGAATAGATCTAATATTCATAATTCAAATATGCAGCGAAAGAAAAAATTAAATTTTGGTAAAATGAACCAAAATACAAGAAATTTTAGAAATCCTAAGACACACATTTCAGATGATGTACAATGTAGGAATAATGATAATCAAATTGATTCTAATATTGATGAAAGTATAGCGGAATTTCATAGGTTGATAAATATAGGATTAAATAAGAAAAGGGAAGTTAAAGATACCTCAAATTTAGTTAGTAAGGATAAGGAATCCCAGAAACTTTTAGAATCTCAAAAACCTGTAGAAACTGATTCTGATAGTGATGATTCTATAGATTTAGGACATCATTCAAGTAGTTTAAATGAAGCGTTTGAAAGGTATAAAAATGAAATTTTTAAGTATACTAATTTGGAAGAAGAAAGTTCAGAATTATCTCTAGTGTCAGATGATTCTGAAACTAGTGATTCAGAAGATATACATAATGATTAGATAATTAGATTTTAAAATATAACGATTTAGAAATAAATTATTAAAAGTTTGTTTAGATGTAGGTTAAATATTTAAAAAAAAAATTTTTTTTTTTTAAAAAAAATTTTTTTTCACAGAAAAATGAAACTGATGTAAAAATAATCATATTAAAAATTTCTGAATATTTTTACGTATTAATTTTGCTTGTTAGTTTTGTTTTCATACACGCAGTGTCTGCACTTGTGATGTGCTCGTTATGAAAATATTATGTTAGAAGTAATATGTAAAAAAAAGTAAAAATATTGAAGTACTTACTTAATTGATTATTTGTATTATTTATAAGAAAGTTTATTGTGTTTTTAAATGTTGAATTTTGTGTTTATGAAAGACTTTCTTCAGCGCTGGTGGATACAGCGAGTCAGCCATATTTTTACAATGCGTAGTTTCTGACGTTGTTGAAGTGCGCATGCTCCCGGAGTGAACTTGATGTTTGATTGACAGCTGACAAGGAAAGCGTTGCGTATCCAAGTTACAGTGGTAAACAAGAGAGCGTTCGGAAAGTTTTTAGAACACTGGCCGAGGAATATTCAAGTTGGGAGGAACTTGATTTTTTGTGTGCGGCAGTCAAAAGGAAATTTCATATTGTATTCCGAAAAAGGAATAGTGGAAATAATATGTTTCAAGAAGGAATAAGTACAGAAGAAAAAGGAAATCTTGAAACTAAGTTTTTATAAACTGGCCGAGGAATATTCAAGTTGGGAGGAACTTGATTTTTTGTGTGCGGCAGTCAAAAGGAAATTTCATATTGTATTCCGAAAAAGGAATAGTGGAAATAATATGTTTCAAGAAGGAATAAGTAAAGAAAAGGGAAATCTTGAAACTAAGTTTTTATAAACTGGCCAAGATATATTCAAGTAGGAAGGAACTTGATTTTGTTTTATGTGAGGCAGTAAAAAAGGAATTTTAAAGGGATCCTAAAAATTGAAGTACAGAACCTTGTAACTTCTGGAAAGAGCCTTAACAGGAAGAGAATAAGACTATGAACATATTTTTTGTGATTGTAAAAAAAAAGGTGTTTTGTCTTAAGAGTAAGTTTATATTTTTTTAATAAGGCCTTGGATCCATATAATCTGTAATTGTAGTTATGTATTTTACTAGAAGTGTATATATGTTGTTTTAAGTTTTATTAAATGTGTTTATTTTGTACTTGGTGTTGAGTCAATGATTAGTTGGATTCTGAAAGAGTGAGTTAAAGTCATTGCACCAATTGGAGTGAACTCTTTGTGCAAATATAATAACATATAGGGACACTCGGAGTCAAAAATAAAAATAATTGTTAGTAAATGAAATATTATTTATAATACACATTATAAATAACTAATGGCGCAGCCTATATAGGATAAATCATTAAATATTAACAATGGCGCAGCCGAGAGGATAAATTCAAAAATATTAACAAGATCTCTGATAAGATTCAACACTTCACTGAAGGAGAAAATTTTGCAAAGGTAGATTATACAAGTAAACTAAACTTGCAACTCTTAATGTATTTCATGTGGGGTTCCTCCTCCATCCCTTAGGATGAGCTGAGTCCTCCTAATGATGGATTAAGCATGTATTTTTTGACACCTAGATCTGTGTGTGTTCATGGGGCCAGTTTGCCTGTTCTGAGGGATGAAAAACCTGAATTTCCAGGTGAAAAAACCCTCTACCTCCATATAAGACAGGCTAACTCACCTTCAGTCAAAAAAGACAATATAATGGTACCTCATGTCATGGACAGGAATCGTACTTACGTTTTCCGACCAAAAAGCTTCATCTATACTGACTGAGATACTGAAGCTGGCAACTCTTAATGAAAGAATCAGAATGCCTAATTGTACATTTTTAATAAAACTAGCAAGATGCCTCGATAATAAATAAAAAGATGAGCTTATTCCATGAACTATGAGTATCAACAGAATTTCAGCTCTGTGAATCTTGGACAATTCATATCATACAGAAGTTAGAAGGTGACAAGAGGAAGTTTTCATTTCAGGTCTATTGACCAATTAGATATATTTCTTTGTGATATGTAAAATCGGTTTCTTTACAACTCACCCACATAGGATCTGTGTCTAAAGTACAGCAGTTGAATAGTCTGAAAAATGAGAGATTTTTAAATGATAATCATGTTCAAGACAACTGTCACATTGCCTTTGTCTACTTTTGCTTTCAGGATTATGATTTTTTTTTTTTTTTTGTTTGTTTCTTTCTTTTTAAATTATAAAGGCATTTTTTCTAAACTAGTGATACTGCTTTTTGGCATGAAGTTAAGAGAACAGAAGCTTTGAACCTGATATCATTTGCAGAATTTTACTGAATATGAAGACTGGTATTTTCTATTTGCTCTTTAGTCAACATTAATTATAATGGTTAAAGAGCAGCATTAGCTGAAGTATAAAGAATATCTTGAAGTAATTAATCAGATATTTCAATATACTCAAACTTAACTTTTACAATAATCATCTACTAAATCACTTTGACTGTTACTATTCTAATTGTTTATCTGAGTTTGGCTTTAATTTGTAATCATTATTTCTTCTTTAGCTAGTTGAACCTCTAAGGTTCTTAGCTGAATGCACCAACTTCTTGAATTCCTTTCTGTCTTGAGCTTTTTCATTCCAGTTCTGAATTCCCATCTCATCTAATTCTTTTTGGATATTATTCTCCCTAGGCATCTGAACTCTACATCTGAGTAGCTTTCAATCAGGCTTCATCTTGAATGCCTGTTTAGCCATTCTCTCTTCACCCATTCTTTCCACATGTCCAAGCTATATCAATCTGCTTGCTTAAGTCTCATCAACTAGAAGTGGGGATTTATAGAGTTCATACAGTTCTTGGTTATGTCTTCTTCTTTTTCATTCACTTGTTATGTTATCTCTTACAGGTCCATAGACTTCTCTGAGGATTTCATTTTCAAAGATATGCAACACTTTTGCATCTTGGTCTATTATGCTCCATACAAAACAATAGGTCTAATGACTCTTGTACATTTCTGTTTTTACTCTGCTTGATAGAATTTTGGAATATAGTAAATGATGTAGTGAATAATAAGATCTATTGGAGGCATGTATTCTAGCTTTTATTTCTGTACTAATTTTATTATCTTGAGTAATCAATATTCCAAGATATTTGAAGGAGGTGGCACTTTTAAATTTCAGGTTATCAATGGTAAAATGGTCATTTTCCCCCTTGATTGTGATTTCTGCATACACTTAAATATTCAGTTTTATCCTAGCTGATTTGTAATCCTAGCTTTTCAGTAGCAATTTTGAGTTTTCTAAATGTTGTTCTAATGTTTTCAGCATTTTCTCCACCAGGGCATGTATCATCTGCATATCCTAATATCACTGTTCTGTTTATATTATCTTTTACAATTTCTTGAATGCATTTTTCTAATGCTAAATTATAAAGAATGGGTAAAAGGGCATCTTTTTGTTTCAATCCTGTCTTAATTATAACAAAAGGTTCAGATCTAATCAAAATGTGCAGGTTGACAGCTGAAACATGGTATTAGCTAATGGAATTAGATCTGAAGTATTTATTTGCTTTGTTGCTTTCCTAAAGTCTACAAATAAAATATGGATCTGCAGATCATATTCCATTCTTTTTCTAGTATCTATTGATCCTTTTTTGGAATTCTACTTGATATTTACCAATCAGTATAAGATAAGATTCTTTTTAGTATAATATTGGATAAAATTTTGTAGCCTGTTGATAGTAGCGATATTCTCCTGTAATTTTAGCATTCCTATTTGTTTCCCTTTTTATAAACTGGAATGATTAGTGATTCTTCCAATTCTGCAGGTACCTCTTCTTTTTCCCATATTAATTTACCAGTTTATGTATATGAGTGGTTAATTCACTACTCCCATATTTAACGAATTTAGCAATTATTCTATCAGTACCTAGTGCCTTGTTGTTTTTGAGCAGCTTTATACTTCCCTCTATTTCAGCTAGGGAAGATTTAAATATTTCTGGATGACTAGTATGATAAGTATTATGTTTGAAAGACACAGTAGTTTCATCACAATTTAGGAGTTTGTTAAAGTATATTTCCATTATTTGTCCATTGCTATTGATGATTCCTGTATTTTCATATGTGATTTTGTTTTTTGGTTTTTAGTTTCATGGAAAATTTTTCTGGGATTATTTACTGTAAAGTATTTCTGGATTTTTTTCAATCTGTTCACAAAAAAAAAAATTCTGTTGTTTTATTATTTTATTGGCTTACTTACTGCATTATTTGTATCTCAGAGAGGCATGAATATCAGTTGGATTATTAAGCAAAGTGCTTCTATCTTTTTTTTCTTTTTCTTTAAAATTGAACCATTTTTTACTGTATTTTACTTTGAATTCCAAATGAGTTTTCTGCTGCTACTTTTATGCCATCCTTGATATGATTCCAGATGTTTTCAATATTTTCATTCTCCCCTGGATGTATATTTTTCAATTTCTGTTTTAATTCACACTCATAATTTCTTCTGCCTTCTGTTATATCTAGTTTATTAATGTTGTATCTCAGCTGATTTGTATGTGATGAAAAATATTTATTGTTTATTTTAATCTTAAGTACGGCACCAATTAGAAAATGGTCACTATCACACTCAGCTCCTCTGAATGCAATTTCTATGCCTTTTACTGATTATGATATGGTCTATTTGATTGAATGTACACCCATCAGATTTCCATGTTTGTTTATGTATAATCTTCCTCATAAACATAGTGCTGCTTATTATTAAATTTCTAGATAAGGCTAAATTAACTAATCTTTCTCCACTAATACTTGTCTCTTCCTGAAGGCTTTGGTTTCTAATAATTTTTTTATAAATTTCTTCTTTTCCAATTTTTGTATTTAAATCACCTACTAAAATTATTATATGCTACTGGGGAATTTTTTATAAAATTAATTCCAGTTTTTCATAGAATTCATCTTTTATTGCCTCTTGCATTTTATTGCACAACTGAAAGTAGTCGCTTACAGATAACACCTTTAAGCACATATTGAATAATAATGCTAAACTGATTGATGGATGAATTATCTTGTGCTGAATCAACTTGAATAGAATAATATTTTGCTTAAGAAACTTCATGACTAATTCTTTCTTGTATCGTATTCTTCATAATTTGCATTAACATGTTAATAGTTGTTTTACTCAGCTATGTAACAAGTCCACCACGACCTTTCCATTTTGTTCTAATCATCTGATTCTTTGTGTAGACTTGTTTTGTACTGCAGAAATGTGAGCTGCATAATGAGGTCACATTTTGCTATCAACTGCACTGCAGTTAAAAAACTGCCATGATTCAGAACCTCATAATCCAGAGTGTAGGCCGATTCATTTCTGTGACCTCGAAAAGGAATGTCTTGCTTGCCTAACATCTTTATGATGTCTATAATCCTCATGATAATAATCCCCTGCTTCAACACTTCTTTCTTTTTAATTAATGAAGATGCAAAAATAAATCATCTAATGTGCCATCATTAACCACACTGATAAATAGCTGAACATTTCTGACGTGTTGTTGTCGATTCATGTAAAGCTAAGCTTTGGCTAATACGCCTGTAGTCACTAAAGCCACGTTCAAAGGGTGATGGATTACAAGTATTGGGAGACTTAAAGGCCAAGCAGTATGAACAACATAAACACCTATTTTTTTGTGTTATATGTTAGCCATTTTCTTGGAACTGAGTCATTCATAATTTCTCTCATACAAACGAGCATCAAATGGCAGATCATCAAGTAGCTGAAATGGATGTTCAGCAACAAACTGTTTCAGATTTGCTCATGATGGATATTGGAAGATTCCAGCAGTTGATCTTTCATTTTCTTGTGTAGGTTCATTTATAGGTGTGCTTCAGAAACCAAGTAATTTATGCTTGAAGGTAATATCTGATTTCCTGTAACTAGTTGAAGCTATGTGTTCAGATGTTGCAACTACAGGTACTAAAGATACCAAAAAATGAAGCCCAAAAGTAGTACTTAGCCTGGGTTGGTGAGTAAAGGATGCTATTGTATTTGTCTCTACATTCAAAGTAGCTCTTTCCTCTTGTTGTAACTCACAAGTCATTGCATCATCACCATGAGTATTGTTTCTTGCTTCTTGATTATTTGTTGTGGAACTGTACATTGATGTGAATGGTGGTTGGGGTATTATAAAATCTGTAATAGACCTGCATCGCTTGGCTGATTCCTGCCTTTCTGCTTCTCGTTGCTCTTTGTGTTTCAAGTGATCCAGATTTATGCTTTTTCTTTTCCATGCTGGTAGGGGAAGTAATCCTGAAATTAAAACTTAATTAAAAATAATCCATGTTGGGAAAAATGAACACCTACAATTACACCGCAAGAACACATCAAAGGAAATATGCTTTATAGATGCATCTATTATTAACAACAATTTTAACAATCACAGTAATTTTAACTGTAGAATAAATAAAAGGTATCATTATTTATTGAATTTGCATTATGTGTATATATTATTATTTGAGACTGCAGCTTAAATACATTTACTATCAAGTATTTTTATACTCATTTTATACAATGAAAGAAAATACCTTATATTTAAATTTAGGGACATAGGGCCACAGTATACAAAAAATATTAATTAAATACATACCTTTTATAAAACACATAAAACACAGCAAGCACGAGGTGAAGAGCTGATGAAGCACACTCAAACTGAGGCCGACGCAATGAAAAATATTTGCTGTCTTTGCAATGTATGCAATAGCTTGATACAAAGTTGACTCCGGTTGCACGTCACAATCCCAGGCTGGGATTCCCAGCTAAGCTTCGTTGCTTTGCCTTTACAATATGCATCGGCCTCACATAACCAACCCGAATCAGAATTATTTATTATATTCTTAAATATAAGTATCCTCAAAAATTGATTTTATTAAAATTTTTTTATTAAAATAGTAATACAACGTACATTTTAGTTGCCTACAGTAATAATATTGGAATTTCTATTATATTTTCAAGCTACTAAAAGATTATTAACATTTTTAACATAGTCTAATGTTTAAAGAGGGCCACTTGCCATCGGGCTAGCTGACACCCTGGTCAGTTCGCCACTGTGTGTATATAATATATATACTGGGTGATCCAAAAGTAACAGAAAAAATTCAATAATTCGAAAAGTATAGACAGTAGAACAATGCGGTTTTTAGAGAAATGCACTGAAAGGCATGGGATTTCTTATTTAATAACGAAAAACTTTATTATCAGAATAGTTACATTTGCCACGACAGGTGGCACTTCAGTTGTGTCAGTAGTTTGTGCAGTGGCACAGCACAGTTCGCAACAAAGCTAGGATTACAAATGTTCAATGTGACGACCGTCATTCATGAGAATGAACATAGCACGACACCCTGCACAGCATCGAAGAGGGTTTCAGCTGTAATTCCTGTCACATGATGGCGAATAGCTTCTTTCAACATGGCCAATGACGTCGGCCGACCTCTGTACACCTGTGACTTCAAGTAGCCCCATAACCAAAAGTCACAAGGTGTAAGGTCTGGAGATCTTGGTGGCCATTCGTGTGGGAAAGAGCAACTGAGGACACGGTCATCACTAAATGTCGATTGCAGCAGGTGCTGGAGAGGACCTGTGATGTGCAGAGGTGCTCCATCCTGCATGAATGTTACACTATGGAGCGCTTGCCTCTCTTGCACATTCGAAGTTCTGATAATATAGTTTAACTAAAAGTGCTTTATCTCGTAACGATAACATGCCTCACCTTGGCAGAACACTTAACTTCAGTATTATTAAAACACTTAAGGAACAGAACAACGTAGTTAAAGATATAAATTAAATTAAACTTTAATAAATATTTTCCGATATTTCGGCAACGTCACGTTGCCATTACAACACAGAAACTGGGAATGAAGAGATGAAGCTATTGTTCTCCTAACAGTCCTGATGGTGCCTTCTAGCGGGCTAAGTAGGTGTTCTTGGCCGTTGGGCTGAAGGTCTGCTGATGTAGGCCTCCCAAATTTGGGGCAGTCGCATACAACCAAATTTGTTGAGGTTTGGAGAATTTCTTAGGGCTGAGGCTGATTCCATAAAGAGTCTTTCAAATTTGTATTTGCTACGGTGCAAATACAAATTTGAATATGGAATGCAAATACGGTGCAAATACACCGTAGCAAATACAAATTTGAAAGACTCTTTATCTCAGCCCTAAGAAATTCTCCAAACCTCAACAAATTTGGGTGTATGCGACTGCCCCAAATTTGGGAGGCCTACATCTGCAAACCTTCAGCCCAACGGCCAAGAACACCTACTTAGCCCGCTAGAGGGCACCATCAGGACTGTTAGGAGAACAAAGCTTCATCTCTTCATTCCCAATTTCTGTGTTGTAATGCCTACGTGCACGTAACTTTTTTGTAAGTTCCTTTAGAAGATGGCAACGTGACGTTGCCGAAATATCGGAAAATATTTATTAAAGTTTAATTTAATTTAATTTATATCCTTAACTACGTTGTTCTATTCCTTAAGTGTTTTAATAATGCATAACCAATGTATAAGCCTGTCTACGAGAAGCTTAACTTCAGTAATAAACGTTAAATGCTGAAAGTTAAACTTCAGTATTCACTACATCTGAAATTTACGTGGCTCATGGTTTAAAAAGTGACAGGCAGCAGCTCCAGGACCGCTACAGCACCACCTGTCGGTGACAAATGTAACTATTCTAGCATTAAAAGTTTTCATTATTAAAAAAAATCCCATGCCATTCTGTACATTTCTGTGAAAACCGCATCGCACTACTGTCTATACTTTTCAAATGATTGAATTTTTATTTTTTCTGTGACTTTTGGATCACCCGATATATATATATATATATATATATATATATATATTTCAAACCACCTCCACAATTTTCTGTTTATTTTTTGTGATTCACTATTAGGCTCTCATTTCGAAGGGCACTGTGAAAATAGCTCGTCTTTACATTTATCAAAATTAAGTTTTTCGTGTAGTACTATCATATCCTGGTTCACCCCTTGAGGGTGTAAAATCTTAAAGAAAAGGAATTTTGTAATAAAATACCTTTAATACAGATTTTACAAGTATGCTAAGTCCCCCTAAAAATACTTGTGTATTAATAGAAAAACTTAATGTTAATTAACTTGGGAATAATAATTTTTTGAAGTTAATGAATATTGTGAAATCAAAAAGCTTGTAAAAGAACAAAGGAAATTACACATGAGGTAAATTTTGTCTAAGTATACCTCTAGTCAACTAAAATTCCAGACAGATTAAGGGATTGTCATGACCTGAGGCTACTCCAAACATGAAGGTCGACATTACACGGGGTGGGGTTTCCCGCCTGAGTGCACCAATCGATGAGGGTGATGGGTGCAGAACATCATGGGTCCCAGGGGATTACTACATAAGAAAAGACGAAGGTCATCAGAACCAAATAAATAGCAGTGTGCTACGTCGAGACAGGCCCTTTTTATTGGAGTTTGAGTCGATCTGGTGTGCAATTCCCATTTGTGGGTCAGCGTGAAGTTAGGAGGTCACGTGGAGTTCCGACAGGAGAGTTCAAACTCGTGACAACATCAAGCCACTGTAAGCCGAGGAGTTCTACGGAAAGTACAATGTTCGGTAATGGCAACTGAGCTTCATTAGAATCGTGGGTGATGAACCGTTATCTCAATCGGAGACCTTCATTCAAGAAGCAAAGGCCAGGAGAACGATGCAGCTAAAGCAAGTCGTATTAGGAGGAACCAGATGCCGAACATCCAAGCTGTAGGAATTAATTTGTCTGCTGATAACAAGGAAGTAGTCTCGCAATTTTCGAAAGGGATGTCCTAGTGCAGTGATGAGGTCTAACGAGAATAAGAAGAGATAATCGCTCGAATCAACCTGAGAGGACCATACTTCGTGAAAAGTAAGAACTTTCCATTATTTAATCAGAAACCAATTTAGATTGTGACGGTGGTTTGAATTGATGAAACTGATTTAAAGTTAATGTTGCAGGACTTCAGGCCTTGAGCTAATATCTGAATTAATTCTATGTGAGAAAAAGCCTAGCTCGAATTATTGTGAAACTGCTTGAGTTTATTAATGTAGAAATTCCTAAAGCGTGTTTTTATTGTATGTTGATGATCGGAATGTATGTACAATTAAGAGGGGGGAGTAAAATTCTAGACACGTGGTCCTAAATAGAAATGTTCAGATGGTTGTGAGATATGATTGGATAATTTTAGAGAGTTGTTAGTTAGAGCTTACTTATAAAAATTAAGTGAATTTAATATCTGTAAATTGTGTATCTTTACTTAGTGATGAATAAACTGTTTTATTGTAAAAATAACTTGCCTGATCTCTAAGTCCAATGCACTACTCATAAAATCGAACCTATGTGTCTTGAAGTAGATATTGCCACGACTGCAGAGTATAAATTATATACAGGTAATTTGGTATATAGATTAGTTGGAGAGAGAGGAGCTGTGTGTCATACTGGGTGTTCTATTCTACGGAGGGAGATATTTCTCTTATCCTACAATTTTGGTGGTGCAGCTGACTTACAAACAAATTTTCCATAATTTAAAATTAGAATGTAACACCAGTAAATCAGACAAAGTTGTTAGTTAGAGCTTACTTACAAAAATTAAGTGAATTTAATATCTGTAAATTGTGTATCTTTACTTAGTGATGAATAAACTGTTTTATTGTAAAAATAACTTGCCTGATCTCTAAGTCCAATGCACTACTCATAAAATCGAACCTATGTGTCTTGAAGTAGATATTGCCACGACTGCAGAGTATAAATTATATACAGGTAATTTGGTATATAGATTAGTTGGAGAGAGAGGAGCTGTGTGTCATACTGGGTGTTCTATTCTACGGAGGGAGATATTTCTCTTATCCTACAATTTTGGTGGTGCAGCTGACTTACAAACAAATTTTCCATAATTTAAAATTAGAATGTAACACCAGTAAATCAGACAAAGAATTTGGCTCCAGCCCGAAGCACTTTCTTTGTTCTTGACGTCTTGCACACGTGATCCTTACTATTTGCAGCCATAAGATAGAAGTAACTTAGTTTAAGATAAAGCAACAAGGAAGTTCAATTGGCAATCATACAAGACAAATTAAGGTATAGATATAAATAAAATTAAAGTAAGAGAACAAACACACAAAACATAGATTTTAACAAGGGTACATGTCAGGAATTTGATGATGATAAAAAAAAAAAGTAAATGGAATGGGAGTATGGAGAGAGAAAACTGTGTACTTCTCTAATCATACAGAAACCAGTGCCAAGGTCAAGTGAATCAAGTCCAGCATTGGCATGGAATGCAAAAAATTCCAGTGGGACATGTTATATTTATAAAATGCCTTCAGCTGTAGATGAGCTTCATTGATCAGTATGGCATTACCATTTTATTAGAAAAATAAAAAAACTATGTTTTTGCACCAGAGCAAATTTCTCATATAATCTAATCCTTAGCTAATTCATTGTGTTAATGTGTTATAGGTTTCCAACTTTTTGTAGTTTTACTGTTTTTAAAAAACAAAAATATAAATAAGAAACCCAGCTCCCACTAAAGCAGTATGTACTTCAATGCTGTACTACAAACCGGCTGAAATAATTAACATTATTAATATTATTACAGCATTGACATTATTATCTGCACTACATTTATTTTCAAATAACAAAATGAAATAGCCAATCTGAAAGAATGGACTCTAAACAAACAATGAAATGCAAATTATTCAAGTAACCAGTATTATAAGAAATAATAATCCACCATAACGAGACCTCAATAAAGGCTGAAACTAATTTCAGTAGTGGCCATTCCCATAATGCTATGCATTATGGGAATGTTCAAAAGAAAGGGTGATTTACCTTATGAGATACTGAAGCTGAACTGATGTGAAGTCATCGGCATGTATATATATCATCATCATGTGTATCAAGGATTTTGGCCTAGCATGGCCTGTTCTGGCCTTAGAAGTCATTGTTGAATCGTTTAAGAGGATGTCCTGGTTTTCTTTTTCCTAATGGCTTGTACTTTAAGGCTTGTTTTGGTAATCTTTCTGTTTTCATTCTTTGAATGTGTTCCATCCATTTATGTTTATATTCTTTAATTTTTTCTATTACTGGTTCTTGGTTTAATTCTTTCATAATATCTTATCAAAGTATACCCTATTTGATCTCATGATCAAATAGGGTATACTTTGCAGTTTTTCTCATAAACTTCATTTCTGCTGTTGTTAATCTTTGTTTGTCTTTTTGTTTTATTGTCCAGATTTCGCTTCCATACATTAAGACTGGTAGGGCTAATGTATTGTATACTTTTAGCCTGTTTGTTTTTGAACTAGGTTTGGTTTAAATATAGAGTTAATTACACCTGTTATTTTTAAATATTTTGCAATTTTTACGTTTATATCTTTTTCATTTTCATATGTGATCATACAACCTAGGTAGTTAAATGAATTCACCTGTTCTAAGATCTTGTTATCTATTACTATTTTAGTTCTTGCTGGATCTTGTCTTTTAAAGGCCATAGTTTTTGATTTTTCCATTGATATTATCATACCATAATCTTTGGATATCTCATTTAGATCTAAAATAGCTTTCTGTAGGTTATCTTCAGAATATGTAATTATTATTTGGTCGTCGGCAAAGAGGAGGGTGTTTAAGTTCACTGTAGGAGAAAGTTTAATTCCTTCATGTAAATTTTTATTTCATTTTATTATTATTTCATTTAAGTAGATATTAAAAAGAGTTGCTGAGAGGGGACATCCCTGCCAGACCCCTTGGTTTATCTCTCTTGTATATGATAGCTCGTGATTTAATCTTATTTGTATTTGATTATTTTCATATATACTTGTGATAGCTTTTAGGATATTATTTGGTATTTGTCTTTCTTTTAATATGTTAAATAATATGTTTCTTTTAACTTTGTCAAATGCTTTTTCAAAGTCAATAAATGCAATATGTGTTTCTAAATTGTATTCTCTTCTTTTCTCTATTATTAATTTTAGGCAAAAGGCTAGGTCTATACATGATTGTCCTTTTCTAAATCCATTCTGTACTTCTAGAATACAGTTTTCGGAATATTTCATTAGTTTGTTATTTAAGATTCTGCTATATATTTTGTAACAGGAATTTAGTATACTGATACTTCTATAGTTTTTAGGGTCATCTCTATTACCTTTTTTAAAGATAGGAATCACAATTGCTTTTTTCCATTCTATTGGGGGGATACCAGTTCAGTAAATTTTATTTAAAAATAATAAGAGTCTTTCTTTGAATCTTGTTCCTGTGTATTTATATAGTTCTGAATCTAGTTATCTTCTCCAGGTGATTTTCCGTTTCTTGTTTCTTTCAGGCCGATTTCTAATTCTTCTTTAGTTATTTCCTTTTCCGTTAATGGTTTGCCAGTTGTCTTTTTTAAAATATTTGTCTGTCCACAGTTCAGTGTAGTAATTTAGAAATTCTTCTAATTTCAATTCCATGTTTAATTTTATGTTTTCTTTGGTATCTGTATTTAAGTGTTTCAAAATCTTATATGCATTGGGTCTTATTTTATATAAATCCTGTTCTAAATTAGAAACAAATTTATTCCATGATTCTCTATGTCTTTTTCTGACTTCTCTTTTAGCTATGGCTCTTATTCTTTTACAATTCTATTTCATCTTCTATATATAAGTATGTATATAAGGTATCCTAATCATGAAAATACTTCATGCACCAACTTTGTCTGCTTGGACTTAGATAAAGGATAAAACAAGTATATAATTTCGTGGCAAGTTTCATTTGAAATTAAATGAAAAAACTTTCTACAATTATTTTGGTATTCTTTCTTCTTTAACTTCTCGTGTCCACCATAGTGTTCTTAATTTTCTATCCTTGCATATAGTTTCACTGCATGCCTCCCTACCTACCTGAATTCATCAATGCTTTCTTCAGAGTTTGCCACCAAGACTTGATTCTTGTTTTAGAACTGTTTCATTTTTTCTTAAATAATGTTTGTATAGTTGATTCTACACTTTACCTGCAAAAGCTCCCCAACTTTAATGTCCAATGTGATATTCATTTTTATCCTATTTAAAACTATATGATGATCACTTTCAATTTCAAATCCTCTTGTAAATTTAGACAGACTTAATTAAAACAGAAAGGTAGACAGCATTAACAAAGTGGCCAATCAGCATAAAACAACAATGGCATGGAAATACTTTTATTGGGATTATACTGATCAAGTGCATATAATAACTAAGTTATACCAACTAGTTTCACCAACTAAGTCTGTTGGTATCTTCAGGGTACATAACTGATGTATGGCACTAAAAAGTAAAAAACTGTTACAAACTATAATCAACCAATTCCAATTATATTAAACAAAGAACAGAGCGCGTACAATACATTCATAGAGTGTGGATGATATCGCTTGTTGTTATTTAGGAACGTTCTATAGTTGGCACTATAATTCAGTTCTGGCGAGGTGAAGGATCTGATAAGGATCTTCCAGATCACGGGCAAGATTAGTCCTTGGTTCCTGTTAAGGTTTTGTATACAGCGGGCAACTGTTGTGGCCTTCTTAAAAATTCGGGAGTGGAAGTCCTCCTCTATGTAAGGAATTGTGCTTCTATTCCACTCTATGGAATGGTTCATTCTTGAGAAATGAAAAGCTAACCCCGATTTTTCTTCTCTGAAACTAGTTGGTATAACTTAGTTGTTATTAAATGCACTTGATCAATATAATCTCAATAAAAGTATTTCCAGAGCTTTTTGGTCAAGAAAATTAAACGTTTTTTTAACAACAATGGCATGTCAAGGTTCATGCAAAATAATACAAACAAACAAACATGACTATTTACTCACCTTCCTCCACCTAAAAATAAGAGTCCTAGTGCCATATGATTAGCCATATGAGATCCATAGAGCACATAATTGGAAGTAAGACTCACTCGAGATCGCAAATGACGACAAATTCTCAACACTTCTAGATCTCCAGTGCCTGCCATTACCTACAAGTATTAATCTTATTTAAAATAAATTTTAATGTGTCTTAAATTAAGGATACATTCAACTTAAAGCAAATCTTACCATTGCTAGTGATAAAACTGCAACATTGAGGCATGTTTCGATGGTACTTTTCCCAGCTTGATCTGCTACTGGTTTACCAGACAAGCTCAAAAAAGTTTTGGCATAATGTATCTAAAATACAAAAGAAAAATCTTACTAATCCTATAATAAAAACAGTATAAAAATGGTATTAGGAAAATGCAGCAATGCTATCTGGTTTTGTAAGCATAATAAACTTAATAATAATGCCTTTCCACCAATAAAATCAGATTTATTGGTGGAAAGGCAGTAAAGATCATACTGTGCCATTACACAATTCATTCATTACAAACATTATAGAATATATATCCATATATCAAACATTACAAAATTACAGAAAGTATTAATAAATAGTCATAAAGAGCCAAATTGATAAATAATGTTACACACAAAAAAAATTAATTTAAGCTATCTACATATAGATGGAATTTATAACTGAATAATTTATATTAATTCTTTGTAAGATGCTAAAAAAAAAACTTCATGCAATTTTTCCAAGTCTGATGACATCTGATAACATATGGCATGGTCAGATAACTAAAAATTTCATTCCTCTCTTCACATATGAAGTGCTAGCACTCAACCAGAATATGACAACCGGTGACATGAATGCTGTGCACATAGGTAGGTCATTAGCCTTCAATATACAAGAATGTGTAAGATGACGGTGACCAATGCAGCCAATCAAGAACAACTTCCTCTGTTCTATGTTGAGTAGACTGCCAATGCTTAATTTCAAGCTTAATCTCGTGCAATTTGTTTGTCAGTGCTTCCATTGGGTAATTAGATTTGATCTTATAAATTCTCTGTAGTCTGTATATGGGAGTGTCAAACAGTACATCGAAAAAGTATAAGCTGATCTAGCAGATGCATTCCCATTTCCCTTAATTCCTATGTACTTGGGAATTCAGCATATCTGGACATCAAATCAAGGGTCTCCATTTTGTACAACAATTATAAAACCTCCAGAGAACTGGATGTGAATTATACACAGCAGAGGAGATGTCCTGTAAAAAACTCAATGAGTCTGTATAAACTGCACACTTTTGGTAGGCATTTTCTTTTACATGCACAAGCTGAATGGCATGCAGTGCAACTTGTATAATTACTAAAATCAAGTGGAATCTGGTTGGATATAATAATGTCAGGAAACACAGCAGTATAGACAAGAGAGGTGAGGTCACTGATTTCGAACCAACAGTATAGACAGGTAAGAAATCACAGTGGGCTGCTCTGTATGCATTAAACAATTGTAGGTAGAGAAATGATGAACACTATAAGACTTCCGTAGCTGACAAAGTGAGAGGTTGCAAGATGGAGTACAGACCTGTCATGGAGGAATGCTGTTATGTTTAGCGTAGGTGATGTTGTAAACATTCATGCCGATAACTTGTATCTCTTTAACATGCCTACCAAAATGATGGATAGCAGCCTGATGTGCATGATATTGAGCCTCCCAATGTAGAAAAAAGATATTAGTCAGTTCACGTAGGATGCTCTGGAAGAGACTTCATTGTTCAGGCGTAGTTAAGAGATAACTGTTTCATTCTAATGATAGAGTCACTTTGTTTGCTTAAGACTGAGTAAGTGATGTGCAAAGGACAATCAGTAGCTATCTATATATGCTGATGATCAATGGGATCCAACCATTGCATGCTACTCTACCTTGCAGAACCATAGACTTAAGACCCATAATATAGCTTTGAATATATAAGCATATGATAAAGATGAAGCACTGAAGATTGATTCAGTGCTCTCTTGCACTTTTCTCTTAGTTGAAGAATGTGTACAAAGAATATAAGTTTTTTTTTTTTTTTTTTTTTTTTGTCAAAGATGAGTCCCAAGAATTTGGCTTCTGTTGCTACTGGAATAACACTTTGTCACATACTTTAATCAGGATCTGGGTGAAAAGCATGTTTATGGCAGAAGTGTACACAGGCACTTTATGCTGAAAACATGACCCCATTACCAAGAGCATAGAGAGACAAGATCAATTGCTTGCTAAAGTTGTCTTTCAATTACCTTCATGTTACAAGGGTTAGAATAAATTGAACTCATCAACATACAAAGGTGGTCTGAAAGCTCTCTGCCTCGCCCATAGATGGCAACACCAACCGCAAGATTTTTTTTTTTTCTAAGTTGGTACATTTGTCATAAGCAACCATGTGAAATTGCAAGTCATTCTATCAAGTAGCTTGTTTTATACAGCTGTCTGCAGCAAAAGTGTTGTCTGTATAAATTGAAATGGATAAAATTAAGTATCGTGAGGTTATAAAATTCTTTGTAAAAGAAGGTTTAACGCCAAAAGAAATTCATTCGAATTCATGAAAGTTTATGGGCACTCTTCTCCTTCGTTTTCGACAATTAAGAAATGGGCTGCTGAGTTGTTTAAACATGGCCGTACTAGCCTTTAAGATGATCCACGTTAAGGACATCCAAAAAGTGTAACACCAACCAAAAATCATTGATCAAGTGCATAATATAGTATTGGATGACCACCGAGTCAAAGTGAGTGAAATTTCTGAGACTATAGTCATTTCAAAAGAACGTGTAGGATATATTTTGCATTAAGAATTGTAAATGAGAAAACTTTGCGCCCGCGCTTGCTCACAGCACATCAGAAATGCACTTGAATGAAAATCTCTGAATAATGCTTGGAGCATTTTATTAAGAATAAAACTGATTTTACGCATTCTCTTATTACTCTGGATGAGACTTGGATTCACCATTACACACCAGAATCAATGGACAGAAGCTGGTTGTCCAGTGCCAAAGTCAGTTCCATAAGCAGGAAAGGTCATGGCATCGGTGTTTTGGGATGCTAAAGACATTTTGTTTATTAATTATCTTGAAAAGGGTAAAACAATAACCAGGGAATATTATTCCAATCTTTTAACCAGACTAGACGAAGAGAAAAGACCTGATTTACAGAAGAAAAAAATCATCTTTCATCAAGACAATGCACCTTCCTACAAATGTGTTTTGGCAATGGTAAAATTAAGGGATCTGCATGCTCTGCAAAGATTTAATGTAACTAGTGGTATACCACAAGGAATCAATCCTGTTGGAACATCCACCCTATTCCCCAGATTTGGCTCCCTCTGACTTCTATCTCTTCACAGAACTAAAAATCTTTCTCGCTGGTCAGCATTTTTCTTCAACTCAAGAGGTGTAGAGGGGTATTTTGCAGATCTTACTGAGAACCGCTACAGGGACGGGATAACGGCGCTGGAACATCGCTGGAATAAATGTATTAGTTTTAAGGGAGATTACGTTGAAAAATAAAAATAATTTTGAAATTATAAATTCGTTTTTTCATTGTTAGGCCGAGAACTTTTCAGACCACGCTCGTATAATGCATCCCTTACAGTGAGAGGAACCCTGGTCAGTGATTGAGTTAATTTTGACAACAAAAAGTGGCACATGTAAGTCAGAGCTTGGGGAACACACCCTATTCTTGCTTATAAGGCCAAGACAGCATATTTCCCACTTGGACTTAGAAGACAATAATCATCATCATCAAATTCCAGACATTTACCCTCAAGGAGTGTGCATGATATGTTAGTACTACATGAAAAACTTACATCATTACTAACTTCCTACCTACAATTTTCTGCCAAATCAATCTGTTACCAGTCAAAGCTACAATACTGTCAAATCTTATATTTATATACCTATCTTCTAAGGCACTTTTTATTATATCAATCCACCTATATCTTGATCTTTTTCCTGCCAACCTGGCAGAGAACACTTGTTCGGCTAATCATTCTTCACCCATTCTGTTTAAGTGACCACACCACCTGAGATTAGCTCTGCTAATGCATTCCTGGATGCTAACAATGTCAAGTTCTTTCCTAATATACTCATTTTTAATATGATATTGCCATTGATGCCATTTGTTCACGCCCCTAATCTTCCTCAGGACTCTCATATTGCAGCCTCTAGTCTTTGGACAAGTGTTTTACTTCTGACCCAGCTCTCAGATCCATAAGTTAAAATTGGTTGGAACACTGTCTTGTATACAGCTAATTTAGTGTTTTGACTAATTTCTCTCTTATTCCATATAAATTTATTCAGTTGACTTCCTACCATACCAGCTTTTTGATTCTGTTGTCAAATAAAGACTAAGTATTGCTTGATATAATGATCCACTTACACCATACAACTGTAGCGTTTTGAATAGCTTCTCTCTTGGCACCTTCCCTATCCCAATGGCTTTAACAGGCCTTTAAGGCCCACAACCTTCCAAGCATGCTTGGATTTCTTAACCGAAATACGAGGATAGAATGGTCACTCCTATGCCTCAAAGTATTCTTGGCTGTATCCCTGTGTGTTCACGGGGCCGGTTTGCCTGCTTGCGGGATGAAAAACACCAGATAAAATGGCGGAAAAAACCCTACTGCCCGCGCCCAAGACCGGCTAACTTGGCTATGGCTGAGGAAGATCCTTCAGCTCCTCACGTCTCCGACGGGAATCGAACCTAGGACACTTCTTCCCCAGGCATATGGTTGCGAAGCGCAAAGCCACTAGGCTAACCGCGCGGACCTCTTGGCACCTTGTCATATGCTTTTTCCAGATCTACAAAACTTAAATATAGATCTTTGTTATATGCCCATAACTTTTCAACTATTTGTCGTAAAGTGCATATCTGATCCTGACAGCCTCTATATGGCCTGAATCCAGCTAGTTCCTCATCAAGCTTCTCTTCCACAATCCTTCTCAACCGTTTCTCAAGTATACTGGAATAAATCTTACTAGGAACACTCAGTAGAGAAATACCTCTATAATTCTCACAATCAGTTTTATTTCCCTTTTTATATATGGGTACTATGAGAGCTCTACTCCCATCATCTGGAATTTGTCCTTCGGTCCAGGCTCTCTGAACTATGCAGTGTAGCCACTCGAAAACTTTTATATCTCCATACTTGAGCATTTCTGGTCTAATATCATCTACTCCGGTTGCCTTTCCACATTTCAAACTTTTGATGGCTTTTTCTACTTCAAGCATGGATATGTATTCCTGATTGCATGCCTGGAGAGTGTTTTTTTATCACTGTGCTCTCATCACTGCTAGTCTCATTTAGCAATTTTTCAAAGTAATTACTCCATACATCAAGGATATCTTTTTCTCCAGCTTTCATATCATCTTTATCATCTCTAATTCCTTTCACAGCACTCTTTCCTCCATTTCTGAGCTTCTTCAACAACCTCCTGAATATCTTGCCATCTTCTTGATATTTATTTTCTATGTTCTTATCAAAGTCTTCCCATGACTTTTGTTTAGCTAGTTTTACACAGTGTTTAGCTTTCTTACATTTGTCTCTGTATTCTCTAAGAGCACAAGCTGACTTATTTGCCAGGAACTTTTGATACGCTTTCTTCTATTCCTTCACTGCCACCTTAACTTCCTGTGTCCACCAGGGAGTTCTGATTTTTCTATCCTTGCAGATAACCTTCACCACATGCCTCTCTGGCAGAATCAATCAATGTTTCCTTCAGAGCTTGCCACTGAATCTCCAAGGTTTGATTCCTGTTCTCAAACTCTTTCATTTTTTCTTGAATAATGTTTGTATATTTTAGTCTACAGTTCACATCTGAGAGCTGCTCAACTTTTATTCATTTTAAAACTTTCTTACATGTTTTTCTTTTCAATGTGAAATTCAATTTTATCCTGTTTAAGACTAAATGGTGATCACTTCCAATTTCAAATCCTATGTACACTCTAGTGTCCTGCACCAGAGTGAAAACATCAGTATAAACAATAATATAGTCAACGAGACTTTTCTTATTTCTTGCCTCTTCTCTCCATGTGAATTTGTGCACATTTTTATGTTGAAACATGGTGTTAGTAATAAACAGTCCATATCCTGAGCAGAAATCCAACAAGTATTTGCCATTATTATTAGCTTTGTTCTTTTCTCCAAATTTTCCCAAAATATTTTTGTATGTCTGACAATCATTTCTTACTCTGCTATTTAGATCCCCAACAAGGACCAACTTTTCCTTTTTCATTGTGTCAGTTGCTTTTTCTAAAGCCTCAAAAAATTCCTCCACTTCTACCTTGGTAGAACCTTCTGTGGGACCATAGGCACAAATAAGTCTCATTGTCCAGTTCCCCATTCTCATATTTGCTCACATTACTCTACTTGAGACTGACTGCCATTCAAGAAGATTAGCCTCGTATTTTGTGTTGAATACTATGGCTACTCCTTCTTTTCCTTGATTGTCATTGCCTGAATATAACATTTTATTTTTATTGCTCAGAAAGAGCTCACCTGTTTTGTTCTTTTTTGTTCTATTTAGTAGAACCTTCTGTGGGACCATAGGCACAAAAAAGTCTCATTGTCCAGTTCCCCATTCTGATATTAGCGCACATCACTCTAGTTGAGAATGCCTGCCATTTAAGAAGATTAGCCTCATATTTCGTGCTGAATACCATGGCTACTCCTTCTTTTCCTTGAATGTCATTGCCTGAATATAACATTTTATTTTTATTGCTCAGAAAGAGCTCACCTGTTTTGTTCTTTTTTGTTTCAGTCACCCCTACTATGTCAATCTGGTACTTATCTAATTCCTCATCTAGCTCCATTTCTTTGCCATTCAGGCTTCTTATGTTGATAGTACCGATCTTCAATTCTGGTGATATTGGGTTATGGTGTGTTTTACGATTTGTTCCAGTAGCTTACTTTTCGCTGTTCGCCCTGGTTCTCTGGCGAAAACAATGGGGGCCTTGTTTAACCAGGTGACGCCCTAGCCAGCATGAAATTCTATCATGCTGTATAATCATTTAATATTGTGGTTTAAGCCAATAAGAATACAATTTGGTCGGCTAAATCCCAAATTGGCAGCCCATCCTCGCTCGTTCAGTATCCAGGTAGATACCTAACAGGGTGCACCACGAGAAGGTGAGGATTGGACATTAGGTCAGAAGCCCTGGTCGGTTCTCCATATTCCTTTAAAGGCTATGTGGAGGTCTCCTCTCAGTTATACAGCTTTGACCCTTAAGAAGCACCCCCCTTAGAAGATAATGAAAAAAAAAAAAAAAAACAGTGGAAACTGAAATGAAGAGAGGTGGCAACAGAGAAGGGCAAAAGTTACACTCAACAGCCTTGGCATGGGACTAGAAGACCTGACTCTCAGTTGAGCAGGAGGCCAGTTTATTGCATTTGATTCTTATGAAGTCTAGTTTGGTAACGATAACTTTTTAGACATTTCTGGCTGTTGTGTAAGCTGAATGAAATGCTGGAGTTTTTAATTTAAGTCACCTAACATAAGCTGCAGTTTTATCATGGACTGTGGTAGCACAATTTTTTGAGAACCAGGGATTGGATACAGGTTGGGAATTTGCAATGGAGTGGTGAATTAAGGCTCTCATTTCACTGAGGACTACTTTGGTTATTATTTCAGTGCGGATGTTTGGATTGAAAGAGAAAAAGCAGTAATCTCACAGTGGAAATGTGGCATAAAATTTTCTGGAGGTTATCTTAGATGGCACAATTATAGTGCCATAGGGTACAAGGATGAAATTGGATGGGAGGAGAAAAAACTCTAGAGAAAGAGACTTGACAACATTGTGGTCAGAAACGTCAAGAGGACGGCAGACATCCACAGTGTATTTGAAGGGAAAGCTAGTTAAGAAAAGGTCAAGAATGTATGTAGAATGAGGAGAATTATCTGATATTCTGGTTGGTAGACTGACTATTTGTGTTAGGTCATGAGAGATGGCAAATGATTCAGCTTCCCTTCCAGCTTGATCTGTGAAATTGGAGTGAGGGAGCTAGTTTGTGTTATGGACATTAAAGTCCCTAAGGAGGACAATCTCACAATCTGGATAATTAGTTTGTAAGAAATCAATTTTTAGTGAGATAGTCTAAAAGGGCAGCAGGATTGTTAGAGTTAGGCTAACAGTAAAGGCAGCAAATAAAGGTTGTAAAATGAGCTAAGGAAATATTGAACCTGAGCAGATCAAAAAAGTGGGAATTTCATGTTGAATAGCATTTGACAAGGGATATCACATTTCAAAAAAGCACATATTTTTCTATTTTTGTGGAATGCATCATGCAAGATGTAATTGGAACAAGTGAGATGTATTGTGGTCATGGAGAATGCCAATGGAGCTTCTGTTAGGAAAAATAGATCAGGTTATGATGTCTATAAATGGGAGTCTATGTCACTAATGTTTGTATTAATGCCTCGAATGTTGGTGAAATAGATATGGAAGTGTTTATTGTTGAAAAAAGTTTTGGAGTTATTTTGGGTGGGTTGAGGTGTATTTTTATTAATTGTTCAAATTTTTTCTGTTATATTTTTTGTTAGTTTTATGAGGTTTTTTTTTTATATCTGTAGTTAAACGCTATCATTTTTATGATTGATTTTCATGTGGATGATTCAGGAAACAGATTGGTGGCCTGCAGCTGGGATAAGGGACTTATGTAAATAACTCACACATGGAGTATCTAGACTCCAGTCTAAGTGTGGCCTTGGACAGTGTCTCCTGCATACCACTGACAACTCATTTGACAACCCATGCCATGCTCATACATCCCAGGCTTCCATATCATCTTCAACCAGTGCTATAAAGACTGATCTTTATACTTTCCTTGAAATGGACAAGGACAATATGGTCATCTCCAATGCTACCAAAATGCAGTCTCTTGCCTTTCCTGTCACAAAAGGTACCTCAGCTAGAAAATTTTTACCCTCAGTAATAACAAATCAGCAAATAGTATCAGATCTCTCTGCTTGGACTGACATTTACCCCTAGCCTCTTCCTAGTATAAACACCTCACATCAATAGCTTCATCAGTATCAAAAAAAACTAGGAATTCTCTTCTATTCAAGATGCTATTTTGAAAAGGGATGCTACCCAGCATTCGTTTTCAGTGCGACTATTACACATCACAGTTGCTTCTCTTCTTCCTCTTTTATTCCATTAAACGCAGTCCGGAGGAACAGCCTTCCTCATGAAGTACTTCTAATGAACTACAACCTGAAACTCTACAAGAAAGATGTGAATAAATTTTTTCTTTCTCAATCCTTAACTTGCAACTCACACATATACAGTGTGCCTGTTAAGTAATGAAACAACAATTATTATATCAAAACAAAGAACTATATTTGGATTGTCAATTACACAGATTCAAAATAATCTCCCTCTAACTCCACATAATGTTTATATCTGTCGTAGAGGTGTTTGAAGGCTCGATGGAAGTTCTGAACCGCAACCTCCTTCAGTGTCTGAGTTAAACCACATTGGATGTCCTCAATGTCACTGAAGTGCTCCCCTTTCAAGGCACACTTCATCTTTGGGAAGAGGAAAAAATCTGTGAAAGCCAAACCTGGTGAACTGTTCCAATTGTTGTTGTGGAACAGTTCTTACCTGACATGTAGCCACTGACACCAAGCTGTACAGAGAGTAACCTAGTGGTTACTCGCTTGTCATGGACAACAATTTTCTTAGTTTTCACCACATTTTCATTTGTCCATGCAGAAACTGGCTATCCACAGCATGGTTCATCCTCCAGGAATTGTCTCCCTTCTTTAAACGGTGAAAACCAGCGGAAGAATGTGTTATCAGAGAAAATCTTATATGGTATGGTCACTTAAGCAAAAGGAAAGAGGAAAGGTTAGCAAAATGGTGTTTAGTATAAAGATGGCAGGATGAAAACTCAGAAGAAAACCAAGATTTTTAGCGATGCACTCAGCCGTGCCTTAGAATCTTGAAACATAAGATCCAACAATATTGGAGTTCTGATAAAGAGCAAATTAATTTGGAGGAAAAATTGTTGAGAGGAAGATGATAACGATAATGTAAACATATTTTAGTACTCTTATAGTACATATAAGAAAATTGATGATGCTGATAAACTATAATGAATTTGTCAACTTCCTCCTACAAATATTTATCAGTTGTTCTATATTAAATTGTGACTGGGGATTCACACCTCTAGAGGACTGACAGACAATGCTATAGGAAATTAGTGATTTGAAATACTTTTTTTTTCCATAAATATCTATCACAGCTTACATTTAATATTTCTTTTTTTATTTTTTCTTACCAAGGTATCAAAAGCATCTTCATTTGCAGAGCCAGCAAATTTTAGTCCAACACTCATACAAGCACCAGCAATAATATTGCAATATGCTTGGCTGAAAATTAACAAAAAAGATTACTTAAGTTTTTTTTTTTGGATAAATTTCCAAAATTTAGAGTATGATGGGAAATAACTAAGATTAATAAGAATTTAATTTATGATTCTAAATTTAAAGCAGTTAATTTTTTTGATTACAACCATATATTCCGATTAATGTTCGCCATCTTATAAATGTCATGTAAATAAACAAAATGTAATAAGAGAAAGAGAGAAAGTGGAATATATAAAATGTGAAATAACTCATTTAGGGGTATTTAATAACATCATAAATTAAAATAAATCAATATATTATATTAATAAATTATATATGCCACTAAATTGTCACACAGAAGAGAAAATTTTCTGAAATAATAGCTAATATTTTATTATTTTATTTCTGATAATTTCGGTGCTCAAAAAAATTAACATAATTACAATCTCAAACATTGCTATTAATGCTATGGTTCAGTTAACAAGGCTATGTTTTTACAATTACTTTTGTTCTTCTATATATTAATAGCATCCTCTACTTGAATGCAAATCTAGTATACAGTTTGCTGATGATACTATACTCCAATTTCACAGTTAATACTTCTGTGACTCAGATTCACCATCGAATCCCTGATATGTACTCTAAGGGAAAGTACAGGATATTATGATAATATTACATGAAAAAGTTACATCACTGGCTTGTGATTGACAATATTTCTGCAAATTAATCAGTTATCTCTCAGTGACTCTAATATTATCTGATCTTATATTTCTATCTTCTAAAGTGCTGTTTATTGCATTAATCCACCTATCTTGGTCTTTCTATGGGTCTTGGGGCTTTTCCCTGCCAATCATTTCCTGATAATCATTCCACTCCTATTCTGTTTAATTCCACCTGAGATTACCTCTGCTGGCAAATTCCTGGATGCTAACAATGACAAGTTCTTTCCTAATATTACTGTTTTTAATATGATACTAAATGAAGCTATTCGTCACTCCACTAATCTTTCTCAGAACTCCCATATCTATGGTCTCCAGTTTCTGATTAACTGTTTTATTTCTAACCCAATTCTCAGATCCAGAAGTTAAAATTAGTTCAAACACAGTCTTATATGTATACAGCTAGTTTAGTGTTTTTACTAATTTCTCTCTTATTCCATATAAATTTATTCGGTAGACTTACAAAATACTAGCTATGCTAATTCTGTGCATCAATGTTACTAAACTTGATCCTGTCTTATTTCTTATAAAAGAATCCTGTTGTTTCAGTCTTTCCTTTCAGCATGTAAATCTCTACATGAGAGATTTATTTCTCAGGACAATTCTAACCTTCAATCTCTCATAGCATATATAACACATATTGCTTTCTCAGTATTCCAAGAAATAAGGTTTTCCCTGAAGGTATTACTTTACCTATGAACAGTTATTAACTCTACAGAAAGTGAAAATCTGTCCAATCATGAATACTATTCTCACACTTGGGTTGTGTCTTTTGAAGCTCATTGAAGAGACTTGATATAGTATACAGGTGAGCAGTTTAGTTGATTAGCAATTATTCTTTCATAAAATAAAACAGTATTCTTTCATCAACACCCTACATTCTCTTTCACACAGATGTGCACTGTTCCTGCTGGTTGCATGTTCTACAAATATTTCCATGGTCACTGCTCATCAGATCTGACATCAGTAATTCCACCACTCTTCTCTAAATTATTAAAATATGTGTAAGCAGCCATTTGACTGCAAATTATCAGAACTAAATTTTTCCTTTGCATTCATTCCTTCTATTGTTGCTTTTAGAAAAGTCTTCCACTTCCCTAAAGAGTACAACCTACCATTTCGATCATCACTTGACTTCTCCAAACCTTGAGTCCACAGATGGATGACATCAGCAAAGAGATCTGCTGTATTGAGAATGACAGACACTGGTTAATGGCAGGCTATCAGCTGGAAAAGAGTTGACTGTTGATGATTTATTATTATTATCATCTGAGACTTCTGGGGAATCAGAGACTCATCAAGGGAGCTATACATCACACACATTAGCTGTTATACTTTCTCTTAAAATAATTCACACTAGATGTACCCACTACTTCAACAGGCAAATTGTTCCACTCACACGCTGGGCTGCAAGGGAAACTTAGTTCTCATTCCTTTCTTAACTGCTCCCCATGTTCTCTCTCCCACCCAACCTGCCATATAATGAAAATTTTCAAACGATATTATATAAAACCCATTCAGAAGTTCACAGACCTCTATCATATCATTCCTTTTTTTTCCTTTTTAGCATTGTCTGAAGTCCACATACTCTCAATCTATCCTCATTATCTGAATTCCACATAATTCCAGTATAATCTTTGCAACTCTTCTTTGCATCTTTTTGACAGCTTCCTTCTTTATCCACCAGTGAACCCAGGAGACCAAATCTGCACACAGAAGTTCCATGCATTGTCATATCGAGGACTTTTAAAAAGGCAAAATAACTCCCATATCCTATTATGTCAATGTTTCTTTCAATATTGCAATTATAACCCTGAATTGTATTTGCAAGTTTTGCTATGTGACCTATGATCTTCTAATTCCTATCCGCCATAACTTTATAAATTCCGTTGCTCATCAGTTTCTTGTAGCACCAATATAATACGCAATTGAAAATATCATCACACCAAAGTTCATAACTTTACATTTACTAACCATTATCATTTAACTGCTTTTCCAGCCTATTTAAATCACCTGGTAAATGTTATTTATCAGTAGCATCCCTGATTGCCCTGCTTATTTTTGTATAATCATCAAATAATTGAACAACAATGGTTAAAGGCAAACTGATCTCTGTGGTACACTACAGGTCACCTTAAATCAGCATATTATCAGTATATGCACGTTTGCCATATACCACTTGCTGATACCTGTCCATCAACCATCCACTAATCCAAGTTAGGAGTTCATATTCCAGCCCCATGTTCTTTACATGAAATCCTTTCATGTGGAATTCTATCAAATGTCTTAGCAAAGTCCAACAGTGTCATAGTGTATCTATTCTCTTTATCCAATTCAGCCATAAATTTATTATAAAATATGAGCAAATTCCTAAAACATAATCTCCTTCAATAAACCTATGCTATTCTTTGAAAGTTAACACAAAAATGTTTTAATGTTTGCCAAATATTTCAGTCTGAAACTAACAGACTATTCTCAGTGACTTGATAGGAACACTCTTTACAAGGTGGAATACAAACAATTGACCATTCAAAAGTAGAATGAGGCACGTGATGTTACATTGCTAAGCATTAAAGAGAGGTAAATTTCATCAGTGTCAGTGATGAATAAATTATAGGTATCAATTCACAATTTCATATAACAATCTCAATTTATAAATTCAATTAAATATTAGATTAATGTAAGAATTATAGGTCTCAATGAAAAAAAAAAATTTTTAGTGTGTTATCCGGATTAAACTTTTTTTGACAAGGATGTACGATCATTTCGATTCAAATTACGGCACTGAAGTAAGTCCTCAGCACTCTCTTTGGATAGGCATTCAAATTTATAGCGACATCTGTGTAGAAGGCGAGTCTTGGACCAGAGAATGTGTGGCTTGTCTCTATCCTGTGCTGCACCAATCAAGACATTGGATTTGTTGTGAAGACTGTATGAATGTACTTCATGTGATGTTTGATAGTTGAAAGTTCTTTCCATAATTCATGGGGAGTTGAGCAATTAGTTCTAGCTCGTCTAATTAAATATTTTATGATTCCTGTTTTTTGATAAGGATGATGGGCAGATTGTTTGAGAATGTAACGTCCAGTAAAAGGGGGTTTCTGTAAACTGTAGTCAGAATACCTGAAGGTGAGTGGATGAGGATGTCTAAAAAGGATAACTTGTTGTCTTTTTCAATCTCCATGGTATGAGGATGTAAGGAATTGATTTTGGCTAAAAGGAAGGTAAGGTATTCTGATCAACAGTTTACAGAAAACCCACTTTTACTGGATGTTACATTCGCAAACAATCTGCCCATCATCCTTATCAAAAAAACAGGAATCATAAATAAAATGTTTAATTCGATGAGCTAGAACTAATTGCGCAACTCCCCATGAATTAAAGAAAGAGCTTTCAACTATCAAACATCACATGAAATTAAATGGCTTCTCCGAAAAAAACTACACAACATCTGTTCGATTCCCACAATCCAATCCATAACAACAAAGAATCAATACATCGAGTTCTATTTCCATATATATGAAGAAATATGATTTAACAGCCACTCAACTATGTCTCTGCCTGGTGTATATCAAGTTCCTTTTAACTGCAATCTGTTATACTTTGGACAAATCGGATGCTCTATAGTAAAAAGAATTCAAGAACATCAATCCTACATTCTTCACAACAAATCCAATAAGTCTGGATTGGCACAGCTGGGATAGAGACAAGCCACAACATTCTCTGGTTCAAGACTCGCCTTCTACACAGATGTTGCTATAAATTCGAATGCTTATTCAAAGCAAGAGTGCTGAGGCCTTACTTCAATGCCCTAACTTGTATCAAAATGATTCTATATCCTTGTCAAAAATATCATCATCAACATCAAATTCCTGCCATGTACCCTCAAGGGGTGTACAGGATATGATAGTACTACATGAAAAAAATTACATCATTATTAATTTCCTATCTACAATTTTCCTCCAAATCAGTCTGTTACTTGTCAAGACTCCAACATTATCAGATCTTATATTTCTACCATCTAAAGCACTTTGTACCATATCAATCCACCTATATCTTGGTCTTCCTCTTGGTCGTTTTGCTGCCAACCTGGCAGAGAACACTTGTTTTGCTAATCTTTCCTCGCCCATTCTGTTTAAGTGACCATACCACCTGAGATTAGCTCTGCTAACACATTCCTGGATGCTGACAATGCCAAGTTCTTTCCTAATATCCTCGTTTTTAATATGATATTACCATTGATGCCATCTGTTCACGCCTATAATCTTTCTCGGCAATCTCATATCTGTGGTCTCTAGTCTTTGGTCAAGTGTTTTACTTCTAACCCAGCTCTCGGATCCATAAGTTAAAACTGGTTTGAACACTGTCTTGTATACAGCTAATTTAGTGTTCCGACTAATTTCTCTCTTATTCCATATGAATTTATTCAATTGACTTCCCACCATACCAGCTTTGCTGATTCTGTTGTCTATTTCTATATTTAATTTACCATCTTCACTAAAAATCGTGCCTAAATGGCTGAAATGTTTTACTTGTTCCACAGGTTCTCCATTCACAACACAGCTGACATTTTCAATGATTCTGCCAATTTTCATTGTCTTTGTCTTTTTATTGCTGACCTTCATACCATATCTATTACAACAGCTATTCAATTTAGTCAGAGAATCTTGCAGACTTGTAGCAGATTTATTTAGAAGTATAACATCGCCTGCATAAAGCAAAGAGCTGACATTAACATCTCCAATTTTGATATCATGTTTAATACCACTTTCCTTCATAATGTGATCCATATAGATAATGAATAACAGAGGGGATAATGTACATCCTTGTCTCACACCAGATTTAACATTAAACCATCTTCCTGTGCTTCCTTCAATTCTAACTGCTGAATTACAACTCAAATAAAGACTAAGTATTGCTTGATATAATGCCCCGTTGACACCATATAACTGCAGTGTATTGAATAGCTTCTCTCTTGGCACCTTGTCATATGCCTTTTCCAAATCGACAAAACTTAAATACAGATCTTTGTTATATTCCCATGCTTTCTCCACTATTTGTTGTAAAGTGAAGATCTGATCCTGACAGCCTCTATTTGGCCTGAATCCATCTTGTTCTTCACCAAGCTTTTCTTCCACAATTCTTCTCAAGTATACTTGCATAGATCTTGCCAGGAACACTCAGTAGGGAAATACCTCTGTAATTCTCACATGCAGTTTTATTTCCCTTTTTATATATGGGTACCATGAGAGCTCTACTCCAATCATTGGGAAGTCGTCCCTCTGTCCAAGCTTTCTGAACTATGCAGTGCAGCCACTGTAAGACTCTTATACCACCATACTTCAGCATTTCTGGTAGAATATCATCTACTCCTGCTACCTTTCCACATTTCAAGCCTTTGATGGCTTTTTCTACTTCAAGTATGGATATGTATTCCTGACTGAATGCCTGGTCAGTGTTTTTTACTACTGTGCTGTCATCACTGCTTGTTTCATTTAGCAGTTTCCTCCACTCTTTCCTCCATTCTTAAGCTTCTTCAACAACCTCCAGAATATTTTGCCACCTTCTTGATATTTATTTTCTATATTCTTGCCAAAGTCCTCCCATGACTTTTGTTTAGCTGTCAAAAATATGAGAAAGTTTAATCCAGATAACACACTAATTTTTTTTTTATTTTTTAATTGAGACCTTTAATTCTTACATTAGTCTAATATTATCTTTAATTGAATTTATAAATTAAGATTGTTATATGAAATTGCGAATTAATACCTATAATTTGTTCATCACTCTGATGAAATTTACCTCTCTTTAATGCTTAACAATATAACATCACGCAGCTCATTCTACTTTCGAATGATCAATTGTTTGTATTCCACCTTGTAAAAACTGTTCCTAAGAAGCCACTAGGATAGTTTGTTAGATTCAAACTGAAATATTTGGCAAACATTAAAATATTCTTATGTAAACGTGTTAATAATTCTTAATTTAATGTCACAAGTGTCTCTCAAGAATAGAATTTGCAAAGTATAGCTTGTCTGTCAACCCATTTCTGTATGTGAGATCTTACCAACCTTTCTAAAAGCTTCACCGGCACTCCAGAGATACTGTTGCACCACCTTTGTATAATGGAACTATAACACATTCTTTCTATTCCTGTGGATTCTTTCGGAAACTGAGACTCAGGAAAGATATAAGTTATACAAACAATCAAGGGTCAAGCCATTTTGACTGAACATTCCTTTAGCACACAAGCTGATATCCCATCTAGCCCTATTACTGAAATGATATTCAGGTTATCTAACAACTATTGGTATAGCACGATGTACTTGCCTTCGTTTATGTGACCCTTCAATGATACTGCTTTTCCCAATGTAGTCAGATAAATGTTAGATTACTGTACATTTTAAGAACAGTTTCTTATTTGTATATTATGCAAAGAAATTAAATATACCAGTATATTATAAATAACAAATATGTGAATTCTGATATCTTCAAGTTACTGATATGACAGTATGGACATGCAAGTATGGGTTCTGGACATCTTTTGGCATGTCCTTTAATTAAAACTTCCTGGTTTTGGGCTGTTTGTAGGGATAAGGAAACCAGTATTAAAAAGATATACATATCTTTACTCCTAACATGAACGTAAACTTATTTATTTATTTATTTTTTAAATTTATATATATAGTTTACCTCATTGTCTCAAAATCCACATCAGCATTCACTTGTCCCTTTTTAAATGCATGATACGCAACTATCTACAAGACATTATAACACAAAATTTAAACTAGCAATAACAGAACCAAATCAAGAAATAAAATAACAAGCAAGAATATAATCACAGTGTAATTTTGTTATTATTAATTGTAAGATAATTAAATGACTATAAGTGTTAAATTACATAATGAAATAAATAATTTAATATAACCTACTAATATTTCATCATTATATATCATTACATCATCAGACATGAAACTTACAATAGGCTACTTGAGCTACATGAAACAAAAAGAACTAAATAAAAGTTACAAAGTGCTTCTGTTCTGTCACTCTCCTGGCAGTCATATGTACTATTTAGGACTGTAGAAACAGAGAACTCAGTCATCAAGAAATGCAAGCAAACATAGCCGAAAGGCAAAGAAGGAGAGCACAGCTACCTACAAAATGCAAGGTTTATGGTATAGAACAGGCTTAACAATAAAATTATAAAGTTCAAATTTACCAGTAACAAATTAAAATATCTGTATCTAGCAATGTCATATAGAGTCACAAGAAAAATGACTATTAGCTTACATGAATTTGGGAATATTTGACTGTACAATGTCTATGTGTGTGTGCATAGATACATACATACATATATACAAGAAAACCTCGCTTAACACAAATTCGCTATGAGCAATAATCAGTTAACATGATTTTTTTTTTATGTCATGCAAAACTTTATGTTATGCGAAATTTTTTGTCGCCAATCTGCAGCGAGCAGAAAAGCTGGAAGTCATTAAGAGACATGAAAGTAGCACTAGTAATGCAATGATTGTGTGAGACCTGGGATACAGTGAGTCTATGGCTTGGACTATATTAAATAAGAGCAAAGAATACAAAGAACAAGGAAAAGTTGCTACTGCTTCTTTAAGCATGCAGATCACCCAAAATACAAGCCATTTAATGATCGAGATGGAGTGTCTTCTATCACTCTGGATTGAGGATTATAACCAAAAAAGAATACCTCTTAGTACAGGGAATATTCAGGCAAAAGCTCTCTATATTTTTACCTCATTGAAAGAGATCAATTTTCAATGAGGAATGTGAAAGCTTCACTGTGAGTTTAAAATAGTTTGACCATTTTAAAAATCGAACTGGACTGCATAACAATAACTGGAGAATCTGCTAGTGCTGGTAAAGATTCTGCAGTCAAGTTTCATGAAGAATTTCAAAGGATAATTCAGGAGCGTGATTATGATGATTGGCAAATATTCAACGTCAACGAAATTGGTCTCTTTTTGAAGCATATGCCAACAAATCTTTCCTAGCTAAAACTGAAACATCTCAACCAGGATACAAAGCGTGTAAAGATCGTCTTATGCTTTTATTAGGAGGCAATGCAGAAGGCGACTTTGAACTCAAGCCTATGTTAGTTTATTGTGCGCAAAATGCAAGATCTAACATTATTGAAGAAATCAGCACAGTTGGAAAAGAACTTGAATTTAATGAACTGGATAATAAAGATGTGAGAAACTTGTTCGATTCCTATTCAGAATAGTTAAGCAAGAATGATCTCCTTCAACTAGAAGAACAGCATGCATATGAAGATGATAAGAAATGTGAACAAGAAGAGAATGTTACGACTAAGAAGCTAACTGCAAAAGAACTTGAGCTAGTTTTCAATCACATTGAGTATGCTAAGGAAATTTTGTTTGATGCTGATCCTGATATGGAATGAAGCTTTGAAGTCCACCGAAATCTTGATAAAGCGATCTCCACTATCGCAAATTGCATGACAAGATGAGAAAGTCGAGCACTATTCAAACATATTTTTTGTAAAAAGTAGCTCAATCAAATGTTTAGACATTAAATAAAAATTTAAGCAATTGATTTTTATTCATTTTGATGATTTCATTCCCCAATATATCTTATACTGTGATTTTTTTTCTCAAATTTAAGCTAACTGATGGATGAATTATAATTATTCCTATTGTTTATTGCATATGCTTAATGGGATTTCACTTAGTGCGCATTAAATGATGGATTAATTAATCACGGTAAGCGAGGTTTTCCTGTATATATATATATTATTTAAAGGCTTTTTGTGCATGCATGATAGATAAAATTGCACTTCAAAGGTAGGATTATGGGAGAGAGTACAGAGTTACTATTTTCCACAATTTAGAAACTTTTAGCCCATTATTCTGATTAAAATTGGGTTAATTCTGAAGAGCTCAAAAGATTCTTGGAAGAGTCTCTTACATTTTTATAATGTCCAATAAGATCCTGTGGTGGCTAGAAGACACTCCATCTTCTGTAAGACCAGATTTCTCAGCCTGGAGGAAATGATATATAGCATATGTTCTGATCATCCAATGGCTAGAGTAGTCTACCGAAATTTGGAAAACCTGCAGAGACATGGAATCTAACACCATCTGGATAAGCCAAGTGTGCAGAAGTTTGTCTTTTGTGAAAGGTAGGATTGAGGAAATCTTGTTTATTGGTTTGAAGGTTGTCTGAAATTGAAATTTTTTAGACATTTTAAAATGCATTCTAAGATGCCTTTTATGTAAGAAATGTATATTCATAGGGCAGATGACATGTGCCATATACCAATCTTTTGTGTGAAGTTTAGCAATTTTATTGTTAAACTTGTTCTACATCATAAACCTTACATCTTGTAAGTAGCAGTGCTCTCCTTTGCCTTTTGGCTAAATTTGCTTATAAATATTAATGACTAAGTTCTCTGTTTCGATGGTGCATGTGATTGGCAGAACAGAATCGCTTTGTAACTTTTGTTTGGTTCTTTCTTGCTTCAAGTAGCTTTAGTAGCCCATTGTATGTTACACATACTGATTCTGATGATTCATTCTGATGATGTGAGGACAAACTCATCACAAAATATTAGCATGTTATATAGGACAATCCAAAAGTCATGCACATCAAAGTCGAAGCCGAGATGCATTGAAGTGTTTCAAATTCTAATTATTTGTTTTGCCTATAGATGACACCCTAGGACTATCAGCCACTATCATGTAAACTATTCACTACGTGTCAGATATTGGGTGCTCAATGCATAGTTTTGTTTATAAAGAAATGATTACATGAGGAAAGCAAAATGGTACTTTCTGAGGAGCAAGAGTTATTTTGGAATGTTATTTTGCCTGTCGTTCTTACATAAATCCTGTGGAGGAGTTCTGTCAGAAGTATCCCAACTCTTTTGTTCCTCGATATTTGACAATTACAAGATTAATCATATGCTTTTGGGAAATCGAATCAGGTACAGACAAACAGCAGCATGGAAGACCTTCCATTTTGAGGCTAAACTGACAGCAGTACATGATGTATTGCAATGTTCACTTTCAAAGAGTCTTAGAAAACTCTGCCCAGACAGGTATGTCATATGGCAGCAGTTGGAGCCACCAAAGAATTAGCGTCATCCATACTGTGTTCAATCAGTTCAGGAATGTAGCCACTGGATAAATAAAAACCTGTTGCATACAGTAGGTTGTCTGATCATCTGTTGAAGAAAATGGAGTTCATGAGTTGGACAATGTTTTCTTCAGTGACAAAGCATGGTTCCACCTAACTGGATACGTCAATATCTAAAATTACATATGGTCATTGGAAAATCCTCATGATTTCCCATGAAATTTCCTTGCATTCTTTGAAAATCAGAGTGTGGTGTTCAAAATCACAGCATTGCATTGTTGTACCCATTTTCTTTGAGATGACAATTGAACAGTGCACTGTACCAAGATATCATCCCTCAGTTCATGGCTCTCCTTGAGACTGAAGAATGTTATTATTTTCAGCAGGATGGTGCCATTTGCCGTACATGAAATGAAACAATGCAATATTTGCAAGAGTTTTTTTGGTTACAGGCCGATTTCTAAAGGACTATGGCTCCCAAGGTCCCAACATTTGTCACCTCAAGATTTCATCTTAGTTACCTGAAAGATAAGGTGTATACAAATAATTTTCACACAACTGATGAACATCACTGAAGATATCAGAGCAGTCAGTAATTCCATGTGCTTTGAAGAGTTACCTCCAGTTATAAGCTTTGTTTGTATATTTAGTTATATAAAGTTTGTCACCAATATTGAAAAAAAGTTTATTTTATGATGTGTGCGACTTCTGCATCACCTTGTATTAAATTCTTTATTTGTATATTTGCTGAACTACAAAGCAGGAAATTATGACTAACTGAGGAGAATACTGAGTTTAGTGGAATGGGTTTGGTTGCTGGATGGAAAGAATATCAACAGTGCATGCGAAGCATTTAAACAATACTTAAATGATGCGATATCAGAATGTGTTCCGAGAGTTCGAAGAAAAAACAGAGTAGGAGTCAAACGGCTGTGTAATATTATTAACAAAGAAATTCGTAAGAAAAGGACGATGTGGAAGGAATACTGCATGAGGATGATATCCGTTATGAACTTTATAAGCAGCAGGCTAGAATAGTCACAACTGTTGTATGCAAAGCAAAGTCTGAGTATGAAAAGAAACTGGCTGTGCATGCTAAAGACAATCCACAAGAATTTTATTGATATGCTGCAAATAAAAGAAAGAATAACTCTTATAAATCCAGATTGCGTGACAGTTACAGATGCAGAAGAGGTTGTTCAATTAATGAGTGCCCATTTTGTTAAAAGCTCTCAACCTGGTGAACGCAACATTGAGCTCAATGTTACCTCTTCACTAGATGAAGAAATGCAGGTGTGTGAGGCTGAGGTTTTAGAGCTGTTGCAAAAATTGAATCAGAACTCAGCACTAGGGACTGATGGAATATCAGCACACGTATGCTAAAAGTGTGTTCAGTTGAACTGGCCATTCCTTTGTCCAGGCTGTTTAATATGAGTCTCAGAACAGGGATGATTCTGCAGAAATGGAAGGAATGTATGGTAATTTCCATTGCACAAGGGTGGTGCAAAGACCAACGTATCCAACTATCGACCAATTATTATCTCAGGAGTGGTGGTGAAGATTTTGGAAAAATTGGTTATGGCTCACATTCAGAAATGGGTTGACAGTGAATCTCTACTTTGAAATGAACAACATTTACTAATAGGGAAGGTCATGTCTTAGCAACTTGCTCACATTCTATAACAATGTTATCATTGAACTAGACAAGGGGAATGGATAAACCATGAAACTTTTGGATTTTGATGAGGTTTTTGACAGAATACAGCATGGCAGACTGTTACATAAATTGGTGAAAATGGGTTTGGGTTATACAATATTAACATGGATAAGAAGATGGCTGACTGACTGATATCAAAAAAGTGGTATACAGGGGATCTGAGTCCACAAGGTTTAAGGTAATAAGTGGTGTACCACAAGGATCAGTGCTTGGTCTACTGTTACTCAATCTGTACATTAATGATATTGGGAAGGATTTGACATGCAAAATACAACTATTTGCTGATGATGCAAAGACAGGTAGAGTAATCAGGAAAGCTGCTGATATGCAGTCTTAGCAGAATGATTTGAATTGGCTGGAATTGTGGGCATGGGAAAATGAGTGTCAGTTCAATTTGAGTAAATGTAAAGTTATTCACTTCGGCATGATTAGATATCCAATGTCGTATTATATTGGTGAGATTAGGCTAGAAGAAACTGATGAAGCTAGGGGTCTTGGATTTTAGAGGCCACGTGGCAAAGATTGCAAATACAACTCAAAAGATAATTGCAATGATGAAATGAACATTTACATGTAAAGATAAGGATGTTATTTTGCCTCTTTACAAGGCCTTGATAAGACCTCCCTTGGGCTACTGTACGTAGGTCTGGTCTCCTGATTTCCATTGTGATTCTGATATATTGGAGAGAGTACAAAGGAGAGTTTAAAAATGATATCAGGATTGAATACTGATTATGAAGACAGATTGAGAATTTGTAGACTGCAGCCACTAGCAAACAGGAAAAAGAAGGGTAATATGATTGGGACTTACAAACTTCTGAAAGGATCATACAAGATCTCAATTGACGGAATAATTTATGGAGGGTGAGGAAAGAATGAGAGGGTATCCTTGGAAGCTGAGAATGAAGGCCGCCAAGAAAGGTGAGAGGGCTAGATTTTTCTCTCAGAGGGTAGTGCGTGATTAGAATGGATTGCCATTGGATGTTGTGAGTGCAAGCAGTGTGAATGAATTCAAGAATAAGTATGACAGCTAGTGTGTGTGTGTAGTATCTGATCTCCCTCGATGAGTCTCTGACTACTTGAAGGTCTCTCTTAATAATAATAATATTCGGTTTAGTGCATAGTCAGTATAGTCAACATTTAGATCATTTTATTTATTATTAAAATGGTATCAATTTCATCAGGCCAGAGAAAAATAGACAATTATGATAAAATATATATGCACATATAATTAACATTTCATAGTTTTATGAATAAAAATGGAACTATAATTGAAAATCTTGAAACCAGGCATGATTTAGTGACATAGTACTACTGAATCATTTCACATCATTTTGCAAATTAGAAATTGTTGAATTTTAGCAAGTCAAGACAAAACATGATTACCATTTCTAACTAATTTTCAGTGTAGTCTTAAACCTTGGACTAGTTTAACAATGAACACTCTTATCCTATGGTCTATGCATTACAATGAATATCTACTTGTATGGGGTTGGTTCTCTGTAAACAGAGAAAGCCAGGGATCCATCAGGCTGGCATGTAAACAGATTTGTCTAGAAAAGGGAGACTGTTGTTGTTTTCTTTTTCCAAGGTGAACTGGATTCCAGGGAGATGATGGTTTAAGTGTGTTAGAAAGTTGTAGAATGTATCTAAGCCATGTGGTCAAATAGAAAACACATCATCTACATAGCGTAGCCAGGCAGTGGGTTTTTGTGGGGCTGAGTTTAAGGCTTTTTCTTCAAAAGTTTCCATAAAGAAGTTTGCTAGAGGGAGAGAGAGAGTGGAGAGCCCATTGCTATATCCTCTATTTGTTTGGAGAATTTTCCCTGCCAAACAAAAAGCCTGAGTTCATGGTGAACTGAAATAGGGCTGAGATATTGGGAGGAAATTTGGCTTGAATTAGATCTAAGGTATCTGTGAATGGGACATTTGTGAATAAGGAGGAGACATCAAAACTGACTGTTATGTCAGTGATTTGGAGAGAAAGGTTTCTATACTGGCTTTAAAGTGGGCTGAGTTTTTTTATGTGTGATGATGTGTTGCCAGTATAATGTGTGTGAGCACATTGGCTAAATGTTTTCTAATTTGTATGGGGGGGGGGGGATCAGGGACATCCACAATGGGACATAATGGCACATTCTGCTTATGGATTTTTGGTAGTCCATATATATATATATATATATTTTTTTTTTTTTTTTTGAGGGGGGGGGGGGTCCATAGTTGAAAGGTTTAGTCCACTAATCACTTCCATAGGCCAAGAAGTAACCTTCTTAAAGTGTCTTTGGAGTGTTCTGATTTGAGAGCTGGTGGGATCATATTCAATTGGTAGGTAGGTAGAATGATCTAACAGTAAAGTTGAAAGCTTACCTGTGTTAATTACACACACCAGTCTGATGGATTCCTGGCTTTCTCTGAAACCGACCCATACAGATAGATACAATCACCAACAATCACACCACCACCCCTCACAACAATATGGGATTATAAAAACCCTATTTAACAGGGCAAAATTAATCTGTTAACAGATTACTTAACCTAACTACTGACCTTAACCAAATCCTTAACACCTTCTTAGTCAATGGCTACAACCTCCAAAAAATCCAGAAAACATGAAAACCAGTTAACCACAAATCACCACCCCTCGTTTCTTAACAGAGATTACACTAAATCTATCACCATTCCATATCCGGAGCTCATATGAAAAGCTCACAAAAATCCTAAAAAAGTATGATCTGACTACCTGTTACAAACCACATAAGAAATTGGCATCCCTTGTCTGCTCCTCCAAAGATCAGCCACTTCCCCTAGACCTACCTGGAGTATACCAGGTCCCTTGTAGCTGTAAAGTGTCCTACTACACCCAAACAGACATGACAGCTAATATCAGAATTTCCGAACACAAAGACTACATCTGGTTTCACCAATACAGCCACTCAGGACTTGCGGACCATGCACTAGATACCCACCACAGAATACATGTAGAAAGTCACTTTGCTACACCACAGCAATTATAAATATGAAAGACTGTTCTTGGAATCAGCCTCAGCTCTAAAAAAACTTCCCAAATCTCAACAAATTTGGTTCCTTAGAACATCAGGAAAACAGCCAAGACAACCTAATTTAGCCCACTAAGGGGCCTTTAGGACCAACGGCAGTTGCCTTCTTCACCCTCATTTGCTCATTTTTAGTGCCTGCATGCACATATCATAGTTTTTATATTCCTAGAAGATGGCAATGTAACATTACCAAAATATAGGAAGGTATTGATTAAAGTTTTTTAATTAATATTTTAGTATACATTGTTATTTACTGAAAAATTTCAAGTTGTGGAATAGACTGATACCAGTCATGTACATAAGATAATGGAATTTGGGACAATCCTTCCTGCAAAATATGATCAAAGCTTGGAGAACCTATTGGAGACAACGCCTTGTCAGTTTCCAAATGTTGTCATAATCTTCGATACTGTGGCTCGTGATACACCCACGATTTCTGCTGTTATGGTTACAGCAGCTCCTACAAGCGGCACTCCAATGATTGTACCTTTTTTTGGAGGTCACTGAGCCGTAACATTTTGCATACTAACTGCACAACAGCTAATTCATCATCAACTATGTCACTGCACCGTCACATCAGATTGATAATGTGCAGTTAGTGTGCAAAATGTCAGACCTCAGTGACCTCCAAGAAGATATGATCATTAGAGTGCATGTTGCAAGAGTTACTGTAAACAAAACGGCAGAAATTGTAGATGTATCATGAGCCACGTGGGGACATATTTTGCAAGAAGAATGGTCCTAAATTCCGTTATTGTAAATACATCAATCTATCCCACATTGAATTTATGGTGTTACTAATAGTCGATGTGCACCTAGAGCTTATTAATAAAAAATTCTCCAAAAAATTTATAGATATTTCCATTGTTTTGACAACCCCATGTAGGCATGTGCACATGTTTTAAACTGTTCAGATAAAATTGCCAAATTATTTTCATGAGAACTCTCATGATTCATGATTTTACATGAATCAAAGAATTCTAGTGAGTATTAGTACTACTACAAAAATCCAATGCGTGTGTCAAAGTTACGATGCAGTTGATTATACTTCATTCTATTTTTTGCATGAATGACCAAAACACACAGACAAAAATGACTCTTTCGGAGCATATACACCTTTTGTAAAAATGGGTGGGGGGGGGGGGGGGTGGGGGGGGGGGGGGGTGGGGGGGGGGGGGGGTGGGGGGGGGGGGGGGTGGGGGGGGGGGGGGGTGGGGGGGGGGGGGGGTGGGGGGGGGGGGGGGTGGGGGGGGGGGGGGGTGGGGGGGGGGGGGGGTGGGGGGGGGGGGGGGTGGGGGGGGGGGGGGGTGGGGGGGGGGGGGGGTGGGGGGGGGGGGGGGTGGGGGGGGGGGGGGGTGGGGGGGGGGGGGGGTGGGGGGGGGGGGGGGTGGGGGGGGGGGGGGGTGGGGGGGGGGGGGGGTGGGGGGGGGGGGGGGTGGGGGGGGGGGGGGGTGGGGGGGGGGGGGGGTGGGGGGGGGGGGGGGTGGGGGGGGGGGGGGGTGGGGGGGGGGGGGGGTGGGGGGGGGGGGGGGTGGGGGGGGGGGGGGGTGGGGGGGGGGGGGGGTGGGGGGGGGGGGGGGTGGGGGGGGGGGGGGGTGGGGGGGGGGGGGGGTGGGGGGGGGGGGGGGTTGGCTAAATGTTTGCCTAATTTATACGTGGGGGAATATATGCCATCAACAATGGAACACCTTGCTTATGGATTTTTGGTAGTCCATATATCCAAGGGGGGGGGGGAGGTCTACAGTTTAAAGGTTTTAGTCTATTAGTCACTTCCACAGGCCAAGAAATAACCTTCTTAAGGAGCCTATGGACTTCTGATTTGGGTGCTGGTGAGATCATATTCTATAGTACCCTGTGTGCACATATCATTGATTTGTAATCCCTGAAGTGGCAATGTAACATTACCGAAATATACGTAGTTATTAATTAAAGTTTTTATAATTAATAATTTAGTTTACATTGTCATTTCCTAAAAAATTAGAAGTATGTCTAACCAATGTATAATCTTATCTACAAGAATATACAAAATCTTATTAAGAAAACACAGATGCAGCATTATTAATTACTTGATCGAACATCTAGTTTACTGGGACATTTTTCAATATGTCTCTAGAATTTCGGCCACCTTCCTTCTATTTATTTTCTATATTCTTTCCAATGTCTTCCCATGGCTTGTTTCGTTAGTTCTCTGTATTTAAGAGCACAACTGGCTTATCTGTCAGGAGATTTCAACATGCTTTCTTCTTTTTGTTGGCTGCCTCTATCTTCCTGAGTCCACTATGGAGTTCTGACTTTTTCTATCATTCCAGACAACTTCACCATATGCCTTGCTGTCTCTCTCTCTCTCTGGCTGAATCAATCAATGTTTTTTATTCAATCTGCCAGTGAAGCTCTATGGTCTGGTTCTTGTTTTCAGTCTTTCATTTTTTCTTAAATAATATTTGTGTATTTCAGTCTACAGTTCAGAAGTGAACTGTAGACTTCTGACTCAGCCTTCTTAATTTCTGCATCTTCACTCCATGTGAATTTGTGCCCATCTTTATATTGGAACATAGTATTAGTAATGATTAGTCCGGAACAGAAATCCAGTAGGTACTTACCATAAATATTAGCTTTGCCCTATTCTCCAAATTTTCCCCAAACATTTCTATGTCTGATAATCGTTTCCTGCTCTATTGTTTAGATCCACAACAAGGATCAGCTTTTCATTTTTCTTTTTGACTACCTTCTGTAATGTCTCAAAAAATTCTCCTACTTCTTCCTCAGTAGAATCTTCTGTGAGACAATAGGCCCAAATAAGTCTCATTGTTCAGTTCCCCATTTGGGGGCTTTTAACTAATATTATGGTAGTCATAATATTTTGACTGAACGGTGTACACTGTTATGTTCTTCTTTCTTTTCAATGAATGAAATATTAAAACTGAAGGGGGGGGGGTTAGTTTACGAAATGGAACAGAATAGAAAGGTGATTAACAAAAAACATTTGAATTATTATTTATTAATACTGAAAAAATTTAACAAACATCTAATTAAGTACGAGTTAATGTGACTTTTACTGTTGAAGAACAAGTCTCTCTACATCAGTCAAGCATGCCATAATTTTCATCTTTAAACATGCTGAAAGACTTGCATTGTTCAGATGGCTAATAATACCAAAACATTTATTTAAAAAGTCAACTGATTTATAACATGTATTCATGTATATATCACGAGCACTGCATACGGTGGATATCATATGATTCCTGTTTAAACTATTTTATACTCACTCCCCTTGTAACAATTAACCTTTGACACCTCGCAGTAAATGTGCTCAGCTAATGATGCACAGGCAAAGTAAACTGAGAACTGTTTGTGGTGTGCCCTTGTACATGTAGGCTAAAAGTTAAAGAGCTGCTTGCAAGTTGCAAGTTGCCAACCCCTGAATTAAGAAAAGGAATTTTATCAACTAGCAATTCATTATGCCCTTGTACCTGTAGGCTAAAAGTTAAAGAGCTGCTTGCAGCTTGCAAGCTGCAGGTTGCCAACCCCTGAATTAAGAAAAGGAATTTTATCAACTAGCAATTGATTATCCAAGACACTATGAAAGGAGACTATTTTGTTAGATAAAGCTTTCAACGTGATAAAAAAAAGACCTGCTTCTATTCAGTTAATTATTTAAATAAGTAGTTCTATTTAATAATATCCAATCACTTGACATCGGAAAATAATAATATAAAGTTACTCACAGATGGAACATGACCTTCAATCCATGCTTTTGAAGGATATATTTCTTCCCACATGATAAGTCCTTTGCTCAATGTCTAAGGGGGGAAAAAAAATAAAGTAAGAATGCATCCACATAATGCTCCTTATGAAACAAAACAAAAGGAAAAAAACAAAAACAAAACAGAATCATTGCCAAGTTGAAGATTTCTATGAACAAAAAGAAATGCAATATTAAGGAGCTATTACAATTGTTGATCATATATACAAAATAATTTATAACAAACATTTGTAAAATTTGATGCAGCAGGAATTTTTTTTCTTAACTGTGCATCGATTTTAACAGATGTAACAAACATTGTATATAGAAGGACATTGTAATTTTCATGCTGATTGTGGAATTTTGTATATAAGGTTTATATTAACTGTAGTTATAATTTTTTTGTGATTTGAAAAACCATACAAGTATGTATTGAAAAGGTAGGAATGTTAAGCTGTGTATTTCAAGGCCAATGCCTTAGAAAGCAGCCTGCTATTTTAGTGGTTCCAATTTGAAAAAAAGAGCTTAGAAACTTATTTGGAAATTGTAATGTGCCTTCAATTGTTCAAAGCTTAACCTAACGCATGCCCCAAGGACAGTGCAACAACAGGTGGCAAACAACTAAAGGATCTCCCGTGTATAGTGAATAAGATTGTTTTTGTATGTTCTGGGGGAAACAAAAGTAAACAACAACAACTTGAAGGTCACCCCCCCCCTCCTTTTTTCCTGCAGGAATGCTAGGGGTTCTCAACCCTTATTCCAGGGACTGCAAGAGGGAATATAAAAAAAGGACCCAGAAGTATCCAGGGGGCTCTTTATCCAGGTATCCATATGCAGCAGATCGAAAATGTAGCAGGTGGAGGCAGTATGCAGCAGTACGGCAGCTGTATGCTGGTACGCATATGCAGTCTCTTCTCGTAGTGTCACGGAATCTAGCATCGCGAGTCCATTTGGACATCCGAAGAGAAGTAGCGAAATGTCAGAAGAGAAGTGGAACCATAATAATATACGTCAAGCTCCTGGAAATCTTTGAGATGCAACAGCGCTAAAGGAAAGAAGCCCGCACGAATGCTAAAAGCCCAGGACGGAAAAGCAGTATCGGTGAGACATAATCCAATCCCCTGAAAATCTTCTATGATGCGACAGAGCTAACAAAAAGGAAACCAGCACGAATGATGAGGCCCAGGCTGGAAAAGAAGCCAGCAGAACCAGATAAGAGACAAAAGAGCCAGTTCAGATAATTGTGTCATGAGAAGAACTGTGAGTACAACACTGAAGTATTTATATATTTGGCGGAACATATATAAAGTTAACTTGTGATAATTTGTCCCAGACTATGAAGTTACAGAAATACTGGTAGTGATTTAGATATAGCATACTGGTTGTTTGAAGTATATATATTCTGCGGGACATTATTATTATTATTATTCCTGATACCTCCAAGGAGTCTGAAGACTCATCGCGGGAGGACACCTACAACTGTCTCAACCACTACACCGAGCCTCTACTACGAATCATCTCCATCAATGCCATCTACATATATATAAAGGTTAAATTGTGATAATTTGTCCCGGACTATGAGGTTACAGAAATACTGGTAGTGATTTAGATATAGCATACTTGTTGTTTGAAGTATATATATTCAGCAGGACATATATATATATAAAGGTTAAATTGTGATTTGTCCCAGACTAAGAGGCTAAAGGAATAGTTGAGATAATTTAAATATGAGAAACTTGTTGAGTGAAATATATGCATATTGCTTGAACAGTTTAGTTCTAGGATGCGAACATCGATTCTTATATGATAGTATTGCTGCATGTTCATTATGTACGTACAATGTATGAGATTATAATTCTTAGAAGCAGAATGAATGAGATTATAGAGTATTTGATCGTATTGGTGTGCATTTTAATGTGTGTATATTAAATGAGATTATAATTCTTAGCTTTTAATTTTTTGAAGAGCCAATTCATTTAAGAAACTGTATTAATGTATCCTAGTTTAATAAATATGTTTGTTATGCTAAAGAATGTGTATTCACTAATCCTTAATCCAATGCACTGCTCCTAAATAAAATGTGAACCTGTGTGCAAGGTTAAATAAGTGTAGCCATGACTGACAATAAAGCCTAAGATAGATTTAGAGAGATACTGCAGATGATCTTAATTATATTTAATACCCATAAAGGAGAATCTTGGTGGCACAGTCGTAACATTAAATAAATTTTCCAAGATTCTCAAGGTATTAGATAACCTGTGGCAACTTAAGTAAAAGTGTAATGTGTAAGAAACAGAGCAGGAAAAGTAAAGTAAAGAAAGTATAGCATAACGCAAAAGAGAGAAAAAGAAGAAGTAAAAGTAATAGCGTATAAAGATATACGAGGGATAAAAAGAGCCCACATTTTACACATTAATATATAAATAGGTCCACGCGGTTAGCCTAGTGGCTATGCGCCTCGCAACCATATGCCTGGGGAAGGAGTGTCCTAGGTTCGATTCCCGTCGGTGACGTGAGGAGCTGAAGAATATTCCTCAGCCATAGCCAAGTTAGTCAGTCTTGGGCGTGGACAGCAGGGTTTTTTCCCCAGTTTATTCTGGGGTTTTTCATCCCGCAATGCAGGCAAACTGGCCTTGAGAACTCAACACTACAGGCCATTGGATACACCGGGGCATAAGGCTGACCACCTTATCCTGTAAACAGAGTGAGGTCTGATGATCAATGGACCCTCGACACCGCAAGGTAAAAGAGGGTATAAGGAAGATGAAGATGATGAAGATGATATATAAATAGATCTTCTTTACAGCATGCCAAATCTTTTCAAATTAGGTTTATAGCTATAAAATAAAACATGACTCATTACATGAAAAAAAATAGGATTAACTCACAATTCCAGTTCTGCTTTCTCCATTATACAGATGTCTTAAACTGTGAAGATTTTTTTCCTGTTCTGCACAGAACACCAAATGCAGAAATCTGCTTATTCATTCTTCATATCAAGTTAAATTGTACTCAATTTGAAGAACTGGACTGACATTTTTTCAAGGTAAATATGTAATTACATAGTTTTATTGTATTATCAATGTTATCCCATGGTATGGGAAAATCATTCTTGGCCTTATTATTATTATAACTGCACCTGTAAAGAGTCCAAGAACTCACATCCATCTCTCTCTCTCTCTCTCTTTGAATAAGTTTACCAAAGATGCGCTCAAAACAACTAATGGTAGTCCATTTCAAACATTCACCACATGCCATGAGAAAAACATGGATCTCAAAAGCTTCTTAAAAACACCCCTAACAAGCGTCCAGAGATAACACTTAGTTCTAATCTCCACCACCAATAAGCTACAAAATCTCACTTTTTCTATGCTGCAAGATCTTATTAACTAGTATGTTTCTATCATGTTGCCTCTCCCTCTATTCCTTGTTTTATGAACACCACATTTTCTCAATCTGCCCTCATATGCACAATTTTACATGCCAGCTTCTTCAAGATCTTAGTTTCTTGTCATTACACATGTGTCAACTGGGTTCCAGCAAGTAACTAACTGGCCTACGGAATTTTGGCCAGTTACTGTTAAAGAGAATACTAATAGGTTAGTATTCTTATTAATGGTGCTTTTATCCAATGCCATGACTAAACCATCTTAGCAATGTGACTGCTAAGGTTCAACTCACTATATTAACCCACAACCGGCCATGACACCTATAGACATCCAGCTAAATCTGGATACAATTCTGTAACACCCATTGAATAACATGGATAAGAAGTGCAATTTGGTCTCACTATTTCATCCACCTCGGCTGGTAGGAGGGTAATATAATTCTCCATCTGTAATATCCTCCATTCAAAATGCACAACCTATCACATAGAAACAGTGAACTGATATTCATTGTTATTTGCCAATATAATCAATCTGGGATTCTTTGTATCAGCTACATTTCTTATGCCTCTCTCTCTCTCTCTCTCTCTCTAACTTAGCATTATCAGCAAATAACTAGATATCACACTCAGCACCCACTCCAATATCGCTGGTTTACCTGTTAAACAACAATGGCTCACCTTGAGTACACCTGGTCACCCTCCTCCTCCCTATACATAATTTTTTGATACCTGTCAGTCAGTCAGTCAGTCACACATTAGACACAAGTTTGTCTAATCTTTAAAGGTACCTATGGCATGACTATAAATGATAAGTTAACTTATTATTTATAGTCAAGACCAATCAAATTTAGCAATGGCATAAAAGTCTTTCCCATCTGAAAAATCTGTAACATTGAGGAAGCATCACCACTGCATTTACTAAATTGTATGAACATTTCTAAATGTAAACTTTATAACAACCCAGAAAAGGTGCTTTATAAAATATATGAATTTGACCTCTATGATCTGGAGTAATAATACCATGGGATTTAATAAAAATAAAGTAAAATAAAAAATTATATAAGGTGATGCAGTTTCAATTTGAAGAAGATTTGGGGAAAAATTCAATCCTGACTGTCAGGTGGCAACAGCCAAATTCTCAGTCGATCAGTCAGGTGATCTGGGGCTGCATATCATATCACTGAGTTTGTCGCTTGCATTTCACAAAAGTTCAGTGAATGCACAAGTATTAAAGAAGAATTGCTGCCTACTATCAGAGACCACTTTATCATAATGACAAACTGCATCATTCAGGATGATTCTGCCCCTTGTTATAGGGCGAAAATTGCAAGTATTGCTATTATAACCATAAAATGCATCATATGAATTGTGTTTTAATACTTAAAAAAACTTTTGTTGCAGGTAAATAAGCAGCTCAATGAACACTCAATTTAGTGATTACTGTGCCAGGAAACAGCCCAGATCTCAATCCCATTGAGAATTTGTGGTAACAAACGGAGACTGAAAACACAGCCATAAACACTTCGGGAGCTTCACCATTATAAGAGTACTGAACCATGAATGGACAGTTTCATCCATCAGGAAATTGATTTTGTCAATACCCCACTGATGCCAAGATGTAATAAAGGCAAGAGTACCCACAAAGTACTAAACAACAAAAAGTAAATTTTTAACTTTGAATGTAAGTCAAACTGAATTTTGATACTGATATTTGTTTTTCCAGTGAAAATATCACTATCCACTCCATTTTGAAATATTTGAAAATTTTTCAAATTTGATGTCATTTCCTAATTATATCATATCTTGTACTAAAAAGAGTCAAATATTAATCAAAAATAAAAATGTTATATAACTTTCATTATTTGTGATAATTATTGTGTTATTATCCCTTTTCAAATAAGCATTTAAATTTAATTATAAAAAAAAATGGTTACAGCAGGTGATGCAGTTTCTAAGAATATGAGTGTATATAGTATTGGGGGGAAGAACGATAAATTTCTATTTTATTAATGCATTTGAAATAAAAAATAATTATGAAATCATTATACATTTTTTTCAATTCAAATTTTTTCAATATAATTTTGATGAGTGTTAGCCATTAACATTCAACATCAAAAGTTGTGTGTTTAGTTAATCAAGGAAAACAGTTAAGGTAAGCACAAAATTACAACACACACATACGCACAAGTCTGAAAAGATCGACTATAGATGGCAATACTATCAGCAAGATTTTTTTTTTCTAAGTTGGTACATCTGTCATAAGCATCCATGCGAAATTGCAAGACATTCTATCAAGTAGAAGTAATCCTGGTATAACACGGTAATTATACAATGCGGTTTCGATATAACACGGTCTGCAAATTGTAGTTTGTAGATCGTGTTATATCGAATGTTATATTTTTCACTGCGTGACAACAATCAAATTTTATCTTTGTTAAATTTGCATCTGCAAGTATCGCGCATGTAGCTTTAAGTAGTGAATTTATATCAGAGGGGAAATACCCTTTAGCACGCACATGTCCGTCAATTGTTTACCATATAAAGTGTTTATTGTTGAAAATTGTGTTTGTTTTCTGCCAGCAAAGCACATTAAAAATCATAAGTTTGTTAATCTCAAGCTGAATACTTTATTTTCTAGTGAGTTACGTACATAATTAATACATAATGCTTTCTCTATGTAAAAAAAAATTTTTATAGTAATGACCATTAAAACTGCAACGAAAGGGAAAAACCAACAATGAAAAAAAATTCATCTCCCTTGAAGAAAAAAATTAAAATCTTGGATCAGTTGAAAAATGGAGAAAAACCAGGAGTTGGTGCAAGGACTTTGAATTTAAATGAATCAACAATTCGAACAATTCAAACAGAACATAAAATATGAGAAAGTGTCATTTTATTGCTAGGTCAATGGTAAGTGCAACGCGCGTTGCTCGTGTACGTGATATTGTAATGGAAAAAAATGGAGAAATCTCTAATGATTTGGATAGAAGATTCCAAAGAAAATTCCTTTGGATGGAAACCTTATTAACCACGTCGCCGTCAACATGGATAAAATACATCACTCATCTACACTTCGTATCCATCACATATTTCAATGTAATATCAATGGTATTACAATTTTATTATGCACTTTGCATCCGTGGTAACTCGGACGTATACATATATATATATATACGTCCTGGGCGGTTGAGTGGTTAAACAAAAAAGCTCTCCAAGTTTATAAACATTTAAAAGAACTTGATCAAAATTCTACATCCAAATGGCGGGGAAAGTTCTGCCGAAGATGCATTGTGATGAATCCATTAAAAAATTCAGTTTAAAGAAATTAGCAGAAGGATTGGACTTGGTAAGAAAGTTAGGAAGTAATTTTACGAATAATGATCCTTCAATGGAGCGCCCCAGAAAATTTATGAGACAATTGGATATTTGTTTAGCTCCAATATTATGAAGTTAATAAAAAATTGCAGCATAGTGATAAGCAAGGGCTTATTACTGACTTCTTGATAACTAAACCAGCCAATGTATGAAAATGATGTCCAAGAGATTTCAAGTGATGGCGACGTCCGGCCACTCATAAATAAAGAACATCTACAAAATGTTATTTATGAAGACAGTGATGATGATTAAAATATGCAGTTTTATTCTGCCTAAAACATTTATGCATTATGTGCAATGAAGTTTACGTACAATTTTTAATTTTTTTAATTTTATACTGTGTTTGTTTCATAGTTTACATGTTTTCTTAATTTACATGAATTTCCTAAATTAAATAAAAATATTTTTTGTTGGATGTCATTCCTGTTTATATAATTAAAAAAAAAACACAATTTCGGAACATAACCTTACTTTTTCTATGTGATCTGAGTCTCGCATAACGCGATTTATATAACATGCCATTTCTATGGAACCTAACATCTGCATAATACGAGGGTTACCTGTAGTTTGTTTTATACAGCCCTCTGAAGCAAAAGTGTTGCCTGTATCCCGTGAAATGGATAAAATTGAGTATCGTGCAGTTATGAAATTCTTTGTAAAACAAGGTTTAATGCCAAAAGAAATTCATTCAAAGTTCATAAAAGTTTATGGGTGCTCTTCTGCTTCGTTTTCAACAATTAAGAAATGGGCTGCCGAGTTTAAATGTGGCCATACCAGCCTTGAAGATTATCCACGTGAAGGATGTCCAAAAATTGTAACAACACCAGAAATCATTGATCAAGTGCACAGTATGATATTGGATGACTGGCGAGTCAAAGTTCATGAAATTGCTGAGACTATAGGCATTTCAAAAGAACGTGTAGGATATATTTTGCACAAAGAATTGCAAATGAAAAAGCTTTGCACAAGATGGGTCCCACGCTTGCTCACAGAAGATCAAAAACATCCTCCCATGGAAATCTCTGAACAGTGCTTGGAGCATTTTAAGAAGAATAAAACTCATTTTGTGAGTTGATTTATTACTATCCAAACAGCAGTCAAAATAGTAGACAAAAGCCAGTTATTCAGCACCTGAGAAGACAAAGTGAGTTCCATTAACAAGGTCATGGCATCGTTGTTTTGGGATGCGCATTTTGTTTATTAATTATCTTGAAAAGGGTAAAACAATAACCAGGAAATATTATTCCTATCTTTTAACCAGACTAGATGAAAAAATTCGTGAGAAAAGACCCAGATTGCAGAAGAAAAAATCATCTTTCATCAGGACAATGCACCTGCCCACAAAGGTGTTTTGACAATGGGAAAATTAAGGGATCTGCACTATGAATTGTTGAGACATCCACCCTATTCTCCAGATTTGGCTCCCTCTGACTTCTATCTCTTCCCAAAACTAAAACTCTTCCTTGCTGGTCAGCGTTTTTCTTCAAATCAGGAGGTGATTGCAGCTGTAGAGCGGTATTTTGCAGATCTTACTGAGAACCACTACAGAGATGGGATAATGATGCTGAATCATCACTGGAATAAATGTATTACTCTAAGGGAGATTATGTTGAAAAATAAAAATAATTTTGAAATTATAAATTCGTTTTTCGTTGTTAGGCTGAGAACTTATCAGACCACCCTCATATATATGGAAGTATACACTGCAGAGATCTCTCAGCCAATAATTTTAGGTGCTAACACAAATAACACCTAAAAAACATGACAAAAGTGAACTTTATTTTAGCTAATGAACAGATCCTTTCTGAAATCCTTGCTGAAGATTACAGGCCATTTTACTTCTACTGTGTTTGCATGTATACTACCATCTTACACAGTAATCCTGTCTCTGCAACAGAGATGATATATATTAAGAATGCAATTAATGCTTAATTTAATTTCTTAAGTGCTGTGTATAAATTCTGTTAAGTGTACATGATGGATTTTCAAACATGCTACTTTACATGCAACTTGAAACAGCTACATTTAAAACATTACTTTATGATTTTATTTATAAAATTGCACATCATTCTTCAGATAAAATAACACATACTATGCTAGGATACTGAAATTATATAAAACTTGGGTGATTACTGTCAAAGGTGACTCAAGCTCCTGATGAAAACTATTTTATCGATACAAAATAAATAACAGAAAAAACTCACGTAGAAAGATTATTTAATAGTATAATTTTCGCCTGTGTGTCACAGGCATCTTCAGTACATTAAGCTCAAAATTAAACACTAACTGACAATTCCAAAAAGCGCAACATTTCTCCCAGACCTACTCATTGGTTTAGATACGTCGATGACATTTTTGCTGTATGGAATGGCTCTTCTGATAAACTTCTTCTCACTAAGTTAAACGCATTTCATCCTAGGATCAAGTTTACCCTAGAATCAAATAAGCAGTTAGCCTTTTTAGATATTCTAATTCTTCGCCAACCAGATGGTAACCTACATTTCTCAGTTTATAGAAAGAAGACTCATACAGGCCATTATATCCATGCGGAATCTCATCACCATCCCAGTCAAAAGGCAGGAACTATTAAAACACTGGTTCATCAGATGATCTTTTACAGAAAGAACTACAATATATAACTTCTTCCTTTCTATCTAATGGTAATAAGAATTGCTTCATTGAAAGAACTTTGAGTAGTTTTAATATGTCTTCCTCTTCAAACACAGAGGAAATAACGCACATTACTATCCCTTATGTACAAGGCATCAGTGAATGTATAGCAAAAGTTTTAAAACCACTGAATATTTTTGTTGCTTTTCGACCGTTTAGAAAAATCTCCAACTTTCTCACTTCTCCTAAGGACAAGCTTCCACATCATAATCATCCAAGTGTCTACCAGATTCCGTGCTCTTGTGGATTATCTTATTTCGGACAAATGGGAAGATCTGCCTCTATTCGGCTAGAAGAACACCAATCTTATATTGAATACTTTAAACCTGAAAAGTCTGGACTTTCTGAACATGCCATCTTCACTAGACACAGAGTTCATTGGAGAAAGACAAGAGTTCTTCACAAAAGTCAGTTTCTCATGGAACACCTTTATAAAGAAACACGTGAAACTCTACTTCATTCTCCTAACTTAAACAGATCCGACGGCTTACGTCTATCCCCTTTATGGGAGAGAGTACTTTACAAATCAGCTAATCTTTCCTAACTTTTTATTGTATTAATTTTTTTTTTTTTTTTTTAGGAAAGTTATTGACCTTTTTAGTTATCTTACACCAGCTACTTAGGTGGAGCTTTTTGGAATTGTCAGTTAGTGTTTAATTTTGAGCTTAATGTACTGAAGATGCCTGTGACACACAGGCGAAAATTATACTATTAAATAATCTTTCTACGTGAGTTTTTCCGTTATTTATTTTGTATCGATATGTCTACTCACGGTATACCTCTTTTAAAACTGAAAACTATTTTGCTTGGCTTCAAAATTATGGATATTAATCTCAATTCATGACACAAATACATACCTTTTTAAGTAGCCACTATTTGTCCTAACAAATGTAAGTTTCTCAAAGAGAAATTATAAGGTATTGTCTTCACATCTATCCCGAGCTGGTTGCATTGTACTGCCAAAAGATGCAAAGTTTTGAGAATTTTTTTGTTTTCCTAGAAAGATAAAGATTATGGTTCTCAAAGGATATAAAGACAGGGAAGCTCCTGAGAAACAAGTGTACCTCAATGAGAAAGAATTGAGGAAGTCAGCAAGTTCAAGTACCTGGAATCCATTATTAATATGAAGAATTGCTATTCAGGAGACATCAGAAGAAGATTAGGAATGAATAAAACAACAATCAGAGACTTGCCTAAAATCTGGAAGGATGGATCTATTTCTAAAGGAAAAAGGTTTAGGATTTTGAATGCAGCTGTTTTTCCAACAGTGAGTTATGGATGTGAAACTTAGAATCTAAAGAAGTCTGATAGGAACAGGATATCTTCTTCTGAGACGTAGTTTTACAGAGTCTGTTGAGGTTATCATATACTGAAAGGTTGACAAACAGGTGAGTGCTAGAAAGGATTGGTAGAACTTTGTCTCCTTAAAGATATTGACAGAAAAAAAGTTGAAATACTTTGGACACATTGAAAGGGTGGAAGGAGGAATTCTCAAATCAGTAACAGAAGGTAAAGTTCCTGGAAAGGAGGAAGGGGTAGACTGTCAATGAGATGAATAAATGGTGTGTCTGGAGTGACTGATCTTCAGAGGTTGAAGCTCCAGTAAAGCATACAACAAGACCACCTGGCAAGGATGTGGCATATCACTGAGCACCTGAATGACCATATGGCATCTGATGATGTCCAATAAATAAATGGATGGATGGGGTCCCAAGCACATTTTATTGTAGGTATTATATCACTGTGTGAACCTTCTTGGTTTTACAAAAATGTGTTCGTTATAAAGCATTTATATTACACATTCAACCTTTTAAAATACCACTACCACTTTGTGGTATGTCATCTAGAGGATGGATTTGGGAAAATAAAAATATATAATATTTAACTTAACTCATTCATTTCCTTTTTTTTTTTCCCATTTAAAAAAATTATGTAATGTACATAAAATGTAAATAATAAATTTCTATATACTGATATTATTACACACTTATCTTTTCATAGCAACATAACAATTTTTGATTGTCTAAAAACACACTGGTATTTTGTTTTAAATATGATACTCATTTTAAATATTAGGGATGGGGTCAGAACTGACTTTTTCACGCAGTTATTTAATATATAAAAACCAATATAACTCAACTGGTGTTACAGAATTATATCCAGATTTAGATGGACGTCTATAGACGTCATGGCCAGTTGGGGGGGGGGGGGGGGTTAACACATTCACCATGAGAACTTTGTTATCCTGAGAAGAACATTTCATGAGAATGGCAATTTCATTTCGTTCAATGATTATGAAGATAGGCAGAGGTACATAAATTAAAAACATAAATGAGCAAAATATTGCCTTACCCTGAGAAGTAGGAAATCAGGTCGTACCATATCCAGTAAGTATTGTGTATCTGGTGCAACCATCCATTCTGCAATAGCACTTAAAAAAAAAAAAAAATGCTATTTTAAATCATCATTATAAAGTATATATCATCATTTGTAAAAGGAGCTGGCATTGGTTTCTGAATCAAACCATCATAATACACTGCATTCAGACTATCTGCTATCTCACAAACTAATTTCTTTAGTTCACTCATTTCCATGAAAACTGAAATTTTATGTTGTATTCAAATAACAGGTTATCATAATTATAGAATAATTCATATCATACTGAAATAGCTAATAAATTCTATGTTTGGTAAGATTAGTTGAAGATATGAAAAGTTTCTTTTATAAAGTTTTCTGATATATAAAACATTTTACTTATGTAAATATGTTTCTATTTCAATTTTAATGATATGAAAGATGTAGTGGGGTGCTAAAGGGTCAAAGCTGTATAACTGAGAGGAGACCTCCACACAGCCTTTAAAGGAATGCGGAGAACCGACCAGGGCTTCTGACCTAATGTCCAATCCTCACCTTCTTGTGGTGCACCCTATTCAGTATCTACTTGGATACTGAACGAACGAGGATGGGCTGGCAATTTGGGATTTAGCTGACCAAATTGTATTCTTATTGGTTAAACCAAAATAAAAAATGATAGTACGGCACGACAAAATTTCATTCCAGCTGGGGCGTAGCCCGGTTAAACAAGGGCCCCCGTTGTTTTCTCCGGGGAACTAGGGCGAATCAGCTACTGGAACAAATCTGAAAACAAACCCCAACTCAACATCACCAGAGTTAAAGATCAGTACTATCAACATAAAAAGCCTGAATGGCAAAGAAATAAAGCTTATCTAATTCCTCAGCTAGCTCCATTTCTTTGCCATTCAGGCTTTTTATGTTTTTTACCCCCATTATGTTGAAAAACATAATAGGGGTGACTGAAACAAAAGAGAAAAAAATTGATGAGATCTTTCTGAGCAATAAAAGAAGGAGTAGCCATAGTATTCAACACAAAATATGAGGCTAATCTCCTTGAATGGCAGTAAGTCTCAAGTAGAGTAATGTGGGCTAATATGAGAATGGGGAACTGGACAATGAGACTTATTTGTGCCTATGGTCCCACAGAAGGTTCTACTAAGGTAGAAGTGGAGGAATTTTTTGAGGCTTTAGAAAAAGCAACTGACACAATGAAAAAGGAAAACTTGGTCCTTGTTGGGGATCTAAATAGCAGAATAGGAAATGAATGTCAGACACAAAAATATTTTGGGAAAATCTGGAGAAAAGAGCAAAAGCTAATAATAATGGCAAATACCTATTGCATTTCTGCTCAGGACATGGACAGGTTATTACTAACACCATGTTCCAACATAAAAATGTGCACAAATTCACATGGAGAGAAGAGGCTAGGAATAAGAAAAGTCTCATTGACTGTGTTATTGTTGATAGTGATGTTTTTTCCCTGGTGCAGGACACCAGAGTGTACAGAGGATTTGAAATTGGAAGTGATCACTATTTAGTCTTGAGCAGGATAAAATTGAATTTCATATTGAAAAGAATAACATGTAAGAAAGTTTTACATAACATGTAAGAAAGTTTTAAAGCGAATAAAAGTTGAGCAGCTCTCAAATGTGAACTGTAGACTAAAATACAGAAATATTATTGAAAAGAAAATGAAAGAGTTTGAGAACAGGAATCAAACCTTGGAGATTCAGTGGCGAATTCTGAAGAAAACATTGATTGATTCTGCCAGAGAGGCATGTGGTGAGGTTGTCTGCAAGGATAAAAAAATCAGAACTCCCTGGTGGACACAGGAAGTTAAAGAGGCAGTGAAGGAAAAGAAGAAATCATATTAAAAGTTTCTGTCAAATAAGTCAGCTTGTGCTCTTAGAGAATACAGAGACAAATGCAAGAATGCTAAACATTGTGTAAAACTACATAAACAAAAGTTATGGGAGAACTGTGGCAAGAATATAGAAAAAAAATATCAAGAACGTGAGAAAATATTCTGGAGGTTGTTGAAGAAGCTTAGGAATGTAGGAAAGAGTACTGTAAAAGGAGTTAGAGATGATAAAGGTGACATGAAAACAGGAGAAAAAGAAATCCTTGAAGTATGGAGTAATTACTTTGAAAAAACTGCTAAATGAAACAAGCAGTGATGCAGCACAGTGGTAAAACACACTGACCAGGCATGCAGTCAGGAATACATATCCATACTTGAAGTAGAAAAAGCCATCAAAGGATTGAAATGTGGAAAGGCAGCAGGAGTAGATGATATTCGACCAGAAATGCTGAAGTATGGTGGTATAAGAGTCCTACTGTGGTTGCATTGCATAGTTCAAAAAGCCTGGACAGAGGGACAAATTCCCGATGATTGGAGTAGCGCTCTCATAGTACCCATATATAAAAAAGGAAATAAAACTGAATGTGAGAATTACAGAGGTATTTCCCTACTGAGTGTTCCTGGCAAGATCTATGCAAGTATACTTGAGAAACGGTTGAGAAGAATTGTGGAGGAAAAACTTGGTGAAGAACAAGCTGGATTCGGGACAAATAGAGGCTGTCAGGATCAGATTTTCACTTTACGACAAATAGTCGAGAAAGCATGGGAATATAACAAAGATCTGTATTTAAGTTTTGTCGATCTAGAAAAGGCATATGACAAGGTGCCAAGAGAGAAGGTATTCAATACGCTACAGTTATATGGTGTCAATGGGGCATTATATCAAGCAATACTGAGTCTTTGAGTTGTAAGTCAGCAGTTAGAATTGAAGGAAGTACAGGAAGATGGTTTAATGTTAAATCTGGTGTGAGACAAGGATGTACATTATCCCCTCTGTTATTCATTATCTATATGGATCACATTATGAAGAGAAAGTGGTATTAAACATGATGTCAAAATTGGAGATGTTAATGCCAGCGCTCTGCTTTATGCGGATGATGTTATACTTCTAAATAAATCTGCTACAAGTCTGCAAGATTCTCTGACTAAATTGAATAGCTGTTGTAATAAATATGGTATGAAGTCAGCAATAAAAAGACAAAGACAATGAAAATAGGCAGAATCATTGGAAATGTCAACTGTGTTGTGAATGGAGAACTTATGGAACAAGTAAAACATTTCAGCTACTTAGGCACGATTTTTACTGAAGATGGTAAATTAAATATAGAAATAGACAACAGAATCAGGAAAGCTGGTATGGTGGGAAGTCAATTGAATAAATTCATATGGACTAAGAGAGAAATTGGTCGGAACACTAAATTAGCTGTATACAAGACAGTGTTCAAACCAGTTTTAACTTATGGATCTGAGAGCTGGGTCAGAAGTAAAACACTTGACCAAAGACTAGAGACCGCAGATATGAGAGTCTTGAGAAAGATTAGAGGCGTGAACAGATGGCATCAATGGCAATATCATATTAAAAATGAGGATATTAGGAAAGAACTTGACATTGTCAGCATCCAGGAATGCGTTAGCAGAGCTAATCTCAGGTGGTGTGGTCACTTAAACAGAATGGGCGAGGAAAGATTAGCAAAACAAGTGTTCTCTGCCAGGTTGGCAGCAAAACGACCCAGAGGAAGACCAAGATAAAGGTGGATTGATATGGTACAAAGTGCCTTAGACGATAGAAATATAAGATCTGATAATGTGGGAGTCTTGACAAGTAACTGACTGATTTGGAGGAAAATTGTAGATAGGAAGTTAGTAATGATGTAATTTTTTTCATGTAGTACTATCATATCCTGTACACCCCTTGAGGGTGCATGGCAGGAATATGATGATGATGATGAAAGATGTAGTTAATAGATTTTCAATTAATGCCAAGTAGTTCCATGAGCATGATGATAAAGCAATATTTTTTTTGTAAACCCATAGAATATCAATGCAATGCAGGTCAGGGTTGAGAAAGATGAAATTTAGTGACTTTTTTTTGATATGGTGTTTGTTGTCGTTGGAGAACACATCATGAGGAAAGTTGTGTACAGTAAGAGAGGCAGATGGATGAAAGAAAATAATCATATTTAGCATTGCTGCAAATGTACTGAAAAGGGATGCTGAGTAGTAGCTGCTCTTGTTTTAAAAAGGCAACAAAAAGTGGAGGGATAATGGTTACTAGTTCATTTGAAGAATGTCTATAGAAGTAGTAACAGATAAGTCCGAGCTGTCTGTGAGAGAGGTTGAAGAGTTAGCGAAGAAAGTGTCATTGGCCAAATCCTTCACCTTTAAAGGCACTGAGAATTTGTAGTGGTTTTAGATGTATCACCCCCACATGTGAACAGGATAAATGGGTGGGTTTGGAATTTCCATGGAGTTAGTAGCCAGATGAGTTAAAATAGTATCTAGACCTAGTTTCTTAGAGGATGAGGTAGCTATTGATGTGATGTGTTTTTGTCACTAAAAGATGGAAATAAATAACAATGCAATGAAAGGGATCTCATCCAGTCTGGAAGAGATCTCCACCTTTCATATCCCATTCTCTTTCCATGACCATACCCTCATAGATCAGCTCTGCACGTGCGCACACATGCACACGCACACACACATACATTCTTGAATGATAACAATATCAAATTCCTTTGTAAGACCTTCATTTTTAATATAATTCTGCAATTTATTAATGCCATCTGTTCACTTCCTTAATTCTTTCTCACAACTCTCGTATCTTGGTCTCTAATCTTTGATCAAATGCATTATTCTGAGCCAATTCTCAGATTTGCAGATGAAAAACTGGCTTAAACACTATCCTGTATACTGATAGTTTAGTGTTTTGGTTAATTTCACTCTTATTACATATAAATTTATTCAAATTGCTCAACACTATACCAGCTTTGCTTATTCTGTTGTCTGTTTCTAAATTTAATTTGTCAACCCCACTAAAAACTGTGACTAAATGGCTGAAATTGTTCTATAGGTGCTCAATTGAGAATGCAGATGAAGTTTATGTTCTAGCCTATTTTCATAGTTTTGGGTTCTTTATTGCTGATCTGCATGCCAAATTTTTCACAGTTGTTATGCAAATTAGTAAGAGCACTGCAGACTTGCATTAGATGTGTTTAGAAGTACAACATCTGCATAAAATAAAGAGCTAAGTTTGATATCTCTAATTCTAATATCAGGTTTGATGCAACTTACTTTCAAAATGCGATCCATACATCTAATTAATACGAGTGGGGATGGTGTGCATTTTTATTTCACCCCTGATTTTACATCAAACCACCATATGTGTTGCTTTCTATAATGTTCCATTTACTGCATATAACTGTACTGTCTTGAAAACCTTTTCTCTGGGTACCTTGTCATATACCATTTCCAGATCCACACAACTTAAGTACAGATCCTTATTATATTCCCATGATTTCTCAACTACTTGTTGAAAGTAAAAATCTGATCTCGACAACCTCTGCTTGATCAGAATCTAGCTTATTCTTCTCCAAGTTTCTCTTCCACAATTATTCTCCACCTCCTTTCAAGTATGCTTGCATAAATCTTACCTGAATCATTCAGAGCTTCCTCTGTAATTTTCACATTCAGTTTTATTATCTTTTTTTAAAATATGTGAACTATGAGAGTTCTACTCCAACCATCTGGAATTTGACTTTCTGTCCAGGCCTTTTCAATTATGCACTGTAGCTATTGCAAAACTTTTATATCTCAATATTTAAGCATTTCTGGCTGAATATTGTCAACACCAACTGATAAACATTTCCACAACTGATTTCCACATTTCAAGTTTTTAATGGCTTTTTCTGCCTCAAATATTGATATGCACTCCTGTTTGTGTTTTCCTCTTGAAAATTTTCTACTACTGTTCAGTCAACTGCTTGTTTCATTTAACAGTCTTTCAAAATAATTACTCCAAACATCTAGGATATCATCATCTTCAGTTTTCATTTCACTTTTATCATCTTTGATTGCTTTTACAGTACTTTTCATTCATTTGTGAGCTTTTCAAATAGCCTCCAGAACATTTTGTCACTTTCATATTTATTTCCTATATTCTTATTAAAGTCATAACTTGTTTGTTTAGTTACTTTTACACAAAGCTCAGCTTTCTTATGCTGTTACATTTTCTCTGTATTCTTTTTAGGAAATCTGCTAACTTACTTGCTAGGAACTTTTGATAACCTCTCTTCTTGTTCAGTTTCATTAACATCTTGTGTCCATCACATACCTTCCTAGCTGAATGAAACTATGTTTTCTTCACAGTTTACCACTGATACTCTAAGGTTAGGTTCTGGTTATAAGATGTCTTCATTTTTAATTTAATAATATTTCTATGGTTGTCTACAGTTTACCTGCAAAAGATGCTCAACTTTAAATCTTTAAAACTTTCTTATATACTGTTCTTTTCAATGTGATATTCATTTTTATCCTATTTAGAACTACTAGCATATAGAGGAAAACAGTCAAGATTCAAGCATAACCCAATTGGATTTTCTTAGAATCTTCATAATTTTCTCTTAATGCTACAGCTGAAAACATCTGCAAACAAATTATCAACACTTCAAATATATCTTGCTTCAAAGCAAATTGAAGGTAGTCACTCTTTCTGGTCTCTTAGAAAGCTATTGTCTAACTTTGGTCTAAGCCTATATCCACCTTTACTGACTCATGGAGCAAGCCAATACCTCATAAACTTCTACAAATTCTTGCAAAGGTGATCTTGATAAATGTTCTTCCTACCATTCCAAACATACATTCAATACCTGCACTTATATTTTTTGCAAGAAAAAAAAGATTAAAAGGATTTTGTCCAAATTGTAGACCCAAAGTCCACTGGTTCATAGATAATGTCTTTGGTTGTTTGAGGTCTGTGCTACAAAGTTGACTCATATGTCTTTTTATTCTCTTCTTTTTCTCCATCAGTGCCTATCAAACAGATTGAAAATTAGCCAAAATTAGAACAACAAATTTTTATCAAGAAATTACCACCCAGTTTCTCTCATTTTAACATTTTCTTAAGTAATGGAAAATGTTTTAACTATTAAATGATCACAGTATGCATTCCACCACTAACAAGTGACAGCAGATCTTACTTTAATTACTCACCTTTGGACAAATACCATGGAAAAATTTGGAGATACTCTTGGACTTTCTAGAGCATTTGATCAGATTTAGCACAGTCCTATTAAGAGAGCTACTATCATACAATCAATCTTGTCTTCCACAAATGGGCTGGCAATTTTCTCTGTGGCCAATAGCCATTGACAAAAGTAACAATATTCATTTGACTCTAGGCTACATTGTGATCAGTCGGTAAATTTAGCACTCATGTAAAATTGACGATTTTTGTCTGTTTTATTGCGTTTTTCCCTTAGAAAATTAGTGTTTTATAGTATATTAGTGTAAATTTGAGTGTTTTATTGTATTAGTGTAGATTTTATTATGTTTGGTGTGTTATAACATATTTTTGTTAAGATATTTCAATAAGTATAGTTTAAAATGGTGCCAAAAAACACAAGAAATGTAACACTAAGAAGAGCAGCTAAGTCGAGAACGAGAAGGCTTGCAGTACTAAGGAGATTATCAAAGATACTGAGGAAAATGGTGAAAATGAATTAACCTCCAAAATTGCGAAGTTGAAGCAAATTATCATAGAGATGAAGCGAGAATTACAGAAAGTCGAGAAGCATTAAAATAAACACAAGGAGGAAACGAAAATTAAGCAGCAAAATAAGAAACAACAAAGGATGGAATCAGTTAAGTCAGTAAGTAATGAAAATCAGGCAGTAAGTATCGAAAATCAGGTAAGTAACATTTGTAAAAAGAAGTATGCTATTTGGGATGGTGCTGTTGATAAGTGGGTTATAACTTGAAGTTTTCCTAGAACAAAAGTTAAAAATATAACGCAAGCAATTTAAAAACAGAAAAGAAAAGTAAACAAGATCATAATTATAGTAGGTACTAACGACTTAACTAGTGATAAGTTCAGTATGAGAGTGGGCATGAAAGGGTTGTTGGAAGAGGTGAGAGTGAAGAGTGAGAAAGTGAAAATAGTATGTAACCTCGATATGATAAAAATGAATTAAGAAGAAGGGCTATGATGGTAAACGATTTGAATGTATAGGCTGTGTAGAAGGAATGGATGTGAGTTTTCGATGTATGAAGTGAGTTTGAAGGAATATTGGATTTACATAAGAGGGACGGTCTACACCTGAATGTGTTTGGTTTCAGGAGTCTTGAAAAACTAATAACTGGTATGAGAACTAACATAGTCAGGGAAACTAAATTATAATAGCAGGAATGGTGAGAATACGAGTAAGAGCGACAATGTTATATAATTGTGCAATTGACAGGAATGGCATTATCATGGAAATGATTATGAGGAGAGAATGATTTCAATTTTGTGTTCGTCCAGTTTGGACCCATCAAACATGTGCAAAGATGTCTACATGTATAAGGCACTAGAGAGGAATAGAGATCTGCAAGTTGTCCAACTGTGTCATGCAAACTGCAGATAAGGATATACAAAAGAATATGGAGGTAGATTATTATATCTATACATGAATGCTAGGAGTATCAGAAACAAAGGGGTAGAGTTGTTGCCTTGGTCAGTATGTTGTGACCTGACTATCAGAATTAGACATACTAACTGGTATTTAGTGTAAAGGATACAGTATTTTTAGGAAGAATAGACAGGATAGGAGAAGAGGAATGCTGCTAATGATATCAGATGACTTGAAACGAGTTAGTGTTGAGATCTATGATTATAGTACTAGTAACCATATTTTATGTGGCAGTGAGTTTGAAGACATCTGGTGTGAGGTAGAATCTAACAAGATTAATTATATAGTGGGATGTTGTTACAGATCTGGTAGATCGGTTGCTAGTGATAAAAGAAATGTGCCACCAAATAGAATGGATGGGCATGAAAAGAGTAATCATAATGGAGACTTTAATTATCCAAATATTGATTGGTAGCAGTAAAATCTCATGAGAAGAATGAAAATGAATTTATTGAGCTGTTGCAAGACTACATCCTCAAGTAGCATGTGACAGAAGGAAATCGAGGTCAAAGAGTATTAGATTTGATCATAGTGTCAGAGGCCGTTTCAGTTAAAGATACAACTATTCTGCCTCCAGTTGGTGTCAGTGATCTGCATGGTACACACTTCAGAAGTGACAAACATTATGAATGTTTCATTTAGAAAACGTTATATGCTGAGATACAAAGCAGGAAATTATGACCAATAATTTCCTGCTTTGACCAATGAAGTGGTTAGTGCTCGCATTAAGAAATGGGTTGAGAGTGAATCTCTACTTTGAAATGAACTGCATGGATTTACTAAGAGAAGGTTATGTTTTAGCAACTTGCTCCCATTCTACAATAATGTTACCAATGAACTAGACAAGACGAATGGATATACCATGATACTTTTGATTTTGCTAAGGCTTTTGACAGAATACAGCATTATAGACTCTTACATAAACTGGAGAATATGAGTTTGGATTATAAAATATTAGTATGGATAAGAGGATGGCTGACTGACAAATATCAAAAAGTGGTATATATACAGGGGATGTGTGTCTGCAAGATTTAAGGTAACCAGTGGTGTACCACAAGGATCAGTGCTTGGTCCACTGTTATTCAATCAGTACATTAATGATATTGGGAAAGATTTGAAAGGTGACATACAGCTGATGATGATGATGCAAAGATAGGTAGGGTAATCAGGAATGCTCCTGCTGATATGCATTACTTGCAGAATAATTTGAATAGGCTGGGATGGTGGGCATATGAAATTGGATGTCAGTAAATGTAAAATCATGCACTTTGGAGTGATTACATATCCAATGTCATATTATATTGGTGGGATTATGCTAAAAGAAACTGATCAGGTTAGGGATCTTGGAGTGTTAGTAGAAAGAAAGTTCAGGGGTCATGTAGCAAAGATTGCAAATACAACTCAAAAGATAACTGCAATACTGAAATGAACTTTCACATGTAAAGAGAAGAATGTCATTTTGCCTCTTTACAAGGCCTTGATGATACCTCACTTGAACTATTTATTGTGTGCAGGTCTTTTTTCCTGGTTTCTGTTGTGATTCTAATAGAGTGGAGAGAGAGAGATTGTGAAGGAGAGGGTTTAAAATGATATCAGGATTGTAGAATATTCATTATGAAGACAGATTGAGAATTTGTAGACTGCAGACTCTAGAAGTCAGGAGAAAGAGGGGTGATATCACTGAGACTTACAAACTTCTGAAAGGATCACACTTTCCACCTGAAATCACACAGGATTTCAGGTGGAATTTTTCATTTTATGGAGAGTGGTGAAAGGACATGAGAGCATCACTGGAAGCTGAGAATGAATGCTGCTAAGAATAGGTTGATGGCTAGATTTTTCTCTCATAGAGTGGTGCATGATTAGAATGGATTGGTAGTAGATGTTGTCATGTGTGTGTGTGTGTGTGTGTGTGTGTGTGTGTAAGCAGTGTGAATGAATGCAAGAATAATAGCTGGTGCATGTAGTATGTGGCCTCCTTCGATGAGTCTCTGACTTCCTGGAGGTCTCCTTTAATAATAATAATAATAATATTATTATTATTATTATTACATGAGATCATGAACAAATCTTTTATCCTCAATCTTTATTATTAATGGTGGGATTTCATGAGGCTCTGTCTTTTCATTGACTCTCCTATTTATACATGAATGGTATTATCTAGTCAAGCATGAATCTAATACATAATTTTGCTGATGACATAATGCTGCATTCTTCTTTCTCATTTCATAAACCTTAAACTATGCAAATCAAAAAAAATTTTATAATATCAATTTCTACAACCCTGAATTCCAGTTTCCAAATTATTCTGTATTGGGATTCTGATAACCTTGTGAATTTTAGCACTGGTGATCCTCACTCCTGTTATTTTTGTTGCAACCAAGACCCCTTTTCTAACTTCTGAAAACACCAAATCTGTGTACATGACAAGATTTCTCTTGGAATTATTCTAACTTTCTTGGAATAAGCCTCCATGGCATCAATGAAATCAGGTGTTTCTCTTTTGCTCATGGCATTACTTTACTCTGAACATCTATATAAATCACAAATAAATCGGTTAATTCACTGAATTGCTATTCTGACACCTTCAGTGGTGATCCAAACAGCTCCATAAAAATATTGCAAATAATAAATGATCTCTCACCAATTCATTCCACTTTCACAGAGATGCTCAGTTTCTGCTGCTTGTATTCCCTAAAAATTGCCACCTGCTGGTCTAGCTTCTACTGTAATTTAGTAGCAACTCGCTCTCTCTCTCTCTCTCTGGTATTTACTACATGACCCATTGAATATCTTCCTCACTTCCAATTTCCTCACAAATTCAAGAATGCCCTGAAACTAATTTTTATTGCCTACCTTTATGTCTTGTCTCATATGGAGGTGACAAGGTTTTCCCTCTGGTTTTTTTCATCCCACTAAGCATGCACACTAGATGAATACATGGTAAATGTGTTCTTCTTCTTGGCTATGAAGCCAGTGTATTATGCAGTTTACAGACATAAACCAATCTCACAGCCTTAGTGGCTTTTGCCTTAATTCAAAACAACAATGACCATTTTTTCCTCTCTTCTTCTGAACAGTCTTACTCAAAATATGTTCTAAGGACTGCAACTTCCAGCTAATCAAAAAGAACATTAATAGGATCCTTCTCTCTTAACTGTTACTACTCATACCCACCCACACACACATTACACAAATGTGCTAAGATTCTACAGCTTGTGTTGGGAAATATATATAAAAAATGATTTGATTCAGATGTATTCAAATTACCTTCACCTCTTCTTGTCTAATATAATATAATAACCTACAACAAGATGTTTTTTTTTTTTTCAGGTGGGGGGGGTGTACACCTCTACACTTTCCTGACAACAGCACACCCCATGCATAGCCTCCTCACAGCCAACAACTTTTTTTTTTGGCTTCAGAAACTACTTCTGAACTGTAAGGATGCTAATTTAAAAATTTATCATTCATTTCCACAGAAAGCTATATGGGCATTCACAAACTTGGTATCTTGTTGTACTCCATCACAGATGTTATTAAATGTCCTACATACATATTAGCATTAGCCTCTATAGTTCAGTCCGAATAGGCAATACCCTGTGGTTTGAAAAAACCTGAGTTTGAATCATGTCTAGGACAAAAAAAAAAAACTTAAAAAGGCTTGTCAACTGAGGGTGAGTCAGCCAATCTACTAGTTGGTGGTACATTCCCCACCCCTCCCAAAAACTTGGAATTTTCATTCTACAAAAAAATACAAACCAGTCCTGTGAATGCACAGACCTACAGACATAACACACACTGACCATCACTGAATGCAGCAGAGGAATGCAAAGTCAGCTGGATCAAAAATACATTTAATCCCTACAGAGGACACAAGCCATCCTTGATGAAAGAGAAGAAGCAGATAAACTGCCTTAATATTTGATATCTAAAAATTACAAACACATATGCAAATCATCATTTTACATCAAATTCTCCCATTTAAAATGCTATACAGAGCTTCAATTAGAAGGGAATAATCACTCAGTTTCAGCAACATAAAAAAAACTCAAAGGGTCCCTGAACAATTGGTGGGACTCTTTCTGTCATCCCTCTGTTTCATGATTTTACACACATATGAACCTGTTAATGAACAGTGAAACTTCTAATAATTTCCTACAATGCCATTTGAAAGCTTTATCAACCATTGCCTCTAAATGAGTTATTTCAGCTTTGTTTGCAACAGAACTTACAGTCAGACAGCTATCCTACAAGGAATCCTCTGAAACATCCTCTCAAACCCAGTCTAGTAGAGGTATACTGAAGATTACCATTTGGTCAATGACATCCAAATGCCACCCCCACCGCCAAATTTGTCTATTCTAAACAAAGAACTATTTATTATCACAGCTACTTTTATTTCTAAAGTTATAATACAAAAACAATCAATAAGAGAATCAATAATTATGGTCTCTGTCTCAACCCGCCTGAAGAAGGAGTTATCCGAATTTGTATTTCGTACATTAAAGGACTTTTAAAGAAAAAAAAAATAGCAGGATTACTTTGACAGATTGACTCCTTTTTGACAGAAAGTCTCTTTCCATCCAGTTCATAAACATAAAGTGCATATTCTCCTCTTTTTTATCCCGAAGTCTACACAATCCTGTTTTGTGGCTTATGTTATTTTTTTGATATCTATTAATGCAGAGGGAGCTGTTTTCCTGTAGCTGATGGTGCATATAATATCACATGCCTTCAACTGAATCGATGTTCTCTTTTTTTAATTGTTTTTCCTATAATCATATTGAAAATGGCTATGAAACATAGCCAAGAATTCAAAAAAATAAAAAGATTTAGATTAATATAAGTGATTCCATTATGAATTAGTTATAATGAATTCTTCCACTTACATCTCAATTTTTAGATAAATACAACCTCCAATCTTCACCTACATTTTACACATGGCATTAACATGCTACAGATCCTTCTATTTCATATGTGGAATTAACAAAAAAATAAAATAAAAATAAATAAATAAATAAAAGAAGTGTACCAATGCCACCTTTTGGGGGTGGGAGGGAAAGTCAAAAAGTGTAATTGGGAAAAGTTAATTCAGTAGTGAATAAAGAGGGTGAAATTTGAATGACTTACTTTTCCCAACAATCTAGAGTGATTTTGCACTCTAGTGATGGAAATGAACATCAATGAAGTTGAAACTAAGACCACATGTACATGCGTGCATGTGCACACATGCATATATATTTGTAATCTAGAAGGTTTTCAGAGGGTTGCTTTTTTCCCCCCCACATGTAATCATTTCTGTTTCTTTATATAGAGTAATGAATTGTTTATTTAGTCATATGGAGAAATTCACCCCAATTCCTTTGTAACTTATGAACATCAGCACCCCCCCTCCCCTTGCATCAATGATCAGACCTCATCAGAGACCCTGGAATATAATGACAGCAAGATTATCACTAATTGACTTGGCAGTTGGTCTATAGAATAATCATTTTAATACTAAGCCCTCTGCTAATAGGCTATACCGTGAACTCCTGGGAAGAATAAAGGATCCTAGCAGTTCATCTATTTCAAATGGATCAAAACTTTATTTATTGGTTGTAGACTTCCAGTCTTATTAGACTGTTCAAATTTTGTAATGTTTTTAGGTCTCTCCCTTTTAGGTCTCTTTGTGTTATTCGACATAACTCATAAAAATTATGCAAAAAATTTAACTAAGTCTTTGCTCTTGAAGTCAGCAATAAACACAGTGGTGTTATTACTCTGATCAATAAATCTATCCTACACCACCTATCTACCTAACATTAAAAGGTATTAGATACAAATCAATCCACCTTTTAAAACATTTTAAAACATTACAAACATTACTTTAATAAGACTTCCAGTCTTATTAAACTATTATTCAACAGTTTAATAAGACTGGAAGTCTACAACAAGCTACTAACAAGCCCACCAACATAAATGTGCAGGCAGATTTGGTTGCAGGTCAACCATACTACAAAGTTCAGGACATCACATGGGCAGAATATCAGTTTTCCTGTTTCAAATGTCTGAGGTTTAAGCCTATCTCAAGACGGCATGCCATGAATCCTGAATATAAATGAAGGACCTTCTCCATATACCATCTGTCTACCTTACGTTAAAAGGTATTAGATACAAATCAATCCACCTTTCAAAACATTACAAAACTTCAACAGTCTAATAAGACTGGAAGTCTACAACCAATAAATAAAGTTTTGGTCCATTTGAAATAGATTAAAGACTGCTAGGATCCTTTATTCTTCCCAGGAGTTCACAGTATAGCCTATTAGCAGAGGGCTTAGTATTTCAGACAGAGAGGTTGGGTGTGTTAAAAAGCAAAAATAAAATAATTAAAAGCAAAAAATATAAAAAAATATAACCCCACGAATGATTAACTTCATGAAATCAAAAGATAAAAGCAAAGTGGTTATATACTGCATACGTCAAGTTTTAAATCAGTGACTATTCTTAGATAGAGCTCATGTGCTATTAAAAACAGTTTAATCTGAAATGAAATCTAGTGCATTGTCTTAACTTCTCTTCAGTCTGAAGATGAGGAGTGAGGATATTATAAGGTGCAAAAACCCTGTTTATAGAACCAAGATATGACTGTTTCTTAGGTCAATGGAATGTATGTGTGCACTATAAGAACATAGACAATAAGTTAAAAAAAAAAGTGCAATATTAGTTTATAGAGAGCTTTAACTATGTCAATTAAAATAAGTATTGTAATTCCATTCCCTGCAGCATTTTTTTTTCCAGATTAAACTTTAATGTGAATACTTTGTACTAGAGAAATTGAGACATACATCCAATGTGTGTGCACATAATTGATAGTTAATACTAATCATGAGAGCCTCCATAGCACACTGAGTTTCAATGATGCTCCCTGGTTACTAGGTTTTGAATTCTATCTAAGGTGTGAAGAATTTTTTTCGGGGCTTTTTCAATGGAAGATTAGTTAGCCAGTTTTATATGGAGTTGGGAGGGTTTTCCCCATTCATACACTCAAGCATCCCACAACCAGGCAGACTACTCAAAAGGTCAAATGCAATTTTCACATAAAAAAATATATTTAGCCATGAGACTAACCAACTTATTCTTAAAAATTATAGTGGCCAAAACCAAGGATTCCTGATAATTTATTGGCCTTAATAATGAGAAATACAACAATAATAATGAAAAGTGGCAAATATTGAAATCATTCTTTGAAATTCAAAATAAGAAATACAACATTATCAAAACCTGTTTGAGATAGGTATATATTAATGTGTATAACAACTATCAAATAAATTTTTACACTTAAAAAAAAGCAATACAGTGATTAAGTAATATCACTGAAGTGAACTAATTAACACATCTACACACACAAAATATACACAAAAATACAAAACACAACTCTATTAACTATGCAAAAAAAATTTCCATTATACTCCTAATTACTTACTGATAATTTGTATTAAAAAACATCATGCCCAAAGCCAGAGTTGCACCAGGACTAGTGACATCTACATTAACACAATCGCCTTCTCTTATTTGATAGCTGGGAGATTTATGCTTCTCTTTGTGAATGCCAGTCTAGAAATAAAAATGTATTTAAATACAGTACATAACATGTACAGCACATATAATTCATTTTAGGAAACTATTGGCTATTTTCAAATGGCACTAAGTATGATTTTTGGGCCTGACTGAAACAGCTGAAAGAAATGTTTAAAGGCACTGAACTTTCAGAGACCCATAAACAGAGATTAATAACTTAAAGATGCCAAGAAATTATATTCTTTGTTTAATCCTTTATCCAAGTGTTAGCAAAAAAAGTTTGCGCATAAAGTAACTTCAGGAGTGGAAAACTCGTATATAGAGGCGAGATGCCAAGTCCTTAAGTCACTTCAGACACAAACTTTCTTTGCTTACACTCAAATAAAGGATTAAACCAAGAATATAATTTCTTAGCATCTTTAATTTATAGTAAAACTAAGTGGAAAAACTTCCAGAGGTTAATAACATTGGTGAAATATGACTAAATGTCTTATTCACCAGATATGTATTTTGTATTCATGCATATGCCGGTTCTGGAGCCCGGATAAAATTTGGGGGAGACTGAGATGGTGCCATGCCTCCCCATAAAGGGGACTCATGGCCATTGTACATTATACGATAATCAATCAATCAATCAGTATTATTATTGTTGAGAGACCTCCAGAGATGCATTTAATGAGTCATGCCTGCTAAAGTCATTCACACTACTTGCACACAATCCAATGGCAATCTATTCCAATTGCACAGAACTTATTGGAGAAAAATCTAGTTATTACCCCTTCTTGATGGCATTTATTCTCAATTTCCAAGGACATCCACTCATCAATTCTTCACTCTCCACCATTAAATGAAAAATTCCATCCACTGAAATCCTCTACAACTCTTTCAGAAGTTTGCAAGTCTCAATCATGTTGCTCCTCTTTCTGCTGTTTACTAGTGTTTGAAGCCTGCACATTCTCAATTTGACTTAATAATCAGTATATTCCACAATCCTGATATCATTTGTAACTCTCTCCACTTTATCAGAATAACCATGAAAACCAGGAGACCTTTTTCTGCTGTTTACTAGTGTTTGAAGCCTGCACATTCTCAATTTGACTTAATAATCAGTATATTCCACAATCTTGATATCATTTGGAACTCTCTCCACTTTATCAGAATAACCACGAAAACCAGGAGACCAGACCTGTGTACAATAGTCCATGAGAGGTCTTATCAAAGCTTTGTAAAGAGTAGCAAAATGAAGTCCTTAAATAACGTTTGCCATTACATGTCAAGGTTTACTTCAGGACTGCAATAATCCTCTGAGTTATATTTGAAATCTTTGCTGTATGACTATACAGTAAACTTCCTATCTGCTAAAACCCCAAGATCCCTAAGCCTGATCTCTTTCTTCTAAAATAATCCCACAAAATATGATATGACACTGGATATCTCATCACACCAAAGTGCATGCTTTATATTTACTAACACTGAACTGACACCCATTTTCACATGCCCACAATTATTCAAGTTTATTCAAGTCATTCTGCAGATACTGCATATCACCTGCATTCCCGATTACCCTACTTATCTTTGCACCATCAGCAAATAGCTATATGTCACATGTAAAACCCTTTCCAATGTCATTAGTGTACAGATTGAATATCAATGGATCAAGAACTTATCCTATGGTACACCACTGGTTACCTTAAATCTTGCAGACTGTCATCCCTGATATACCATTTCTTGATATGGTACTAAGCCATCCTCTTATCCATGCCAATATTTTATAATCCAACCCCATATTCTCCAATTTATGCAACAGTCTTCCATGCTGTATTTTGTCAAAAGCCTTAGCAAAATCCAAAATTTCATGATTTATCCATTCTCCCCCCCCCCTTGTCTAACTCAATGGTATTATTATAAAATGTGAACAAGTCACACAAACATGACCTTCCTTTAGTAAGCTCATGTTGTTCATTGCAAAGCATAGATTCACTGTCAACCCATTTCTGTATGCAAGCTTTAATCAACTTCTCCAAAATCTTCACAACCACTCCAGAGATAATGATAGGTCAATAGCTGGTACATCAATATTTGCACTACCCTTGTTCAATGAGATTGCCATATATTCTTTCTACTCCTATGAAATCTGCTCTTATCTGAGCCTCAATTTATACAGTATAGCCTCGTCAAAGAAATAGCCAGTTACAATGAAAATGCTTCTAACATCCCATCAGTTCCTACTACCAAATTCTTATTCATTTTGTATAACAGCTCTAGTACCTCCTCCTCCTCATGTACCTGAATTTCTTCATACAGTGAAGGGGTAGCAGTAAGTGCAATGTTGCATAAATCAGGGTGCATAGCTGTTGAAAGTTTATTTTCCACTTGGTTAGACTATAATAAATTTAGTTTAATTCTTTATCCAAGTGTGAACAAACAAAGTTTGCACCTGAAAGTATCTTCAGGACTGGGGGTAAGGTGGTACAACACCGGGCAACTTGTTGCAAAGGTGGAGCAAGCTAACATGACTCCTATCTCAGTATCTCCCATAACGCAAAACTATGGGAGCTTGGGCCTGGCTCCCACTGAAGAGACCTCAATAAAGGTCGAAACTAGTCTGGGTAGTGGCCCTTCCCTTAATGCATAATATTATACATATCTGCAAAGAGATGTGTTTTGCATTATGGGAGATACTGAGATAGGAGTCATGTTAGTTTACTCCACCTCTGCAACGAGTTGCCCGGTGTTGTACCACCTTACCCCAGTCCTGAAGATACTTTCAGGTGCAAACTTTGTTTGCTCACACTTGGATAAAGGATTAAACTAAATTTATTATTAGGGTGCATAGCTTTTAGCCAAATGGCTCATTAGCTGAACAATCTCTTCTATATCTGTCATCCACATACCATCTGCATTAAGTAGTCATTCTTTCTTTTACTTACAGCAATAGAATTATGTTGGGTGGTTGTCTTTAGATTGCGGAACCAGTTTCTTTTCATACTCAGAGTTAGCTTTCCATTCAACAGTTGACTCTTCTGGCCTGTTGCTTATAATTTTCATAACCGATCTTTATGCACACAGTATTCCTTCCACATTTTCAGTTTCTTATGAATCTCTTGCTTAATTCTTCAAACTCTAGGACATTAGTTTAATAATTTTAATTCTTCCCATTTTAGTTAGTGTGCACTAACTAAAAATTAAATTTTAATAATATGTAGATATTTTGTCTTAAAATATCTTAAGACATCATCAGTGCAGTTATTACAAAAAATACTTGGAATTACATTCAAAGGAACAGTTAGTAGTACACATGCTTACATTGGAATCCTTCTATGCATACAATAGCATGTTTGAGGACTAAAATATTCAGTTGTAATTAAATTAAAATATGTGTGATAAATTTATTTTATACAATTGAGGATAATAATTTTCCAGACCATTGGAATAGTGAGACAGTCATTATGGTTAAGATTGATTCTGTGACATAAGCCTTCAGCACTTTCTTTATATAAATGCTCATGTTTATATATGGATCTATGTAGCAGCTTGGTGTTTTTCCATTGGATCCTATTCTTAGGGTTTTCAACTCCATGTTGAGCGAGGCTGGATTTATGCAGTTTGATCAGACAGATGTTGCCTTGGTGTTCAGAGATGCGTTTACTTATAGATCTTTCTGTTTGTCCATAGTATGACATTTTACAAGAACATGGAAGTTCATATATGCCAGGTAGCATTATAGGTGAGAGTTTGTCTTTTGGAGAAGGAAGCATATTGCGGATCTGGTTGATTGGTTTATAGGTAGCAGCGAGTTTGTATTTCTTCATAATGTTTGACAGACATTCACAGATGCTTTTGATATATGGTATAGAAGTTCTACGGACTTCTTCTTGTCTGAGTTGATATGTAGGGAAGTGGCTGATGATTTTTTGAGTTGTTTTTGGGTTGTATCCATTTAATAAGGCTGTATCTTTAATAATTTCCAATTCTTGTTTTAAAGACCCTTCAGAGGAACAAAATTTGTGCGCTCTGGATACCAGAGATTTTATGATGCCATATTTTTGAGCTGGATGATGAGCAGATGAATTGTGGATGTAACGACCTGAAAAAGTTAGTTTTCGATAGAAGTCCTGTCCAACAACTGATACCATGGTGCAGAAGCCAGAATACTCCTCAGTCGGTCATAATTTCCTGCTTTGTAGTTCAGCATGTAACCTTTTCTAAATGGAACATTAATAAACTTAGTCACTTTCCAAATGACTAAGTTTAACTACTCTTTTATTCCTTTGTACATCACAGCATGACCTTTTCTGAATGGAACATTAACAATCTTAGCCACTTCCCAACTAAGTACCACATGATCACTTTTTAGTTCATTTATTTAGTCCATTATTCTGGAACAGTTTTTATGCCTGTATGCAGAAATAGCTTGGATAAGAGTAACTATCCAAGTTAAGGATAGTTACTCTTATCCATTTTTGACTGGATGAAAACTGAATTTGAAATTCATATGTTCCACTACAATAAGAATATAAAAATGTCATTTTACATAAATTATTGAGCTTTATTTTAGCAAGGCTGAATCAGTAAGAATGTTGCACATTCTTACTGATTCAGCTGTAATTAAATTAAAATATATGTGATAAATTTATTTTATACAATTGAGGATAATAATTTCCCAGACCTTTGAGATAGTGAGACAGTCATTATGGTTAAGATTGGTTCTTAGACATTTTTTTAAATCCAACTTTTTATTTTTTTATTTGAATTTTATTTTTGGCACTAATAACGCTACATTATATTTAATAACTTTTATTCATATATGAATAAAACAGGTGGCATCACTTCAGACTTTCTATGGAGATAAGATTTTTAAGACTTCATTTTGAGTGCATGTGAATTCTACAGATAAATGTAAATTTTTTTCATTTATCTGTAAAAAGTCAAGTTGAAACAACAAGTTATACTTCTAAATAAATCCGCTACAAGTCTCCAAAATTCCCTGACTAAAGTGAACAACTGTTGTAATAGATATGGTATGAAGGTCAGCATTAAAAAGACAAAGACAATGAAAATAGACAGAAACATTGAAAATATGAACTACATTGTGAATGGAGAACCTATAGAACAAGTAAAACATGCCAGCTACTTAGGCACGATTTTTAGTGAAGATGGTGAATTAAATATGGAAATAGACAACAGAATCAACAAAGATGGTATGGTAGGAAGTCAACTGAATAAATTTATATGGAATAAGAGAGAAATTAGCCAAAACACTAAATTAGCTGTATACAAGACAGTGTTCAAACCAATTTTAACTTATGGATCTGAGAGCTGGGTCAGAAGTAAAACACTTGACCAAAGACTAGAGGCTGCAGATATGAGAGCTCTGAGAAAGATTAGAGGCATGAACAGATGACATCAATGGCAATATCATATTAAAAACGAGAATATTAGGAAAGAACTTGACATTGTCAGCATCCAGGAATGCATTAGCAGAACTAATGTCGGGTGGTATGGTCACTTAAACAGAATGGGAAGAAAGATTAGCAAAACAAATGTTCTCTGCCAGGTTGGTAGGAAAAATATCCAGAGGAAGACCAAGATATAGGTGAATTGATACAGTAAAAAGTTTCTTAGATGATGGAAATATAAGACCTGATAATGTCAGTCTTGATAGGTAACAGACTGATTTGGGGGAAAATTGTAGATAGGAAGTTAGTAATGATATAATTTTTCATGTAGTTCTATCATATACTTCACACCCCTTGAAGGTATATATCAGAGATTTCATGATGATGATTGCCTTATTATCCCATAATGCAAAACACATCCCCTTGAGTGTGTATAATGCTATGCATTATGGGAAGGGCCACTACCCAGACTAGTTTCAACCTTTACTGAGGTGACAAAGTAAATGGATTTCATCGTAGACCTAGAGTAGTTAGTATAGGGATGCAAGAGAGCCTGATAGTATTAGTAGAAAAAAAAGACAGCTGGATCGCTACGTATGAGATATATATATATATATTAAAAAAAAAAGCCCTCAGCTCTTTTATATCATCATGTAGCCAAAGGCTATCATTTTTTCTTTTCACAGCCTCATGCAGCAGAATAACCTACTAAGGCAATTAATGATGTGAAGTCATTAGCCTCTATAAACCAGCCGTGAAGTGATTTCATGTGTAAACTTTGTTTGCTTACACTTGGATAAAGGATGAAACCAAGAATATAACTTCTTGACATGTTGAATTTATAGTATAACCAGGGATAAAAATAACTAAACAACCAAAAGACCAATTGAAACTGAAGCACAAAGACTGACTGACACCCAGGTGGTTAGGCTTATCTGAGTTAATCACCTTGAGTTGGCCTTCCCTGCTTGGGATTGCTCTCCAGTCGTCCCTGCAATTCACCATACAACTACATTGAACTAAGAGGATGATGGAACCATTTAAAAAACTTCTCATAGTAAAAATAGACAGAATTTTATTTCTTCCTGGCAAATTTGCACTCCAAAACTCTTTTCCCACTGCTGACATTGTGTGTGTGTGTGTGTGTGTGTGTGTGTGTGTGTGTGTGTGTGCGTGCGTGCGTGCGTGTGTGTGTGTGTGTGTGTGTTGGGGGGGAAAGGACTTCAAAAAAAGAATTGGTTCTGTAGTAAGTAATGGAATACACACAGCAAAGGGCAGCTGTAGAATGCATGTCCTACTGTTTCCAACAGTAACAGATGTCACATACTGGATCTCCAATGATAAAGTACCTCCAACATTTGATGGCATTTACTCACAAGTGACCACATGCAATTCACCAAGCAAGATCCTTCCAGTTAGGTATCCTTGGAACATTAATAAGTTATGAAACAAAGTGTTATTGACAGTACCCAACTGTGAAAGTTTGAGGCAATAGAGGTTAAAGATTTCTTTATACCAAGGTTTGCTTTTATTAATGAAAAGAATGTTTTTAGAAATCTTAGAGTTAAGCAGAGAATGTTGTAGTATTCAGGAAAGATATCAGCTTTTGGGAAATTTATAAACATTTACTCCAAATAGGGGGAAATGATAACCCAGGTAGTACTGGAGAAGGTCTGCACACGTGTGATTAGTCTGCAACGTTTTATGGATTTCAAGCTGTATTACTTAAACAGAAGAATTTTAACACTGGAAGCTCAAAACTTACATATTTCTTTGATAGTTAAAGAAATTCCTTTTTAACTTCTTGGTATTGGCTGGACAAAAAAAAAAAAAAAAAATTGCAAAAGAATTGCTTTTTTTAGCTTCTGTAATGCAGTCATATTTATTATGTACAACTGAGAAGGGAATATTATGTTTTTAAGTACTACAGCTTTGGAAGAAAAGGAAAGTGGTCCAATTTTACAATCTTCTAAGATTTAAATATTTCTGTATATTAATTCTTGAACTGGTAATGCTGGGTAAGTAGAGAAAGGAATTCCAAGTATAGTTAGAGATTCTCTCTCTTAGGAGTTAGCCCAAAGGGAAAGCTTCCAAGATCCCACTTCACAAAAACTTTTAATTTTGTCTTGTCAACATTAGCAGTTAATCTGCTGATTTTGCTGAATTTTTCCTAAGTACCAAAAAAGATGTATACAAATCAATATACCACAAAATGTCTATTACGTCATTAGCATATGCTAATATCTTATTTTCCTTCATAGTTGAGGGAAGTGTTATTTCTCGTACAGTGCATGTATTGTCAACTTCAGTAAGAAAGGTTCAAGATCCAATGTAAAGATCAATGGGCTAACAGGGCAAAGTTGCTTGACTCCTTTTTGAATTCTAACAGAAACCCATCAACCAGGAGTTGGGTAGTTGAATTGACATAGTCTCCTTTAATAAGATAGCAGCCTTTTATCTACACCAATTTGCTGGAGGATGTGGAGCAGAACGGGATGCTGGACATTATCAAATGCTATTGTCTACGATATAGTATTATTATCTACAATAAAGTCTACGAATAGCACTGCCATTGGTGGTTTTTTCATATTAACTAGGCAAAGGAGATAACGCAGCTAAAACAGATTAAATTCTACTGCTTGGCCTGGAACTGCACATACACATGTACTTTTAATTATGTATCTCATTCCTACTTTGAGCCTGTTATTGATAATGCAGAAAAATATAGTCAATATTAAATAAAGAAATAGGTCTCCAGCTTTTGATTAAGGTATGATGACTATTAGGGTTCAGAATGGGGGTGGTAGAGCTTGCTTCCAATTCATTTGGTATGTATCCTTTGAGAGAAAAGAATTAAACAGTATAACTAAAATGGGAAGAATTCCATGGTCACAAGGAAAAGTTCTATCCCTCAAGTTTTATCCCATCAGATCCTAGGGATTACCTTATCTGGTATTCTTTATGGGCTGTGGTAACTTCAGATGCTTTAATGGGTTTGCCAAGCCCATCTTGGATATGAACAGGAAAGCCATTAATGTTCCAAGAGTCATAATCTCCCACAGTACTATTGTCTTCAAACAGATTTTTATAGTATTTTTGAAAAGAGTCGAGGATGTCATGAGTGGTGGATATGTCTTCACCATCCATGCAGATTAGGGTGATAATCCTTTCTTCACAGAATTTTGTGAACTACCTATTGAAGAATGCAGCTGAAAGGCTATTTGTTAAATGCTGCTGTATTCTTATTTTAAAATTTCTTTCTTCCACTTCTATCTCTATGTTGATGTTTTTAATGATGTTGCTGCATTGTATATCATTGCAGTGATTTGCTATGAACCAGTTTCTCTCTTTATGTGAGTCTTCCAACTTATTACTTTTGAGGAAAGCCTGTTCCTTTCCTCCATTCAATCATTTTCTGTTTTACTGTTTGCTTGAATTTTAACCACATATCCCAGTTCCAAGTAACATTGTTCCAGTTTGAACAGAGGGTCTGGAGTTTGGTTGAAAAGATTAATGGGAAATTTTGTAGAGATTTCTATGATCCAGAACTGATGTGTACTTGTTCCATGCATTGGAATTTAATATAACTGGATTATGATCTGACATGGTGATGTCAATATGTTTTTATCTGAATTACCCTATTACCCCAAACCTTCATTCATGTACATCTAAACCTACAGATTAGGATTGCAAATCCTCCATATATGCTAGTTGAACATTGTCAAGACTTATTTTTAACTGTGCATATCCCACTTTTCTGCTTCTGGGGTGTTCTCTTATTTTGTCTAATGTAGGGTTTTCAATACAATTCCAATCTCCAGCTGCTTTGATGCAGTCACATCATATAAATATGGCTGCAATTCATGGATTTCATTTAACTGTTCCACTGGATGGAGCATACATAAACATTTATAAACCTTATTAAACATCCACAGTATTTCCAGTCTATTGTCAAGATTCTTCCTTCTGTATCCCTTTGGCTGTAATAGAAACCCAAGAGGAGGGAGGAAGAGAATAAGAACTCCTACTGCAGCCCTGTTAAATCTTCCCAAGCTACAATAAGAAAGAAGTGGATATCTGTTAAAATTTTTATATCTGCAGAAGTATGTTTCTTGGAGAAACAAAAACTTGATTTTATAGCATAGCACCAGTTTCCACGTAGCTTATGTTTAACTGGCCTGTAGAATCCTTGTACATTTAACGAGGCAAAGCAGAATGGAGATGATATGATTAGTGAAGTGTCACTTATAAGTCTTAAACTTCTATATTTCAAATGAAGTCTTCAATCTGTGAAGGAGAAACTGTGTAGCCTGCTTCTTGTAAATTATTTTCTAGTTTTTTACAGTTACTTGCCATTATTTCAATTTCATGGATACCATTCTTGATATGGAAGCTAGTTATCTTCTTTTCATGTAGATGATAATCATACTGAAAAAACTATGCATCAGTAAACTTTATTATTTTTTCTTTAATTGTATCTCTTGCTTTCCCTTTATTAGCATGAGATGGTTCCTCATCGTCCATTAATTTTTATGAGCATGAGGAGTCTTCATTTGATAATCCCCAACCTTCATCTTTAGATCTTTTATCATTTCTTTCCTTTTAGATTTTGTTTCTTCATCTTTTAATTTTTTAAAATTAAAAAAAAATTAATATCAAACTGCAGGTTGCTTAATGGTCAAAGATGAATAACAGGGAGGAGACCTCAATGTAGTCTTTTAAGGACTGTGAAGAACAAACCAGAGCTTCTGATCAAATGTCCAATTCTCTACTTCTTGGCAAACACTGTTACTATCTGGATACAGAACAAATGAGGATGGACTGGCAATTTGGAATTTAGCTGACCAAATTGTATTCTTAATGACTTTAAACCAAAATGAAATGATGGTACAACATGATGGAATTTCATGCTGGCTGGGACATTGCCAAGTTATACAAGGTCCTGCTGTTTTTGTCAGGGCACTAGGGCAACAGTGAAAAGTCACCAAACAAATCCCAACTGAACAACAGCAGAGTTAAAGGTTGGCATCAAACATAGGAAAAGAAATGCAACTAGCAGGAGAAATTAATAAATATCAAATCGACATAATAAGTTAATGAAACAATGAACACAAACACAGGCGAGATTCTTATAAAATTCTTCTAATAAAATGTTATATACAGGCCAAAAAAAAGACCAGGAAAAGAAGGAGTAGCTATTAGTATTCAACACTAAATACAATAATTAAGACTTTTGCAAAACCAGACCAGCTTGATTTATGCTCAGATAAATACCTATAATTATGAATGTGTAGCAAACACTGTAAATCTGCTGAATATACTTTCAATTTTCCTATTATGCTATTATGTGCAGTTTTTTCCAATACTGATGACTTTCCAAATTAACATTATTAGTATAGTTTAAAGGTGATGCTGAAAGTAATAAGCCAGTCTTTTGAATATTCTCATAAGTATTGCATCAAGGAAGTAAGTATAACACTAGATGAACAGCAAAATAATGAACACATATGGTTAAGGTTGAAAAAGTTGTGGAGAAAATTTCTGAAAATATTATTCTATGATCATACACAAAATGAAAACTGTTCTTTCCTTTAATGTTACATGGTGATGAGCATTCATTTCTGTAATTTATGGAGAAAACAAACTATAAACAGCAAATTAAATTTAATAAGTATGGTTAATCTGGCTTTTCTGATCATGCCCTGAGTGCTTAACAGAATTGACTGGAAAGGCACCGTTTTTTACATTACACTGAAATATAGTATGAAGGCAAATTTAAACAGGCTTGTGAAATTCTTATCAACCACCCTAATCTAAAAAATAATGGCAGTCTAAAAACCCCAAGAATATGGATGGCACATATTCTACCCACATAACTTTTTGGTCTAAGAGATAATTATAATTAGGAATGTAGTAATCTAGTATCTTAGCTTTAATATAACAAACACTTATGTTAAATTATTGATTAGGCCATCAATTTTGCTGTATTAACAGTATTAATATGAATTTGTTCTCTGAAGATGTTATAAATATAAATAGAATATAACATTGATCCAGTTTTCTATTTTTACTAGAGGTCAGGCCAGTAGAATAACAGCTGATCAAGTCATTGTCACTTTGGCATACTGTTTGAGATGTAATATAGCTTATCTTTGTGTGTGTGTGTGTGTGTATCTCAGATGACCTTAATATGAAGGTTGAAATGTCAGGAAATTAAAGTAATTATTCTTAACACAGTTGTAGTCTCCATAATTTAATGAAATGAAAACTGTTCTTATGTGCAGTTACATAAAGAAATCTTAAACAATAATAATTCAGTTTTATTTCAAGGCATTAAAAAATCTACAACAAATACTCATAGGAATGATATCAATTCTCATCAACTTAGCATATGTCCTTTTTTTTTACTAAATAATTTAAGGAAATTACAATGTCAACTAGGATATACATTCAAATAAATTTTAATATACTTCAATATGTCGGCAACATCACGTTGCCATTTTCAAGAAATTTAAGAACAAGACACGTGCACGCAGGCACAACAAACAGTAAGTGAGGAAGAAGCAGGCAATGTTGGTATTCTTGGGCGATTGGGCTGAAGGTCTTCTGATGTAGGTTTCCCAAATTTGAGGCAGTCTCATGCAGCCAAATTTGTTGAGGTTTGGATTGTTTCTTAGGGCTGAAGCTGATTCCATGAAAAGCCTTTCATATTTGTATTTACTATGGTGTATTATCGTGGCTTTCTTCCACCGTATTCTATGGCAGGTATCCAGCGCATGGTCAGCAAGACCAGAGTGGCTGTATTGGTGAAACTGGATGTAGTCCTTGTGTTCTGAAATTCTGATATTTGCTGTCCTGCCTGTTTGGCCAAAGTAGGACAGCTTACAGCTGCAAGGGACCTGGTATACACCAGGTAGGTCTAGGGGGGGGGGGGGTCTTTAGTAGAGCGGATAAGTGATGCCAATTTTTTATATGGTCTGTAACAAGAAGTTAAGTCATGTTTTTTTAGGATTTTTGTAATTTTTTCCGAGGTGTCTCGGATATAGGTTATGTTGATGGATTTAGAGTAATCCTTGTTGTGAGGGGGGGTTACTGGTTTCAATATTTTTTGGCTTTTTTTTTGGGGGGGGTAGCCATTGGCTGAGAAAGTGTTGAGAATGTGGTTTAGTTCTGTGGTTACGGCATTGTCATTTGAACAGATAAGTTTAGCCCTGTTGTGTAGTGTCTTAACGACTCCATATCATTGTGAGGAGGGGTGGTGGGATTATTGGTGAATGCATCTGCCTGTATGGATGGGTTTTCTATAGACTGAGAAAACCAAGGTTCCATCAGGCTGGCGGGTGACTAGTGCATCTAAGAAAGGAAAGCAGTTGTTTTTTTCTTCTTCCAGAGTAAATTTGATTCTGGGGTGTTGGTTATTTAAGGGTGTTAGGAAGGAGAGGAGTGCATCGGAGCCATGTGGCCAAATAGCGAACACATCATCAACATAGCAAAGCCAAATGGTTGGTTTTTGTGGGGTAGAGTTTAAGGCTTTCTCTTCAAAAGTCTCCATATAAAAGTTGGCCAAGGGTAGGGAGAGTGGAGAACCCATGGCTGTCCCCCTCTATTTGTTTGTAGAATTTGTAGTAAAAAATGCATAACCAACGTCTAAGCCTTTCCATGAGAATTAGCATATGTCCATTATCATTTGTTGCCCAGTTATGGTGCAAAAGGTATTAACAGTAACTAACACAACTGGAATGTATGATTGAAATAACGTGCACAAAGAAAGTATTCTTCAATTTTGCAAAACAATTATATAACTAACTCATGACATTTATATAAATCATAATACTTGATGTTACATAGCATAACTTCAAACAATAATATGTAACAAACTGTAACTTCAATATAATTTCAATATTATATTTAATGCTGAAGGATTTATGTTCAAAATGACATAATCGAATTTCATAGTTTGAAACATTTAACATGATTTTTATTTAATTTGAATTCATAAATGCTCTATAATGAAACTATAAATCTGTAATTGTTGGAAGGGAAAAAAAGTATCAATGCACTCACCAAAGGTCGTTTATGTCCTCCAACCATGTAATGATATAGCTGATCAGCAATTGGTAAATCTGTTAAACCTGTGACTTCACTTCCTTTCTGTAAAATAAACATGACTGCAAACATAAAGCAAAAAGTACTAAAGAAACCAATAGCATTTATGTATCTGTTAATGGAATGTGCAAAACCATCATGAGCATACAAATGCTTCTACACAGTCTATATCCCCCCCCCCCCCCTCACATTCTCAGAAATTCTGAAAGTAAACTAATTTTCAATGATATCGAGGCTTGTGGCTTTAAAAAAAAAATTTCATGTTTGGTCTCTATAATGCAACTTCTAGATATATAACACAACTTCTAGATAGATACAACGTCTCTTACCCCCCCCCCCCACAACTGTGCTATAGGTTTTCAACCCTCTGTGGGACTGACAGAAAAAAAAAAATCATTAATATTAAACATGCAATTCATTTAATGGGCTACGAGAAGGGCTTATTCCAGATTATAAAGAATTAACATTGAGAAAAAAACACCTTGTTAATGCATGATACCATTTCATGCATTATCAAGGTGTTTGAAGAGAGTTAATGAAAGAAAAGTCAGTTCAGTGCATTTATAGTTTTCTATATTTATCTGAACTTTTAAAACCATATTCTTGAATATTCTGAATTGCAATTAAATATTATTTAATGCATTTATATATGGTTTTTATTATTCAATTCCATCGGGATTAATCAAAAATTTATTAGAGTATAAACTATGATTTTCTATTTCGAAGCGGTCTAAATTTATTACCCAGTTTTATGACCCACAGAGATGTACAGATAAAAGATACCACCACCTTATTCTACACGGGGAGTTTAATGAAGTTTCAACTACTTTTAAAAATATTTTTATCCTCAAAAATCATAATTAAAACTGTATGCTATTGCAACTTGTCTTATTTTGGTCAAACAGGAAACTCAGTTAAAAAAAACTTAATTCATGAAGACATACTAACTTACCAAACTTCATAAATCTGGCATGGATTAGCATGGAATTAACAACACTAGATTTGGTATCAACATCACCAACCTTTTCTGGAAGTAAGTCCCCCAAAGTCCTCCATTCATTCCTATCTTAGGCTTTTCTATACCACTGAGTTCCTGTTATCTCTTTAATCTTATCCTCTCACCATCTCTTTGGTCTTCCTATAGCTCTCTTTCCATCTTTAGAATGCCATTCTGATATCAACTTTATCCATTTTTGAGTGTTTACTTCTTACAATATGACCTACCCATTGCCATTAGCATCTTTTGGTATTCTCTTCAGTCTTAGGCATGACTAAAAAATTGACCAAGTCAAAGTCCATGTTTTGCTTCCAAATGTCATGACCGGAAGTATACAACTGTCAAATATTTTTTCTTTTAAAGCAGATTAAAATGTTTCCTTTGAGTGCTTCACAGTGTTTTCCAAAGGCTATCTAACCATGTTGAATTCTAAGTATAATTTCTTCTTCTTTAGTCACCCTCTAACTGTGATCTTTTGTCCTAGGTAAACATAGGAGGTTACTATATCCAATTCCTGGTGTTCGATCTGTAATGGCTTTATGGTAATGTATTTATTATACATTATTTTTGTTTTGTCTTTTTTTATTTTAATTCTTTATTTTTACTTTCTGCATTCAATTCAGTGATCATTTGTTGAAGTTCTTCTGCAGAGTTCCCTAAAGGAACAATATCATCAGCAAACTAGGTGATTTCTGAATCCTGCTTGTTCAGGAGGTTGGCAAAAAACTAGTCTGTTTTGTATTCTGTCGCTAATGATTTCTATAAAAATTTTGTATGCTGTTGAAAGGCGACTGATAAGACAGTAATTTTTTAATATCTTCTCTGTCTCCCTTTTTAAAAACTATAATAAAGATAGCATTGTTCCAACTCTTTGGTATTCTCTTCTGTCTTAGGCATGATAAATTTTACTTAACATAGTCATGACTAGTACACCACCTGATTTCAGAACTTCTATTGGTAACTCATCTTCACCTGGTGTTTTTCATTATTCGTGTTATCCATTGCATATTGAACTTCTTTTAAAACATCAGGGTATATTTCTTCCAAAGTACAGTTGTACAAAGTTCTGCATGACTGTACTTTGAATATTTATTCAAAGAAAGTGCCAAAGCCTGACTTCACCAGCCTAACTTAAATCATGATGACTGCCTTTGTTTGGGAAATTGTTATCTTTAACTGTTAAATATTTTGAAGTCCTTCCCCCACATATAGAGGATTTCACATCACTTTTTAAGGAATACACAGAACTAACCTGGACTTTTGAACCAAAGTCCAATTCCCCACCTTCTCATGCTGTACCTCTACCTGGATATTTAAAGAATGAGAATGAGCTGGTAATCTGGAATTTGGCCAACTAAATTATTCTCATTGGCTTAAACTAAAACAGGTACAACATAGTGAATTTTCGTGCAGACTGGAGGTCACTCATTAAACAAGCACTCTTTCTTTTCATCTTCTGAATCCCTCTATAGGAGCATAGCAACTAACCACTTTCAAAACTTTAATCATAAACTGTAGGTGATTTCTGAATCCTGCTTGTTCAGAAGGTTGGCAAAAAAATAAAAAATAAAAAAATAAATAAATTTGCCCTTCATTAATACAGTTATATCCAAGAACGTTTCCATTAAATAACAGTTGTGCACATTGCAGATGGCAATTACCTATCTTCCAACTCACTTTAGTTTAAGCCACATAAATCAGTTGTCAATGACACCATTCTTGAAGAGTGGTGATGCTTCCAGAAGCAGTGGAGTTCAGGTACTGGTAATGATCTCTACTCTGAATTAGTCACCAGCTAATATTACGTGTATCAAACCTACCTGAGTTTATAAGCCCAAGCATACGGAGAGACAACATGGCGAACTTCTTTTTCACAAAGATCAATCGATGCAGTAGTGTTTATTCCGGATCCCAATTCAAAACCATAATCAAATCCAGCCAGCTTAAACTGTTAAGTCCAATCTCTGTGAAGTTGACTACTCTTCAGAAGGGTGTCATAATAGTAGACATGTAGCATTTCCTCCTCCTACAGATGTTATGCTTATACAACAGTAATAGTCAGTCACCACAGCCAATTTTCTGAAAAGTGGTTATACCATTATAAGGTGGAGTTAGCAATTGGTCAAGAGAGAGAGAGCCTATATTTTGTGCTTCATTGACTGTTATGGAGAGATATGGAATTTGTGGAATGAGTTAGTGAAGTTTCACTAGATCTTTCATAAAGAAGGAAAAATGTTTAAAAGTTTTCATTTGATGCACTGTAAAGGTAACTAGACTAGCACGTAGAAAAAAAAAATTAAAGGAATTTTGGATATCCACGAGTTTTTTAATACAGAAAAAATGTTTAACAGATATTAATAGTTGAATTAGAACAGTAATGTCTATGTCTTTGGGTCTGTTTTTTAGATAACAGATATGGAAACTATTAAATGCTTATTTATTTATCCTGGGAAATTTTTCTTTTTCAAGATGCACACAAAAGATATGCATCTTAAAAAAAAAAAGCAGAAAGAAGAAGCATTTCTAAAGGCATTAACAAAGGAATGATGTACTTGAAATTGGTGATTTATTATCCAAGTGTGAACTTTCCTATCTCTTATGGTAAACAGAAAATCTACAGTCATCAAGATTTTCCAAGTAAAGAACTATTTCAGCCAAAGAGTTACAGAATTTGCTTTATTTAATTTTGATTTAAGCAGTGAAACAAAAAAGACCAAAACTGGTGAGCTCTTTCTGAGCAATAAATACAAAATGTTATATTCAGACAATGACAATCAAGGAAAAGAATAAGTAGCCATGGTATTCAACACTAAATACGAGGCTAATCTTCCTGAATGGCAGGCAATTTCAAGTAGAGTGATGTGGGCAAATACCAGAATTGGGAACTGGACAATGAGACTTATTTGTGCCTATGGTCCCACAGAATGTTATACTAAGGTAGAAGTGGAGGAATTTTTTTGAGGCTTTAGAAAAAGCAACTGACACAATGAAAAAGGAAAAGTTGGTCCTTGTTGGGGATCTAAATAGCAGAGTAGGAAATGATTGTCAGACATACAAAAATATTTTGGGAAAATTTGGTGAAAAGTGCAAAGCTAATAATAGTGGTAAATATCTGTTGGATTTCTGCACAGGACATGGACTGGTTATTACTAACACCATGTTCCAACATAAAAATGTACACAAATTCACATGGAGAGAAGAGGCAAGGAATAAGAAAAGTCTCATTGACTATGTTATTGTAGACAGTGATGTTTTCTCCCTGGTGCAGGATACCAGAGTGTACAGAGGGTTTGAAATTGGAAGTGATCACTATTCAGTCTTCAGCAGGATAAAATTGAATTTCATATTGAAAAGAATAACATGTAAGAAAGTTTTAAAAGGAATAAAAGTTGAGCAGCTCTCAGATGTGAACTGTAGATTAAAATATACTAACATTATTCAAGAAAAAAAATTAAAGAGTTTGAGAACAGGAATCAAACCTTGGAGATTGAGTGGCAAACTCTGAAGAAAACATTGATTGATTCTGCCAGAGAGGCATGTGGTGAGGTTGTCTGCAAGGATAGAAAAATCAGAACTCCATGGTGGACACAGGAAGTTAAAGAGGCAGTGAACGAAAAGAAGAAAGCATATCAAAAGTTCCTGGCAAATAAGTCAGCTTTTACTCTTACAGAATACAGAGACAAATGTAAGAAAGCTAAACAGTGTGTAAAACTAGCTAAACAAAAGTCATGGGAAGACTTTGGTAAGAACAAAGAAAATAAATATCAAGAGGGTGGCAAGATATTCTGGAGATTGTTGAAGAAGCTCAGAAATGGAAAAAAAAGTGCTGTAAAAGGAATTAGAGATGATAATGTGATATGAAAACTGGAGAAAAAGATATCCTTGAAGTATGGAGTAATTACTTCGAAAATTGCTAAATGAAACTAGCAGTGATGACAGAACAGTGATAAAAAAAACACTGACCAGGCATGCAATCAGGAATACATATCCATACTTGAAGTAGAAAAAGCCATCAAAGGCTTGAAATGTGGAAAGGCAGCAGGAGTAGATGATATTCGACCAGAAATGCTGAAGTATGGTGGTATAAAAGTCTTACAGTGGCTGCACTGCACAGTTCAGAATGCCTGGACAGAGGGACGAATTCCCAATGATTGGAGTAGAGCTCACATAGTACCCATATATAAAAAGGGAAATAAAACTGATTGTGAGAATTATAGAGGTATTTCTCTACTGAGCGTTCCTGGCAAGATTTATGCCAGTATACTTGAGAAATGGTTGAGAAGGATTGTGAAAGAGAAGCTTGGTGAGGAACAAGCTGGATTCAGGCCAAATAGAGGCTGTGAGGATCAGATATTCACTATAGGACAAATAGATGAAAAGTCGTGGGAATATAACTAAGATCTGTATTTAAGTTTTCCAGATCTGGAAAAAGCATATGACCAGGTGCCAAGAGAGAGGCTATTCAAAACGCTACAGTTGTATAGTGTCAGTGGATCATTATATCAAGCAATACTTAGTCTTTATCTGAGTTCTAAGTCAGCAGTTAGAATTGAAGGAAGTACGGGGAGATGGTTTAATGTTAAAACTGGTGTGAGACAAGGATGTACATTATCCCCTCTGTTATTCATTATCTATATGGATCACATTATGAAGGAAAGTGGTATTAAACCTGATATCAAAATTGGAGATCTACAAGATTCCTTGACTAAATTGAATAACTGTTGTGATAGATATGGTATGAAGGTCAGCAATAAAAAGACAAAGATAATGAAAATATGCACAAGCATTGAAAATATCAGCTGCATTGTGAATGGAGAACCTATAAAAAAGTAAAAGATTTCAGCTACTTAGGCACGATTTTTAGTGAAGATGGTAAATTAAATATGGAAATAGACAACAGAATCAACAAAGTTGGTATGGTAGTCAACTGAATAAATTTATATGGAATAAGAGAGAATTTAGTCAATACACTAAATTAGCTGTATACAAGACAATGTTCAAACCAATTTTAACTTATGGATCTGAGAGCTGGGTTAGAAGTAAAACACTTGGTTAAAACGAGGCTGCAGATATGAGAGTCTGGAGAAAGATTAGGGGCATGATCAGATGGCATCAATGGCAATATCATATTGAAACGAGGATATTAGGAAAGAACTTGACATCGTCAGCATCCAGGGAATGCGTGAGCAGAGCTAATCTCAGGTGGTATGGTCACTTAAACAGAATGGGCGAGGAAAGATTAGTAAAACAAGTATTCTCTGCCAAGTTGGTAGGAAAAAGACCCAGAGGAATATATAGGTGGATTGATATGGTAAAAAGTGCCTTAGAAGATAGATATATAAATATAAGATCTGACAATGTTGTAGCTTTGACAGGTAATAGATTGATTTGGCAGAAAATTGTAGATAGGAAGTTAGTAATGATGTAATTTTTCATATAGTACTATCATATCCTGTACACCACTTGAGGGTAAATGTCAGGAATTTGATGATGATGATGAAAAGAGAGAATATGATGGACTTTTAGCTGGTATATTTTGAGCCAAGATAAGATGTGATCTATTTAATTATCTTTTCAAGTTTTAAGATAAGTTTCTGTTATTAAAGTTTACTTCACTATGTTGTGTATTCTTTTCATTTATGTATGTTACAATTATTAACCCCCCCCGAGCACAGGAATACCTTAATTATTGTTGCCACGAAAAATACCACAATAATCAAATCTGCGATAATCGGGATAAATAATGCATGTAAAATGGGTGATCATTGCCAAGGATTTTTCAAATCTATTAATTAAATTTTATATATGAAATTAAAAAGAAATGTGTTAAATGTGTTAAGTTTAACACATTTGTGTTAAATGTGTTAAACTTAACACATTTATTTTTAATTTGGATAAAAAGGAATAAAAATTATTCTTTTTTATCCAAGAAAGAGTAATTGTGTGTACATACAGTACATACAATTATTATTTCTTGGATAAAAATTGGTGTAGAGTTGTCTGGTGGAATTTTTTCTTTCTTTTTCTTTGTATAAAACTCGGTAGCAATGGAATTTTCAATTTCCCGACGAATTTTGATTAATCGCTCGAGATTAGGTAAGCCGTTCAAGATGTTTTAAAATTTTCAGCAATTCTAAACATTTTGTCCATTTCGGTGCCACGTCGATTTGTTCGTCATTATCATCGATTTGAGCATCGTAAGAACGTTCTCTCTCGAGGTTAATTAGGTCTTCATCATCCAGCTCCTTATCATGTGACTGAAGAAGGTCCTGAACATCACCTTTTTCAATTTCTTTTAGTCCTAGATCGAAGCCAAGCTTAGTTATGTCATTGATAACATGGGTTACTTCATTTTTAAATCCTTTAAAATCATTTGCGCAATGAGGAATAATCTTTTGCCACACCACTCTCAGGTTGCTAGACGTTACTTCACTTCATGCTTCCTTGACATTTTCAATGTTTTTTTTTTTTGATATTGAATGCCTTCCAGAATTCTGTCAAAGTCATAGCTTCATCTCCTGTTGCTTTTCTGTTGCTTGTGAAAAAGTTCTTCATAGATGCCTTAAAGGATGTGATTACACCTTGATCCATTGGCTGGATGATGGAAGTGGTATTAGGTGGTAAATAAATAATTTTTACATTTTTGCACAAATCATCAGTGCTGTTGGATGACTAGGTGCATTATCTAATATCAACAAGATTTTAAAATCAAGATTTAATGACTTGCAGTACCTTTCAGCTTCAGGACAAAAACAGTTTTTAAACCAATCCTCAAAAATAGTTTTTGTCATCCAAGCTTTTCTATTGAATCTCCAATGAACAGGGAGATTTTTTAACAAAACTTCTAAGTGGGTGAGGATTTTGTGAACGATAAATAAAGACGGGCTTCATTTTGTAATCTCCAGAAGCATTGCCACATAGTAAGAGTGTCACACGCTCCTTTGAAACCTTGTAGTCAGGCTGTGATTTTTCATTTTTTGCTAAAAATGTTTTAGTGGGCATTTTTTTCCATAATAAGCCTGTTTCATCAGCATTAAATATCAGATCATCGGTATAATTTCCTTCTTCAATGATCTATTGCAATTCACCAGGAAAATTAGCTTTTTCATCGGCACTTGCAATTTCACCTTGTACATGAACACTATGAATGCTCGATCACTTTTTGAACCGATCAAACCACCCTGAACTTGCAGAGAAAGTTTCTTCCACTACTGATGCTGAATCATTTTCGCTTTCTAATTGTTTTCTTTTTCAAGTTTCAAACAAATTCAATGCTTATGTTTTTATAGTCATTTGAATATGAGGAATTCTCTTTTAGTTACAATCTTCTGTCCACACTGACAATAGTATTTCCATTTCAATCATAAGATGGCTTCTGTTTCTCGTGGTTTGAGACCCAGACGAGGTCGATGCACTTTGTCCTAGTTGCTTATAGTTTGCAGCGTGGTCTAAAATATGGCGAACAACTGATTCATTTAGACCATACTCTCTTGCAATTTTGGCTTTGGTTATGCCTGCTTCATACTTATTTATCATATGCAACTTATCTTCTAAGCTGATCACTCTACGTTTCTTCTTGATAGATGTAGACTTGGTATCATACTTGTTTCTTTTAGCATTCATTGCAAGAGTAAATAAGAAGAGAAATAAATATCCTCCTGTACTTCAGGCAAAGGCAGACAGTTACTGGTGAGTAGGCGTTGTCGGATAAAAACAAAGTGCTACAAGAGAGCGATACCTGGAGAGTGGCGGCTCGAACTGTTGCATATGTAGTGGGCTACATCTTGCAGCCGCGATAATTCGAATTTGGAGTGCAATAATTGGAATTTTGGTATCAAATTATAAACCGCGATAAATCGAGAATCGCAATAATCAAGGCATTCCTGTATATGGAAGTGCAAAGACTCAATTTACTTAATTAGTGCAGAAGTTAAGATTGATTTTTAAGAAAAGGAGACAATTATAGCAAAATACATACATCTAAGATGTATGTATTTTGGGCAACTAGATTTCAGTACAGAAATTCAATACCACATGCAGCCAAGAGACAAATATAACTGTATGTATGCATGTAAACATACACAATTTACAATGGCAAAGTATATATAATTAACACATTTTGCACGCAGTCTTTTTAGAGTGTGCGCTAGTCACTGAAAGCATCATATTCACTACACAGAGACCTTTGTTCAGGAGACCAAACATGAAAATGACAGTTCATGTCTCCAACAAACAAAGCAGTGATGTTTTGCCAAGCAATAAAACTCATCTTTGCTTAGGGGTATAGTTGACAGTTCCTTCAACCAGAGAAGGTATGGGTTGCGTAATTTGAAGATCTCTAGCATTGAAGATGACAGTAAATTTAAGAGAAATAAGCATCCATCTCTTAACATATCCAATTTTATGCTTTTATATATAAATGAAGACTTTTCCAAAATTTGCAATATTTATGTACAAAAAAACTTGAATGTGTTTCATAGTAATAAAAAATTTCCAGTAAATCGAAAGTTTATTCAACTGGAATATTATCAACCTTCTGAAATTAAATGATCATTTAAACTTTAACTTCACTAAAAAGTACTAATTATATATATATATATATATATATATATATATATATGTATGTATATGTTAAAGATGCCAAGCTATTTTAAACTTGGTTTTACTCCATTTCCCAAGTAAGCAAACAGACAAATAAGTCAAGTTTGCACCTGCACGTATTGCAAGTCTAGCTGATCCTCAAAGTAGTGCGAGTCAAGGCAACTCATGGTAAAGGTAGAATAAGCTCTGATCACTATTCTTAATATTTACCCTTAATGCACAGCCCATCTCCTTGAAGAGATATATGATGCCATGTATTAAAGGCAAGGGGCCACTACCCAGACTGGTTTCGACCTTTATTGAGGTCTCATCAGTTGTCTCATTACTTGGAAAATGGAGTAAAACCAAGTTTAAAATAGCTTGGCATCTTTAACATTTATTATACCCAAGGTAAAATACTTTCTACATTTATATCTCATCCTGAGATTTTTATTTAATAAGGTTAAAATACCTTATGGTAACTTGTTCTGGTAAAATACTTATAAGCTCTGTATTACTAAAATCTTGGTATTTCCAGCCTGGCTCCCACTGACGAGACCTCAATAAAGGTCGAAACCAGTCTGGGTAGTGGCCCCTTGCCTTTAATACATAGCATCATACATCTCCTCAAGGAGATGGGCTGTGCATTAAGGGTAAATATTACGAATAGTGATCAGAGCTTATTCTACCTTTACCATGAGTTGCCTTGACTTGCACTATTTTGAGGGTCAGCTAGACTTGCAATACGTGCAGGCGCAAACTTGACTTATTTGTCTGTTTGCTTATTTGGAAAATGGAGTAAAGCCAGGTTTAAAATAGCTTGGCATCTTTAACATTTATTATACCCAAGGTAAAATACTTCCTACATATATATATATATATATATATATATATATATGTATGTGATAATCGGCTTTTACTCGGTTGTTGTGATGATACATTTTAAAAACATAGATTTAATGACTAAAAACCGAGATAACTTATAAAGATTTTAATAACAATAATACGACTAGTTTCGGCTTATAACAGTCTTCCTCAGGTATTCTTAAAGGAAAAGAAGAGTAATAAACATTGAAGTGTCTAAACAAATTGGAAATTACAGGTAGAAATTGCCACACATAATTGATACATAAAAAACGTATTTTTTCAAGTTGTTCTAACAGGCGTGCCATTGTTTATTGCAAGTGTGCGTGCAGGCTCACGTGAACGCCAATATTGAATAACTGCAGCATGGCTATCTGGGATGTTATAACTCAAATTGTTGTTTAAGTGGACAGGGTTCAGCAGGATTTCCCTTGATTCTACAATTTTCCTCTCAAACTCATCATCACAGTGAAAGATATTTTCTGATCTATCCTGCAAATGGAGTGGCTTTGTTGATCACCATTAGGATTATTTGAAAAAAGAACATGACTGGACAATGCAGTTGCATGAGATCTTTTGTAAGAGATGTCTCTCTTATGCTCTGCTATACGTTGTTCAATAGATTTGTTAGTTTGTCCAAAATAAGGGATACTGCAATCACACCATAATTTATATACACCTGGATATTTTAGGTTGTGATGAGTAGGTTTTGGATGGCTGATTAGAGAACAGATTTTAGGAAGTGTGGTGAAGAACGTCCTGATATTATATTTTTTAAGAACTTTATTTAATTTTTTAGAGACTGTGCTAATGTATGGAATGGAGATGCTACCTTTAAAATTAATAGTTTCTGTTGTGCACTGCTTAGGAGGATCCAGAAGAAATTTCTTAATCGTTTTTTCAGAGTATCCATTTTGTTTAAAGATAAGAGTGAGGTGATTTATTTCTTTTTGTAGTTCATCTGGTTCATTCAAGAGAGAGCGTGCTCTGTGTCCTAAGGTAGATATAGTTCCAAGTTTTTGTGGTGGAAAATGATGAGAAAGAGTATGCAGATATCTATTAGTATGAGTAGGTTTTCTGTACATAGAGATTTTTAATCTTTCAGAGCATCGTGTAAGCATGACATCCAGGAAAGCTAAGGAGTTATTATTTTCTAGATCAGCAGTAAATTTTATATTAGGATGTTGGATGTTTAGATGATGAAGAAAATCTGTGAGAGATGTGTGCCCGTGATTCCAAATAATGAATATATCATCAGCATATCGTTTCCAAACTTTTGATTTAAATGAGAAGGAAGATATGGCTTTCGTTTCAAAATCTTCAAGGAAGATGTTCGCTAGAACTGGGGACAAAGGATTGCCCATTGCCAGGCCTTGTTTTTGTTGGTAAACGGAGTCCTGATATCTGAAGTAACCAGAATGAATGCAATGTTTTAATAAAGTAAACATTTTTTTGGATAATTTGTCCTTTAGTAATGTAAGTACCTCGTCTGTAGGAATGTTAGTAAATAAAGATATAATGTCAAAACTTGCTAGAATGTCATTTTCATTGATGGGAATATCTTTTATATGCGAAACAAAATCTGTGGTGTTTTTGATGAAAGATGAAGATTTATTGGAGAAACACTTGAGGTACTTCGCTAGATATTTTGAAAGTTTATACGTAGGTGAGTCAATTCCTTCTACAATTGGGCGAAGAGGGATGTTTTCTTTATGTATTTTGGGAACTCCATAGATGCGTGGGATAAGAGGGTGTAGAGAGCGTAAAGAGAGGCGAACATTATGAGGAAGTTCACTCGCAGTCTTTAACAAGTTGTTTGTACGGTTTTGTAATTCTCTTGTAGGATCTTCCTGAAGAATTGAATATGTCGAACTATCTCCAAGTAATTGAAGCATTTTGTTGTGGTAATCTTTGGAGTTGAGGATGACCGTGGAATTGCCTTTATCTGCAGGTAAAATAATAATGTTACTGTTCTGTTTTAGATTTTTTAGGGCTTGTCTTTCAGCCAGAGAAATATTATCTGTTGGAGGTTTAGCATTATTTATAATGAAAATCGATTCAATACGAAGAAGTTTCGCCAAATGATTAGGAATGAGTGAACTTGCCTTTTCTATTTTTGTACGGTGAGATTCTTTAGGGATAAATTTTGGTGAGGGAATGAAATTGAGACCTTTGCTAAGAATATCCGTTTCCGCATCCGTTAAAATATGAGAAGATTTGTTCACTACAACTTTTTCAGGATTAATACGGGCTTCACTATGACCAGATCTGTTTTGTATCCTTTTTAGATTGTTAAATTTCCTGATAAAAGTATATTTATTCTTGTTTGGTATTCCTGTGGCTTGTGCTTCACTGCTAATGATAAAATCATGTAAGTTAACATTATCCATAATTTCTTCAAGTTTTTGAGTTAAGGATCTTTTTGTGCTGAACAAAAAAGCTAAACAACGTTTTGTGTCTGAAATTCTTTCGTTGAGGAGATCCATCTTAGCTTTACGGTAAATTCTTTTCGCGTGTTCCGTTGTTATCTTTTCTTGAAAAGAGATGAAATTGGGAAAAAATGAATGGAACTTACAACGTTTGAGGAACATTAACCTGTTTATTTTCAATCCTATTTTCTTCCATGTTTTTTTAAAATTCCTTTGTATGTTCATTAGAGACGCCTCGTCATTTAGGCTATAGATGTGATAATTGGCTTTTACTCGGTTGTTGTGATACATTTTAAAAACAGAGATTTAATGACTAAAATATATATATATATATGTTTATAATTACTAACTGACTTAAATACTGAGAAAAAAATATGGAAGCGAAATCTGGAAAATAAAACATAAAGACAAAAATTAACAACAGCAGAAATGAAGTTTATGAGAAAAACTGCAAAGTATACCCTACTTAATCACAAAAGAAATGAAGAAATTATGAAAGAATTAATCGAAGAACCAGTAATAGAAAAAATTAAAAAATATAAACATAAATGGATGGAACATGTTCAAAGAATGAAAACAGAAAGATTACCAAAACAAGCCTGAAAGTACAAGCCATTAGGAAAAAGAAAACCAGGATGTCCTCTTAAACGATTCAACGATGACTTCTAAGGCCGGAACAGGCCATGCTAGGCCAAAATCCTTGATACGCATGATGATGATGAAAAAATATAAGAGATTTAATAAGGTTTCACTACTAGTTTCATCAGAAATGCCGATTTCGTCAGGTGATACAATACAGTACCATGAAGAAAACAACATCTTAAAAATATATTGTACTTTAACAAACACAGAGTTTAGAACAAGTAGTAGTTATGTTCGAAATTGAGTCCGAGTGTTAGTTCTGGCTATGCCAGAACTAACACTCGGACTCAATTTCAAATTTCAATAATGTAGCCAGATTTTGGGTTTCAGTGTCACTGAGGAAATGGCCTTTTCCTCAAAATCTTCCAGAAAAACATTGGCCAGCACCGGAGACAATGGGCTACCCATTGCCAAACCGCTGTTCTGTTTGTAAATCTTGTCTTCAAATAAGAAGTAGCCTGAATCCACACAATGCACAAGTAAGGCAAAAATCTTTTTGGATAACTTGATTTTTAAAAGACTAAGGACTTCCTGGTTTGGAATGTTGGTGAATAGTGAGACTATGTCGATGCTTACCATTCTGTCTGCTTCATTAAGTTGGATGTTCTTGAATCTTCGAGACAAAATCAGCCGAGTTGTTGAATATGAAAAGCATTTTCCTGCGAGATGTTTCAAGGAGGAAGCGAGATATTTTGAGAGTTGTATGTAGAGGAGTCAATGCCTTCAACTATTGGTCTAAAACAGTGTTCCCAAAGTTTTCTGGATCATGCCCCACCTCAACGATTTTGACCCCCCCCCACTCCTACCATAATAGGCAGCCAAGTTCTAAAAAAGTATAATATAAATATGTATTTTAAATAAAACAGGAACATAGGTAAAACTGTTTTTAATTTGACTTTCTTCAATGAATATAAATTTTATATTACACTTTGTATATTATAAAACATAAATCGAACTGAACTCAGGAAAATAATATCCAAGTTAATGCGATCCTTGAGCTTGATGTCTGCTGCAAAGAGTTTTTATTTGAGGTACTAATTTAGTCATTTTCAATCTCAAATCCCCATGGTTTGTGATATCCAGATGATTTCTTTTTTTCAGCAGCAAGTCATTTACAGCACTAAAGTCACATTCAATTATGACAACAGGAAGGGCAACAGTATTTTTTTTGCAAAACTAGTTGAATTTCGATATTTCGTTTCTGTCTCATCAGAAAGCCATGCCATTGTTCCTTTATGTTGAATAAATTTGTATTTTCTCATCATTTTGATTTTTTGAGAGTTCTTGATACTGTATTTATGTTGACTGCTGTACTAGTGATGTCAGCTTTTTTCTTGGAAAGTCAGGGTTGCAACATTGACAATTTATCACCAACAATGGTGAGTTTTTTTGAGTATATCGGTGATGAGGTGACAAATGCAACATCATTTTCTAATTGTACTGGCTTTCTAAAGATAGAAATCTTGAGACCATCCGTTGTTCTAGTAAGTTTTATATCCAGAAAAGCTTAGACCAGTGTTTTCTTAGTGGAGCTTCGGAAGATTTTGAAGAAATGGCCATTTTCTCAGCAACACTGAAACCCAAAATCTGGCTGCGTTATATGGACGACATTTTCCTAATTTGGGAGCACAGTCCAGAAAACTTACAAACCTTTCTGAATCATTTAAACAATTTTCATCAAAATATAAACTTCTCATCAGAACCAGAAGTTAACTGTGTTTTAGCTTTACTGGATATAAAACTTACTAGAACAACGGATGGTCTCAAGATTTCTATCTTTAGAAAGCCAACACATTGATAGATACCTACATGTTTTAATTCATCACTATCCCCCTCAGAAATTGGGAATTATTTCCACATTAGCTCATTGGGCGAGATCCTTGTTGTCAGAAGTAGAGGAACTTCAACAAGAACTTAGTTACCTCAAAAGGACTTTCTTAAATAACGGTTACTCTCCTAAAAGTATCTATAATCATCTTAGTGTACATAATCAACATAGTAATGAAGATAACTCAAACCCAACAGCATACATCTCCTTACCGTATATAAGTTCTCTTTCTCCTAAACTGGCAAAAATCCTGAAGAAATTTAATGTTAAAACATATTTCTCCACCTTTCCAAAACTTCGACCTTGCCTCAGTCAACGTAAAGTAAAACACAACCTTCTTCAGTTCCAAAGAGTATACAAAATCATTTGCAGTTGTGGCAAACCATATTATGGCCAGACAGAAAAGTCCATCTCTCTCTGCCTAGAAGAACACCAACGTGACATTCCTTATGACAGAGTACCGTGCTAGTGCCCTATCCAGTCAAGTTTTATTCTCAGCCAATACCAATGTTGAAGGATGACAACATCAAAAAGACTGGAACTTAACTTCAACCATCCACAAATGCTCCGATGAATTAGAAAGACGTATCTTGGAATCCAAAGAAATAGCTCTTGACCCTTCCCATCTAAACAGCAATCTCAGTTACAGCCTGCCCAATTCACAGAGCATTGTAATCCAGTTTTGCCATACTCATGATATCATTCACACACACACACACACACACACACACACACACACACACACACACACACACACACACACACACAGTTTCACACCAGAACTAATGCTCAGACTAAATTTCAAACACAACTACTACTTGTTCTAAACTCTGTGTTTGTTAAAGTACAATATATTTTTAAATGTTGTTTTCTCCATGGTACTGTATTCACCTGACGAAGTCGGCATTTCTGATGAAACTAGTAGTGAAAACATTAAATCTTTTATATTTTTTTCTCAGTATTTAAGTCAGTTAATAATTATAAACATGTCATTTAACCGAGTTAATTACTCTGTTAAATGACATGTTTATATATATGTATGTATGTGTGTGTGTGTGTGTGTGTGTGTGTGTAAAAATTTGAAGAATAATGTAACATTAAAGCAGTAAAATAAAATAAATTAATTTTCTTAATAACTGCTTTGCTCTATACTCACTCCAAGAGTAATTAATCCAAGAGCTAAACCAGCAGCTAAAGCATAGCTCTCACGGTCAACACAATGTTCCATTTCTGGACCAGGTGGCCGACCAATTTCACCTAGTAGTACCTCTGCCATATGATGATGACCAGATCCTTGATAAAGAAGTCCTATGCCTAATACTGCTGCTACCTGTATAATTGGTGAAATATCAAGCTCAGTGGATGTCGGTGGTAACAATGCTTCTACATGAATGCTCATTATTTTAGTTATTGTAAGGTCCATTGAGCACCTCCTGTATTTAAAAAAAAAAAAAAGTTAACTATTGCTCAACGTAAAATATTTCATCATCAAATTTCTGATAATAAAAACTTCTGCTGAATCAACTCAATCAATTAATAATTTCTAATACATATCATAAATCACTGTTAATTTTTCTTTTAATATTTAACATTACACCTCTTTTACCATTTCTGAAAATAACATTTCAACAGACAAACTGTAATAATGTACAAAGCACATCTAGAAAGTAAGGTCTGGTCAAGAATTAAAAACTGGTAAAAATAAAAGTTTCATTATATGCTAAAATATCTATATATATATATTTTTTTTTTAAAAAAAAGAATTGAATGACTAGAACCGAGATTTAGGTAAAAAGGTTTTAATATAAAAACAAGACTAGTTTCGGCTTGTAACAGCCTTCATCAGGTGACATTAGAAAAGAAAGAAAAAAGACAAAACACTAAAACACTGAAGCTTAAATAAACTATAAACTATTTTTTCTTTCTTTTATAATGTCACCTGATGAAGGCTGTTACAAGCCAAAACTAGTCGTGTTTTTATATTAAAACCTTTTTACTTAAATATTGGTTCAGTCATTCAATTCTTTTTAAAAAATATGTATGTTAACCGAGTTAATGATCATTCTTTCATATATATATATATATATATATATATATATATACACACACACACATTTTAAGCTGACAGAAAAAGGTAATTAGAATGAATCTATGGAAAAGACCCTGGAATGGAAAAGGTAAAACAAAAATGGAAATGACAAAATATAATACATATATCAAAATGGAACGTAAGAGAAATTGCATATAAAGAAATAGAATTAGACCAAATATTAAATGAAAGAAATTTTCAAATAGCAGTAATCACTGAAACAAAAAAGAAATTAAAAGGAACCATGAGACCCGAAAATTTTAATATTATATTGTGGAGTTGACAGAGATCAAAGAACACAAGCAGGAGTTATGACTTGGATTCATAACTCTCTTTCAAAACAGTTAAAACATTATAAATTATGTAATGAAAGAAAAATAGAAGCTAGAATAAAAATAGATAGAGGTTATTTAACAATAATCGGTTTATATGCCGCAGAAGAAGGAAGAGAACAGGATAATATTGAATTTTATAATCAGTTACAAAATATATATAATAAAATAAATAAAAATGATTATGTAATATTAGCAGGAGACTTAAATGCAAGAAATGGAAACACGAAAATTAATAATAATATAGGAATATATGGAGAACATAGTCTAAACAGGAATGGGAAAAAATTATCAACTTTGTAGTTTATAATAACCTAAAAATAATGAATTCTTTCTATAAACATAAAGACATAGATAAATATACATGGGCAGCAAGAGGATGGAAATCAATATTAGATTATTTTATCTTAATTATCTTAAAAAAGAAAAGACATCAAAGTTCTCTTTAGATGTTAGAGTTCACAGAGGATATAAAATAAGTAGTGAAGCACTTCGTCGTTCAAATAAAATTAAGATTACCACCTAAAGGCTACAAATAACAAGAAAAGAAAGAAAATTTAAAACATTTGTTTATAAAACTAGATTATTAAATGACACAAATATACAATGGCTATATGAACAAACAATTAACCAATATTTAGATAAAATAAAACAAAATGAAGAAATAGAAATAGAATGGCTTAATATAAAAACGATACTAAATGCAGCAGCAAATGAAAGCTTAGGAAAGACCAAAAAATTCAATAAAAGGAAAAGAAGTCTATCATAAATGGTTAAGCAGTAAAAGATTAGAAGATGAAATAGAATATAAAAGAATAAAAGACCATAGCTAAAAGAGAAGTCAGAAAAAGACAGAGAATCATGGAATAAATTTGTTTCCAATTTAGAACATGATTTATATAAAATAAGACCCAATGTACATAAGATTTTGAAACACTTAAATACAGATATTAAAAAAAAAAACATAGAATTAAACAATGAATTGAAATTAGAAGAATTTCTAAAGTTCTATACAGAATTGTGGACAGATAATTATTTTAAAAAAGATAACTGGCAAACATTTAATGAAAAGGAAATAACAAAAGAAGAATTAGAAATCACCCTGAATGAAACAAAAAAAGGGAAAATCACCTGGAGAAGATAGGTTCAGAACTATATAAATATGCAGGAACAATGTTCAAAGAAAGACTTCTATTATTTTAAAATAAAATCTATTCAACTGGTAACCCCCCCCCAAGAGAATGGAAAAAAGCAATTGTGATTCCTATCGTTCAAAAAGGTAGTAGAGATGACCCAAAAAACTATAGAGGTATAAGTATACTAAATTCCTGTTACAAAATATATAGCAGAATTTTAAATAACAAACTAATAAAATATTCTGAAAACTTTATTCTAGAAGTACAGAATGGATTTAGAAAAGGACGATCATATACAGACCCAGCCTTTTGCCTAAAATTAATCATAGAGAATATAATTTAGAAACACATATTACATTTATTGACTTTGAAAAAGCATTTGACAAAGTTAAAAGAAGCAGTTCATTTAAATTATTAAAAGAAAGACAAATACCAAATAATATCCTAAAAGCTATCATAAGTATATATGAAAATAATCAAATACAAATAAGATTAAATCATGAGCTATCTGATTATATATATGAGAGAGATAAATCAAGTAGTCCGACAGGGATGTCTCCTCTCAGCAACTCTTTTTAATATTTACCTAAATGAAATAATAATAAAATGGAACAAAAACTTCCATCAAGGTATTAAACTTTCTCCTCCTGTGAACTTTTTGCTGATGACCAAATAATAATTACAAATTCTGAAGATAACTTACAGAAAGCTATTTTAAATCTAAATGAGACAGCCAAAGATTATGGTATGATAATATTAACAGAAAAATCAAAAACTATGGCCTTTAAAGGACAAGATCCAGTAAGAACTAAAATAGTAATAGATAACAAGATTTTAGAACAGGTGAATTCATTTAATAACCGGGTTGTATGATTGCATATGAAAATGAAAAAGATATAAGCTTGAAAATTGCAAAATATTTAAAAATAACACGTGTAATTAACTCTATATTTAAACCAAACCTAGTATACAATACATTAGCCCTACCAGTCCTAATGTATGGAAGTGAAATTTGGACAACAAAACAAAAAGACAAAGATTAATAGTAGCTGAAATGAAATTATGAGAAAAACTGCAAAGTATACTCTATTTAATCACAAAAAAAAAAAAAAAATGAAGAAATTATGAAAAAATTAAACCAGGAATCAGTAATAGAAAAAATTAAAAAATATAAATATAAATGGATGGAACATTAAACGTGTGGACAGACTTATGTGTTCGTCGAACATGTTGTTTATTATTTTAACGGTATAATAGAACACAGAAACTAAGTAAATAATTAATTTATTAACTTGATGCTGATATTTAGCTGGTATTATAACCAGCATCTTCATTACAACACCTCACCCTAAAAAGCTCAGACTTAATAGTAAGCTTTGACATCACTTCACTATTCACAAATGTACCACTAATAGAAACCCTCAATCTACTGAAGTCACACTTCCCCCCTGATATATTTGAACTATTCAAATTCACAATACATGCAGGATATTTCACATGGAAAGGGAAAATATACAAACAAATTGATGGGACAGCCATGGGCTCCCCCCTTTCTCCCCCCCTAGCCAACTTTTACATAGAACACCTGGAAAAACAAGCAATCAATACAGCCACTCTCAAACCAACACTTTGGCTACGCTATGTTGATGATGTGCTTGCCATTTGGCCACATGGCCCTGAGACATTGAAAACATTCCTAGCACATTTAAATAGCCAACACCCAAAAATCCACTTTACTATGGAACCGGAAGCCAACAACTGTCTGCCCTTCCTGGATACACTCATTACACGTCTCCCAGATGGTTCCTTATCATTTTCAGTTTTCAGAAAACCCACACATACAGGCAGATACTTACACAAACAATCACACCATCATCCTTCTCAACAATATGGCATTTTAAAAACGCTAACCCATAGAGCGAGAGCAATCTGTTCAAATGACAAGGCTCTTACTGCTGAACTGACTCACTTACGCCACACCTTCTTGGCCAACGGCTACAATCCACAAAAAATAAACAAAATACTAAACACTCCTAAGAAACCCCTCCCACCATCCACCACAGAGAACTACAACAAAACAGTCACCATCCCTTACATTAAAGGCACATCCGAAAAGATCTCAAGAATTCTCATTAAACATAAACTACGCACTACATTCAGACCATGTAGCAAATTAGCCACCCTCATCCGCTCACCCAAGGACAGCATTCCTCCTTTATCACATCCAGGAGTCTACCAAGTACCCTGCTCATGCAATCAAGCCTACTACGGTCAAAGAGGAAGAACTGTGAATATCCGCATCAGCGAACATAAACGATACGTCCGGAAATATCATTATGGGAAGTCGGGCCTAGCAGACCATGCTCTGGATACCCCTGCACACAGGATCAACTGGAAAAACACAAAAGTACTACACAGAAACCCATATAAATCAGAGAGATTGTTCTTAGAGGTGACAGAAGCCCTAAAACACACCCCAAATCTCAACAAATATGGTTGTATTAACTTGCCGAAGATCTGGGAGACAGTCATATTAAGGAAAAACTAGCACTTTTCTAGGACTCTAGCAATATATGATAGCGTTTTTTTTTTTTTTTTTTTTTTTTTTTTTCCAGATAGAGGGCGCCAAAATCAGGACTCTAGTCTTTGTGTTGCTGCTACAATTTTGTTAATGTACATCAACTGGAAAAACACAAAAGTACTACACAGAAACCCATATAAATCAGAGAGATTGTTCTTAGAGGCGACAGAAGCCCTAAAACACACCCCAAATCTCAACAAATATGGTTGTATTAACTTGCCGAAGATCTGGGAGACAGTCATATTAAGGAAAAACTAGCACTTTTCTAGGACTCTAGCAATATATGATAGCGTTTTTTTTTTTTTTTTTTTTTTTTTTTCAGATAGAGGGCGCCAAAATCAGGACTCTAGTCTTTGTGTTGCTGCTACAATTTTGTTAATGTACACCATGTTGTTTTAGTCGCGCGTATTGTGACAAACAGTGTTTTTGTGCTCTGAAGATGCTGGTTATAATACCAGCGAAATATCAGCATCAAGTTAATAAATTAATTATTTACTTAGTTTCTGTGTTCTATTATACCGTTAAAATAATAAACAACATGGATGGAACATGTTGAAAGAATGAAAACAAAGATTACCAAAACAAGCCTCAAAGTACAAGCCATTACTAAAAAAGAAAACCAGGATATCCTCTTAAAAGATTCAACATTGACTTCTAATCCTAGAACAGGCCACTCTAGGCCTAAATCCTTGATAGGCATGATGATTTAATACATACACACACACACACACTTTTTAAAGTATTCTTTATACTGAGTCAAAAGAGTCTACCACCAGTAAGTCACACCGTTCTTCATTTAATCATCTTCTTCAAAGTGCTGAGATGAAGTGACTGCTTCATATGCAGGGACAAGAGGAAGTCAGTGGGCATAATGTCAGGGCTGTAGGGTGGTCAAAAAGTTCTCACCAACTTCTGAATTGGTGAATTGTTCGCCTGAGTTTAAAATCAGCATTTCAATATGCATAATATTAACTGCTGTCCCTTACTTAAAAAAATAGATAAGCAAAATCCCTTTATGATCCCAGAAGACAGTGGCCTCCTTTTTTTTTTACTTAAAATACAACTGAAAATTAAAATAGGCACTTCTGAAAGTGCCTATTTTAATTTTTTTGCTTTCAGAGATGATGAATTGTACCACTGCATTGACTGTTGTTTTGACTTGACGTATGTGCATGAAATCCACATTCCATCAACAGTCACGATATGAGAAAAAAGTTCACCTTCATTTTCATAATGCTCCAAAAATTTATGATTCTTCTCATTGCTGTTTATGAGCACTGATCCCTAAAACCCAAAATTCCAGCATTTATGAGACCCATTTGGCAAACATTTTCTTATACCACAACTTCTTTTCTGTCACAATTTCATGAATGACTGAACATGAAACTTCCGGGTATTTAAAAGAAAGTTCTGTAACTATGAAACAACAATTCTCACGAATTTTTGTGTTCTCTTCCAAACTGTCTGTTTGGAACAAAAGACACCGTTGCCTAACCTTACTGTCACTCATTATGTTAGGCCTGTAAACCTTACATAGTTGTTTCTGGCACTACTGTTTTCTGCTAACAAAAACTGTATCACACCATGACCCTCACAAGTGGCAGGATTTTTATCACAGCACTCAAGATAAATTATTCCTAAAAGACAACAAACAATAACGCAGCGAAAGTAAAATGGTCAACAGCTAGCTAATGAGTCCCTCTATGCTACAACATACGACCACTCTCCAATATCTTATTTGGTGGTAAATTTGAACAGACCCTTACTTTTTGGATGTGCCACTAATATACAATATACAGCCTTGCCCAGTCAAATGTCCATCCTTACCTTATTGTAGTTCAGCCTGTTTCCACAGAACACAAAAGCTCAGGCAAAAACCTGCTGCCAATGAGTACCATCAGAGTAAAGAAAATGCAACTAGACCTAAACTGAGTAGTAGCAGATGACAACTGTGCAATGAAACACTACCACACTGCATAATGGAAGTCTGAAATGATGATGGCATTTGATCTCAAGAGTAAAGGTTTTAACTTCTATTCCCACCATTCTCTTATAAGCAGTGTAAGTAAGTTATACTTTTCAACAGCCTACTAAAATGCCCAAACATACTAGTTTCAGAACTGTCTTTATTGCAGGTTACAGTAAACCTGGTAGGGGTATAGATGATACATCATCATCATCAAATTCCTGCCATGTACCCTCAAGGGGTGACAGGATATGATAGTACTACATGAAAAATTTACATCATTACTAACTTCCTATCTACAATTTTCCTCCAGGTCAGTCTGTTACTTGTCAAGACTCCAATATTATCAGATCTTATATTTCTGTCGTCTAAGGCACTTTGCACCGTATCAATCCACCTATATCTTGGTCTTCCTCTAGGTCGTTTTCCTGCCAACCTGGCAGAGAACACTTGTTTTGCCAATCTTTCCTCACCCATTCTGTTTAAATGACCATACCACCTGAGATTAGCTCCCTTCCAACTACTAACTGCACTCAAACTTGCTTAACTTTTTGAGTGAGCCATTAGTAGCAGAGGCTCTATCAATCGACCAACAAAAGACTCTCTTTATAAAACCCTTCAATTTCTTAAAAGTTTCTATCATGTCTCCTCTTTTCCACCTATCAACTAAACTTTGTATCCCACAAAATTTCAAGCTATCCTTGTAGGGAGTATTCCACAGACCTGTCACTCATCTCTGAATCCTCTCTATCACGTCCTGGTCCCCAAGAAACCCAGGTGACCAAATCTATGCACTATTCTAACTGTAGTCAAGATGTGGCCAAATCATAGCCTTATAAAGAGGAATAATAACTTTATCTTTATTGTTGGCATGTTTTTCAACATCCAAGTAATCCTTTGAACTATTTTAAAGTTCGGAGGCCATATTGCAACTTTTGCAATATGGCCTCTGAACTTCACCTGTATCAATATGATACACCATATGCAACCTATTCAACACGAAGTGCATAACCTTACGCTTCGCAACATTAAATTGACAATTATTATTTTATTATTATCTGACTTCCATGGAGTCAGATACCCATTGTGGGAGGTACATATTATTGCACAAAATGCTCATCCAACCATGCCTTAAACTGATTCAATGTCTACATTCACAACACACTCAGGCAATGCATTCTACTCACCGACCATTGCACATGCAAAGACCCTCCTCCTCACTCCTCTGCTCACACCCTCTTTATACAGTTTCCAGCAATGGCCTCTTGTTCTACCCTCTCTCCCATTCTATAAAAAATCTCTTCCATATCAACTTGATAACAACTCCTGACTAGCTTATATGTTTCAATCATATCCTCCCCCCTCTTCCTACTAATCACGAGCTTTGCAACTTACATTCTCAATATCTGTCCTCATACTCCACTTCCAAAGACCACTAACCACCTTTGTGAATCTTCTCTAGACCCTCTCCAGCATATCCTCATCACCACCATGAAAACCTGGCAATCAAATCTGTGCACAATAATCCATGAGGCATGATCAAGGTCTTATACAATGGCAATATGACCCTTCTATTTCTACATGCAGGGTCCTTTGCATCATTGCAATTATCTGATGAAACGACATCACAACTAATAAATTAATTTTAATGCATTACAAAATAACCAAGGTGTTCCGTGAAAATTTCAGGATTTGTGAAATGTCCCATTGTAGGAAAAATCTGGGAAACACTGCAATACAGGATAGTATGAAGGAGATTCAGTGCTCTCTTGTGTTTTTCTTTTAATTCTATATTTGGATATTTGGTTTAATCCTTTATCCAAGTGTAAGCAAACAAAGTTTGCACCTGAAGCACTTTCAGGACTGGGGCAACTCGTGATAAACGGTGATATAAGTTCTCATCACTTGTCTTAGTATCTCCCATAATGCAAAGCACATCTCCTTGCAGACATGTATAATGCTACGCATTAAGGAAAGGGTCACTACCCAGACTGGTTTCAACCTTTATTGAGATCTCATCAGTGGGAGCCAGACCCAGAGGTGGTAATACTGAGGTGGAAGTAATGGAGAAGTCATATTTACCTATAGGAGTTGACAAAGGGTGCCACACCCTATTATTAAAATTCTCGGGATTAGAAACAAGTTCATGAAAGTTTTTTTCACTTGCCTACGATACTAATTACTTATTTGCATTAATCCTTTATCCAATTGTAAGCAAACAAAGTTTGCTCCTGAAGTACTTTCAGGACTGAGGAAACTTGTGGTAAAGGTGGTATAAGTACCATGAGTTGCCCCAGTCCTCCTTACTTACACTTGGATAAATAAAGGATTAAACAAAATATATAATTTATAGTCTAACCAAGTGGGAAAAAAACTTGCAACATCATTCTCTAATCCAGAGTAATTTAATAATAAGGTGTGACACCATTTGGCAACTCATCATCATCAAATTCCTGACATTTACCCTCAAGGGGTGTACAGGATATGATAGTACTACATGAAAAATTTACATCATTACTAACTTCCTATCTACAATTTTCCTCCAAATCAGTCTGTTACTTGTCAAGACTCCAACATTATCAGATCTTATATTTCTATCGTCTAAGGCACTTTGTACCGTATCAATCCACCTATATCTTGGTCTTCCTCTGGGTCGTTTTCCTGCCAACCTGGCAGAGAATACTTGTTTTGATAATCTTTCCTCGCCCATTCTGTTTAGGTGACTATACCACCTGAGATTAGCTCTGCTAAGCCCTCCTGGATGCTAACAATGTCAAGTTCTTTCCTAATATCCTCGTTTTTAATATGATATTACCACTGATGCCATCTGTTCACGCCTCTAATCTTTCTCAGGACTCTCATATCTGCAATCTCTAGTCTTTGGTCAAGTGTTTAACTTCTGACCCAGTTCTCAGATCAGTAAGTTAAAACTGGTTTGAACACTGTCTTGTATACACCTAATTTAGTGTTCCGACTATTTCTCTCTTATTCCATATGAATTTATTCAATTGACTTCCTACCATACCAGCTTTATTGATTCTGTTTCCATATTTAATTTACCATCTTCACTAAAAATCGTGCCCAAGTAGCTGAAATGTTTCACTTGTACCACAGGTTCTCCGTTCACAACACAGTTTACATTTTCAACACTTGTACCTATTTTCATTGTCTTTGTCTTTTTAATGCTGACCTTCATACCATATCTATTACAACAGTTATTCAATTTAGTCAGGGAATCTTGCAAACTTGTAGCAGATTTATTCAGAAGTATAACATCATCCGCATAAAGCAAAGAGCTGACATTAACACCTCCAATTCTGATATCATGTTTAATACCACTTTCCTTCATAATATGATCCATATAGATAATGAATAACAGAGGGGATAATGTACATTCTTGTCTCGTACATGATTTAACATTAAACCATCTTCCTGTACATCCTTCAATTCTAACTGCCGACTTACAACTCAAATACAGACAAAGTATTGCTTGATATAATGCCCCATTGACACCATATAACTGTAGCGTATTGAATAGCTTCTCTCTTGACACCTTGTCATATGCCTTTTCCAGATCTACAAAACTTAAATACAGATCTTTTTTATATTCCCATGATTTCTCCACTATTTGTCGTAAAGTGAAGATCTGAAAATGAAGTAAAGTGAAGATTGTAAAGTGACAGCCTCTATTTGTCCTGAATCCAGCTTGTTCTTCACCAAGCTTTTCTTCCACAATTCTTCTCAACCGTTTCTTAAGAATACTTGCATAGATCTTGCCAGGAACACTCAGTAGGGAAATACCTCTGTAATTCTCACATTCAGTTTTATTTCCCTTTTTATATATGGGCACTATTAGAGCTCTCCTCCAATCATTGGGAATTTGTTCCTCTGTCCAGGCTTTCTGAACTATGCAGCAGCCACAGTAAGACTTTTATACCACCTTACTTCAGCATTTCTGGTCGAATATCATCTACTCCTGCTGCCTTTCCACATTTCAAGCCTTTGATGGCTTTTTCTACTTCAAGTATGGATATGTATTCCTCACTGAATGCCTGTCGAGTGTTTTTTACCACTGTGCTATCACTGCTTGTTTCATTTAGCAATTTTTCGAAGTAATTACTCCATACTTCAAGGATATCTTTTTCTCCCGTTTTCATGTCACCTTTATCATCTCTAACTCCTTTTACAGCACTGTTTCCTTCATTTCTAAGCTTCTCCAACAACCTCCAGAATATCTTACCACCTCCTTGATATTTATTTTCTATGTTCTTGCCAAAGTCCTCCCATGACTTTTGTTTAGCTAGTTTTACACAGTGTTTAGCTTTCTTACATTTGTCTCTGTATTCTCTAACAGCAAAAGCTGACTTATTTGCCAGGAACTTTTGATATGATTTCTTCTTTTCCTTCACTGCCTCTTTAACATCCTGTGTCCACCCTGGAGTCCTGATTTTTCTATTCTTGCAGACAACCTCATCACATGCCTCTCTGGCTGAATCAATCAGGGTTTTCTTCAACGCTTGCCACTGAATCTCCAAGGTTTGGTTCCTGTTCTCAAACTCTTTCATTTTTTCTTCAATAATCTTTGTGTACTTTAGTCTACAGTTCACATTTAAGAGCTGCTCAACTTTTATTCGGTTTAAAACTTTCTTACATGTTATTCTTTTCAATATGAAATTCAATTTTATCCTGCTCAGGATTAATAGTGATTGCATCCAATTTCAAATCCTCTGTACACTCTGGTGTCCTGCACCAGGGAGAAATCATCACTATCAATAATAACATAGTCAATGAGACTTTTCTTATTCCTTGCCTCTTCTCTCCATGTGAATTTGTGTACATTTTTATGTTGGAACATGGTGTTAGTAATAACCAGTCTATGTCCTGAGCAGAAATCCAACAGGTATTTGCCATTATTATTAGCTTTGCTCTTTTTACCAAATTTTCCCAAAATTTTGTATGTCTGACAATCATTTCCTACTCTGATATTCAGATCCCCAACAAGGACAAACTTTTCCTTTTTCATTGTGTCAGCTGCTTTTTCTAAAGCATCAAAAAATTCCTCCAATTCTAGCCTTAGTATAACATTCTGTGGGACCATAGGCACAAATAAGGGTTATTGTCCAGTTCCCAATTCTGATATTTGCCCACATCACTCTACTTGAAATTGCCAGCTATTCAAGATTAGCCTCATATTTTGTGTTGAATACTATGGCTACTCCTTCTTTTCCTTGATTTTCATTGCCTGAATATAACATTTTGTTTTTATTGCTCAGAAAGATCTCACCAGTTTTGGTCTTTTTTGTTTCAGTCACCCCTATTACGTCGATCTGGTACTTATCTAATTCCTCAGCTAGCTCCATTTCTTTGCCATTCAGGCTTCTTATGTTGATAGTACCAATTTTAACTCTGGGGATGTTGAGTTGGGGTGTGCTTTCAGATTTGTTCTGGTAGCTGACTTTTCGCTGTTCGCCCTGGTTTCCTGGTGAAAACAACGGGGGCCTTGTTTAACCGGGCGACGCCCCAGCCGGCATGAAATTTTGTCATGTTGTAGCATCGTTTTTTATTTTGGTTTAACCAATAAGAAAACAATTTGGTCAGCTAAATCCCAAATTGCCAGCCCATCCTCATTCGTTCAGTATCCAGGTAGATACCCAACAGGGTGCACCACAAGAAGGTGAGGATTGGACATTAGGTCAGAAGCCCTGGTCGGTTCTCCACATTCCTTTAAAGGCTATGTGGAGGTCTCATCTCAGTTATACAGCTTTGACCCTTAAGCAGCCCCCTTTTGGCAACTAGCATATGGAAATATGAGTTCTGCATTGCTTCAACTTTGTTTCACCTCAATAAAGGTCAAACCGGCCTGGGTAGTGACCCTTTCCATAATGCATAGCATTATACATGTCGGCAAGGAGATGTATTTTGCATGGGATACTAAGGAAAGTTATGAGAACTTAGTCCACCTTTGCCACGTGTTGCCCCAGTCCTGAAGATACTTCAATCACAAACTTTGTTTGTCTACACTTGGATAAAGGATCAAACCAAATATATAATTAGTAACATAGCCATGTTTTTCTCTTAGTTGACAAATGTTTTCATCATCATCATCAAATTCCTGCCATGTACCCTCAAGGGGTGTACAGGATATGACAGTACTACATGAAAAAATTACATCATTACTAACTTCCTATCTACAATTTTCCTCCAAATCAGTCTGTTACTTGTCAAGACTCCAACATTATCAGATCTTATATTTCTATCGTCTAAGGCACTTTGTAACGTATCAATCCACCTATATCTTGGTCTTCCTCTGGGTCGTTTTCCTGCCAACCTGGCAGAGAACACTTGTTTTGCTAATCTTTCCTCTCCCATTCTATTTAAGTGACCATACCATCTGAGATTAGCTCTGCTAACGCATTCCTGGATGCTGACAATGTCAAGTTCTTTCCTAATATCCTCATTTTTAATATGATATTGCCATTGATGCCATCTGTTCACGCCTCTAATCTTTCTCAGGACTCTCATATCTGCGGTCTCTAGTCTGTGGTTAAGTGTTTTACTTCTGACCCAGCTCACAGATCCATAAGTTAAAATTGGTTTGAACACAGTCTTGTATACAGCTAATTTAGTGTTCCGACTAATTTCTTTCTTATTCCATATGAATTTATTCAATTGACTATCCACGATACCAGCTTTGCTGATTCTGTTGTCTATTTCTATATTTAGTTTACCATCTTCAGTAAAAATTGTGCCTAAGTAGCTGAAATGTTTTACTTGTTCCACAGGTTCTCCATTCACAACACAGTTGACATTTTCAATGATTCTGAATATTTTCATTGTCTTTGTCTTTTTATTGCTGACCTTCATACCATATCTATTACAACAGCTATTCAATTTATTCAGAGAATCTTGCAGACTTGTAGCGGATTTATTAAGAAGTATAACATCATCCGCATAAAGCAAAGAGCTGACATTAACATCTCCAATTTTGATATCAGGTTTAATACCACATTCCTTCATAATGTGATCCATATAGATAATGAATAACAGAGGGGATAATGTACATCCTTGTCTCACACCAGATTTAACATTAAACCATCTTCCTGTACTTCCTTCAATTCTAACTGCTGACTCACAACTCAAATAAAGACTAAGTATTGCTTGATATAATGCCCCATTGACACCATATAACTGCAGCGTATTGAATAGCTTCTCTCTTGGCACCTTGTCATATGCCTTTTCCAAATCGACAAAACTTAAATACAGATCTTTGTTATATTCCCATGATTTCTCCACTATTTGTCGTAAAGTGAAGATCTGATCCTGACAGCCTCTATTTGGCCTGAATCCAGCTTGTTCTTCACCAAGCTTTTCTTCCACAATTCTTCTCAACCGTTTCTCAATGCATAGATCTTGCCAGGAACACTCAGTAGGGAAATACCTCTGTAATTCTCACATTCAGTTTTATTTCCTTTTTTATATATGGGTACTATGAGAGCTCTACTCCAATCATCGGGAATTCGTCCCTCTGTCCAGGCTTTCTGAACTATGCAGTGCAGCCACTGTAAGACTCTTATACCACCATACTTCAGCATTTCTGGTCGAATATCATCTACTCCTGCTGCCTTTCCACATTTCAAGCCTTTGATGGCTTTTTCTACTTCAAGTATGGATATGTATTCCTGACTGCCTGCCTGGTCAGTGTTTTTTATCACTGTGCTGTCATCACTGCTTGTTTCATTTAGCAGTTTTTCAAAGTAATTACTCCATACTTCAAGGATATCTTTTTCTCCTGTTTTCATGTCACCTTTATCATCTCTAATTCCTTTTACAGCACTCTTTCCTCCATTCCTAAGCTTCTTCAACAACCTCCAGAATATTTTGCCACCTTCTTGATATTTATTTTCTATATTCTTGCCAAAGTCCTCCCATGACTTTTGTTTAGCTAGTTTTACACACTGTTTAGCTTTCTTACATTTGTCTCTGTATTCTGTAAGACTAAAAGCTGACTTATTTGCCAGGAACTTTTGATATGCTTTCTTCTTTTCCTTCACTGCCTCTTTAACTTCCTGTGTCCACCAGGGAGTTCTGATTTTTTTATCTTTGCACACAACCTCACCACATGCCTCTCTGGCTGAATCAATCAATGTTTCCTTCAGAGTTTGCCACTGAATCTCCAAGGTTTGATTCCTGTTCTCAAACTCTTTCATTTTCTTTTCAATAATATTTCTGTATTTTAGTCTACAGTTTACATCTGAGAGCTGCTCAACTTTTATTCGCTTTAAAACTTTCTTACATGTTATTCTTTTCAATATGAAATTCAATTTTATCCTGCTCAAGACTAAATAGTGATCACTTCCAATTTCAAATCCTCTGTACACTCTGGTGTCCTGCACCAGGGAGAAAACATCACTATCAACAATAACATAGTCAATGAGACTTTTCTCATTCCTAGCCTCTTCTCTCCATGTGAATTTGTGCACATTTTTATGTTGGAACATGGTGTTAGTAATAACCAGTCCATGTCCTGAGCAGAAATCCAACAGATATTTGCCATTATTATTAGCTTTGCTCTTTTCTCCAAATTTTCTCAAAATATTTTTGTATGTCTCACAATCATTTCCTACTCTACTATTTAGATCCCCAACAAGGACCAACTTTTCCTTTTTCATTGTGTCAGTTGCTTTTTCTAAAGCCTCAAAAAATTCCTCCACTTCTACCTTAGTAGAACCTTCTGTGGGACCATAGGCACAAATAAGTCTCATTGTCCAGTTCCCCATTCTCATATTTGCCCACATTACTCTACTTGAGACTGACTGCCATTCAAGAAGATTGGCCTCGTATTTTGTGTTGAATACTATGGCTACTCCTTCTTTTCCTTGATTGTTATTGCCTGAATATAACATTTTGTATTTATTGCTCAGAAAGATCTCACCAGTTTTGGTCTTTTTTGTTTCAGTCACCCCTATTATGTCGATCTGGTACTTATCTAATTCCTCAGCTAGCTCCATTTCTTTGCCATTCAGGCTTCTTACGTTGATAGTACCGATCTTTAACTCTGGTGATGTTGAGTTGGGGTTTGTTTTCAGATTTGTTCCAGTAGCTGACTTTTCGCTGTTCGCCCTGGTTCCCTGGCGAAAACAACGGGGGCCTTGTTTAACCGGGCGACGCCCCAGCCGGCATGAAATTTTGTCATGTTGTACCATCATTTTTTATTTGGTTTAACCAATAAGAATACAATTTGGTCGGCTAAATCCCAAATTGCCAGCCCATCCTCGTTCGTTCAGTATCAAAGTAGATACCCAACAGGGTGCACCACGAGAAGGTGAGGATTGGACATTAGGTCAGAAGACCTGGTCGGTTCTCCGCATTCCTTTAAAGGCTATGTGGAGGTCTCCTCTCAGTTATACAGCTTTGACCCTTAAGCACCCCACAAATGTTTTCAAGGAATGTTTTTTTTTTTTTTTTTTTTTTTTTTTTTTTTTTTTTTTTTTTGTCAGAAATGAGTCCCAGTAATAAGATCACAGGGAGAGTCAAAATCAATTGCTTGCTGAAGTCGTCTTTTAGTTATTTTCATGTTACAAGAGTCATAGTAAATTGTGAAGTCGTCAACATATAAAGCATTGCTCTGTATGTTGATTTGAGAGTTAGCTTTTCAGTGATTGAGTTAATTTTGACAGCAAAGAATGCCACACTTAAGACAAGGCCTTGGGGAAATGATTATATGGCACACTTCCCATTCTAACTTGGAAAGTTTTTAATAAACACAAGAAGGTGTCTTGTGTTCTCCAGGCTGTGTCGTAAGATTTTTTCATGTCAAAGAATACTGAAATTACATGTTCTTGTTTCTCCTGAAATGCATTCCTATGCATCACTTATACAACTTTATAAGCTTATAAACTGACTAAATGGTCCAAAGTTGAACAAAGTCTATAAAAGCCACATTGTGTATTGAAGAAAAGATTGTTGCATTTGAAATAACAGAAAAGCCTAGCATTTACTATTTTTTTCAAAATCTTACAATAGCTGGTCAGAGTGACGGGTCAAGAGTGGCTTGGTTGTGTTGCTTCTTTTTCTGGGATGGCAATGACAACTGACTTATGTCACATATCCCAAAACTCTTCCTCTGTAAGTATTCTGGTACATATAAAAGAAAAGGAGATCCATAGACAGAATATGTATCATCTCATATTTGGCCATTAGGTGGCATATTGTATGTGTAGATTGTAGAGTGGTTTTAATGTTCCTGAAGGATAAGTAACGTTTTCGCATTTTAGTTGATAACATTAAGTTCACTTATTGTAGTTTTTGCTTTAAATGAGTGTGTGACTGAATGAGCTATTTAGCTTGAAGTAAACATTGTATTTTTTTATTTAAATACAATATTACAATATATGTTATGGTGCCAATGTGTTGTACAGCAATGGCAGTAAAAACTATGTAGTCGGGTGATTTGAATTTGCAGGATTTTATGCAGTGCAACATGTAAATGTATTCGTCGAGAAAATTAAACGATATATGAAAGAAAATTGAAACTGGCGAAAGAGTGTATGTATTAAATGTTTCAAAAGTGAGTGTCTATTAGGTGACGAGAACATAGCAAATGTTAGTAGAGTGGAGAGTACCAGTGGTAGGATGGAAAATAATGTTAATGTCGAACTTGCGACTATGAAAATAGAGGATAACAAAATGGATATTAATATAGAAATAGCATGCTTGAATGTTATTCTTCACAGGACAAAGCATGACATTGAAAAATTGTAGAAGCGGCAAGAGATTAGCAGGGCTAAAAAGAGAACGGAGCAGGTAATCTGATGAAATAATAGAGGCTGAGTGAACAAACAAGACTCAATGATCAGGGGTAGTACTTTATGAAAGAGTGACAAAATCATGTTTCTCTGGGTGCAAAAATTCACAATATTAGTCCAGCCATCCAGATGCAAAAAGGCAAGTCAAAGGAAATGATTGTCTTGTTTGGCACAAATGATTTGAAGCAAGAAATATTCTATGAGGGAGGATGTAAAGTAGTAGTTAGAAGAGGCAAAACTGAAGAATGAGAAGGTGAATCTTGTCTCCTACCATGCTGTGGTAGAGAGGCAAACTGAGAAGAACATTGATAGCCAAAGAGTCTACATGCAGATTGTGCAAAAGGAATGATGTAGAATTTGTGCATTTGTAGTCTCTGTTGACAGAAAGAAGGATTTGTACAATGCTGATGGACTGCATCTAAATGGTTCTGGTATTATGTGACTAGAGATAACTTTGTTCACTAAGTATGCTGGAGTGTAAATTCAGGAAAACTTAAGCAATTAAGCTGGAAGCAGGTGAGTTTGCATGAAGGCACCCATGAAGTGAGTGAAAGTAAGAATGGCCAAGTGCAGAATCTAGTCTCTCAAGCAAAAATATTGAAGAGGGTAGTCAATTCAAGAAGTAAAAGTGAATGTGGGGCCTAAAAGAATGCTGCAGTTTCTATATACTAATTGCAGAAGTATCAGGAACTAGAGGGAGGATTTTTTGGCAATGGTTAGTGCAATCTCGGCAAACATTATAGGCATTTGAGACTTGACTTGTGAGATTTGGCTAACAGCAGATGATGTAGTTAGAGTTTAGAATGTGAGCCGCTTGGTATTTTCAGGCAAGATAGAGAAGATGGGATGTGGGTGAATTGCAGCCAAAAAGAATAGGAGATAAGCAGCAGGGTGGTTGTTCATTTGAAGCAGTCTGGTGTGAGATTAAGGCCAGTAAGACAAAATATACAATTTATTGTTGCTACAGGCTAGGGAGTTTCACAGATGATCTGTAAGCCATACATCACCAAATTAGTACAATGAGTACAGGTCGAGTGATTATTATGGGGGACATCAACCATGGAGATTTAGACTGGAAGGAAAAAAAAAAAGATCACATGGCAGAAAGGAAATGGAATTTATACACCTGATAAGAGATAATTACTTGAGGCAGCATGGGATGGAGGGGACTAGAAGTGAGAGAGAGCATTGAACCTGTCATAGGATCAGTCTCCATAACCAAGGAGACCACATTGACTCCAAAAAGTGACCATGCAGTCTAGACTTGGGAGATTTCACAACATGAGGAGTATTCTGTTAAGAAGGGGTATTATGTGGTACTACAAGGCCAATGATTATGACAAGCTTAGGAAGAAGCTTAAATCTGTGGTATGCCATAAAACACTGCAGGTTAGTAGTGCAAGAAAGGTGATTAGCATGGAAAGGAAGGAAAATTAAGATTATGAGAAGAATCTAGCCAAGCAGGACAAAGGAAACCCCAGAGAGGTCTTTTGTTATGTGGCAAGCATGGGGAAGAATGACTACGGAAGATTAGCCTTAATGAGTGATGGTCACAAGGTGACAGAGCAGATAAAATAGTTGAGTTACTGAGTGACCACTTTGCAAGGGTATATTATCGTAGTGAAGTTACTGCTTTAGCATATGAGACAGACACTAATGGAGGAACAGAGGTGAATGAAGTAGAGTTTTTAGGATATTGGAGAATCTCAAAAAGAGAATTCAAGAATGCATGAATGAAAATATGATATTGTAAGAGGTGCACAACATGAATTTTGTGAAGAGTCAGTCATGCCTTAGTAATTTAATGTATTTTTTATAATACAGTAACAGCAGAGTTGGATGAAGGAAATGGCTACACAATGATTCTGCAGGATTTTGCAAAAGCATTTAATAGAATACCACGTGGAACTCTGTTATGCAAATTAGAACAAATGGGGATGGATATGACACTGGTTGGGTGGCTGCTGGACAGATACCAAAAAGTAGTATATGGAGGAGCCAGAATCGAGGTGAAACTGGTGAGTAGAGGTTGTGCTGCAAGGTTTGGTGTTGGGATCATTGCTGTTTAATTTGTAAATAAATGATATAGGAAATAACCTGGTTTGCTGATGATGCAAAATTAGATAGAGTAATAGTTAATCAAGATGATTTGGAAAGTTTGCAAGACAATTTAAATAGGCTATCAGTGTGGGCAAAAGATAATTGATGCAGTTTAATGTGGAGAAATGTAAAGTTATGTATTTTGGGATAAACAGATTACAAGTGTGTATCACATTGATGGCACTGTACTCCAGGAAATAGATAAAGTTAGAGATTTAGGGATGGTGGTAGACTGAGCATTAGAGTTTAGAGGACATATTGCTAAGGTTGCTAAGATATCCCCAGATGATTACTTGGCTATTGAAGAACACATTAACAAGTAGAGATAAAGAAGTTGTTATTCCTCTTTCTAAGGCCTTGATAAGTCCACATCTGGAATGCTGTGCTCAAGTCTGGTCGCCTGGGTTTCTTGGGGATGAGGAAGTGGTGGAGAAGATTCGGAGTTCAGTGACCAAGATGGTGAGTGGTCTGTGGAATTTTCCCTATGAAGATAGATTGAGGGTGTGTGGATTGCAGAAATTGGTTGATAGGAGAAAAAGAGGGGATAGAAACATTTAAATTGCTTTAAAGGGTTTTACAGGATTGATGCAGGCGCAATGTTTCAGCACTTGGCTGGTGGGACCAGAAACAGAGGTCATCCCTGGAAGGCTGAATAAAAATGTGGTTAGTAGGGGGGGGGGGGAACACTAGAGTTTTTGCATAGAGTTGTGAATGAGTGGAATGAATTGCCAGAGTCAGTTGTGAGTGCTTTATCTGTTAATAGGTTCAAGGAGATTGTGTGGATAGTTTGGATCTCTCACGACGGGTCTTTGAACTCCATGGAAGTGCCCATACAATAATAGTAATAATAATAATGGATGTCATTAGGACCAACCACAATGGGTAATCTGGTCCTACTACATTGTCTGACTGTTTCTACCAACTGGTAGAAACACTTAGCTGCTGTTTCTCTTCTTGCTTTTTTAATATAAAAATTCAAGACGATATGAAGGCGTTTCTGAGATTGTGGCAATATTTTCTTTGTAGTGTTTGGAATAGCTTTGGTATCAGCAACAAAACATCCATTATGGTCCAAGTTAGACTAACAGTGAGTACTGTATCTTTAATTTTCTAGATCCCCCATCCCACCCCCATACAGTTTTTGCACTTGTTTTTTGATTAATCGATAATGTAAATTGGATCCAATATAGTTTTTGACTCTGAGACATTTCACATGGCATGCTTTGGCGAGAGCACATTTAAAAGTTATTAAACACTATTAAAGTATTTCAGTCTACCTCATTTATTTTCTACATGAGTATGGGGGTAGGAGAACATGGTTCCTGTCAAGACAAAACAAATAACAGGAACATGATTGCTTGCATAAATGCTCCCTCAACATCCAGAGCAGATTAAGATCTATTGCAAAATATGAGCAGGTAGGCATATGGAAGAAAATACTGCATCTATTATTCAAAAGAGAAAGAGAGAGAGGTCATTTTTGTTAATCATTCATTCAATGATACGATCTGGTCTATTTATGCTGGCACGACACCACAGCATGTTGTCCATTAAAATCACCCAAATAACATTATCAAGTTCAATTTCATTTAACTCAGCACCCAATGGTAAATAAACTGTACACACTCAATTAAGTTAGACCTGCTGTAAGGGAGTATGATTGCCCACTAGGATCACTACTCCATCACGAGCACAGTATTTCCAGTCCTGTCATTATGACCAACAGTGAAACTCCTTAGGGTGGAGTTCCTCACTGGGCTTTAAATATATTTCCTGCAGACAGAAACAGATGGTTTGTGTGTCTGCATCAGAATCTTGATGATATTGATATTTTGCTGAAACCCAAGAGCATTCCACTAAAAATTCTCCTACTGTTTTGGCTTTGTAGACGTCTTATTTCCAAGAGGTTAAGGGCTTACCTTTATCAGTTGATTTTGTGAAGTATGGACAACCAGTATCCACCTCTTCCTCTGGGAAAAATATTCAATATATCATATGATATAGATGGATCATCTGGCAAATTTAAATTGACTTACAGTGAAAACTGAAATATGCTTGCTTTTTTTTTTTTCCAGTGGTGGTGTCTGGTCTGGTGAGTTTTCTTTCAGTGATATCCTTGCCATTAATTTTTTTTAACAAGCAAGTTTCTATCGAATGGGAACATTTTGGTGTTCTAGAGTGAGACCATAGTGATGACCTCCAGAGAGAAGAGTCACCATCATAAACTTCAGGTATGGTGAAATTATGAGATAGTAGAACAGACATACAAGTTTGAATTGCTGTTGATATTTTCTGAACTGCCACCTTCCCAGCATAAGAGGATTTCATAACAAATGTGGTCATGGTGGTTAATTTCCTTAGTGCATTCTAATATGACATATTTTGTTCTGTTTTAAGCTTTTTTTTTTCTTTTTCATCTTTCCTTGTGTAGAGGCTTAAGTGCTGTGAGGACATTATGTTGTAGGTTTAATGGATTTTTTACAACACTCAGAAAGAATTAAATTAGAATTTAATACTCCTATATTTCGTCCTAGTCACTAGGACATCTACGGGGATTACAAAAACAATTAATGTAACATGCACACAAAAACTTACAATACTAAGCCCAACCACGTGGGTGACACTAAAGTCCTATCTAGGTGGAGCGCCCTCTATGGGCAGTAGTAGGTGGCCTGGAATGTAAGGTGGGACCTCTGGTGATGAGTGTTTCCCAAATCTTCGGAAGCTTAATGCAACCGTATTTGTTAAGATTTGGTTGGTTTCTGAGAGCTGCTGCTGCTTCTAAGAAAAGTCTCTCTTTCTTGAATTTGCTGTGGTGGAGCATGGTGGTTTTCTTCCATGATACTCTGTGGGTGGTGTCCAAAGCATGGTCAGCCAAGCCTGAATGGCCATAGTTGTGTTTAACGATGTACGACTTGTGTTCCTCCAGGCGGATGGATGCTGATCTGCCTGTCTGTCCAGTACGCAAGCTTACAGGAACAGGGTACTTTGTAAACTCCAAGCAGAGAGAGAGAGAGAGAGAGAGAGAGAGGGGGGGGGGGAGCTGATCTTTCGTAGAATGGATTCCCCCCTCTCTCTCTGCCTGGAGTTTACAAAGTACCCTGTTCCTGTAAGCTTGCGTACTGGACAGACAGGCAGATCAGCATCCATCCGCCTGGAGGAACACAAGTCGTACATCGTTAAACACAACTATGGCCATTCAGGCTTGGCTGACCATGTTTTGGACACCACCCACAGAGTATCATGGAAGAAAACCACCATGCTCCACCACAGCAAATTCAAGAAAGAGAGACTTTTCTTAGAAGCAGCAGCAGCTCTCAGAAACCAACCAAATCTTAACAAATACGGTTGCATTAAGCTTCCGAAGATTTGGGAAACACTCATCACCAGAGGTCCCACCTTACATTCCAGGCCACCTACTACTGCCCATAGAGGGCGCTCCACCTAGATAGGACTTTAGTGTCACCCACGTGGTTGGGTTTAGTATTGTAAGTTTTTGTGTGCATGTTACATTAATTGTTTTTGTAATCCCCGTAGATGTCCTAGTGACTAGGACGAAATATAGGAGTATTAAATTCTAATTTAATTCTTTCTGAGTGTTGTAAAAAATCCATTAAACCTACAACATAATTTTCATCTTTCCACCACTGATATGCATTGGAGTAGGCTGAATGATCTCCCTGATAGTTGACACATTTAACTTTCTTTGCAGAGCAAGATTTGATACCACATCAGGCATGTCCATATTTCTGACATTTGAAGAATCTTAGTGGATTACAAATGTACATTCTAACAGGATAGTTGAGATGCCCTGTTTTTACAGATGGCAGAGGCTTGTTGTTATATACCATCCAGTCATTTTCGATTCTTGGTGATCTTGTGAACAAAGGCTCTCCATCTCACTTTGTGTTATCTTGTCCTTTCTTTCAGCAATTGCAAGTTCAAGTTACTAAAGCTCTTTTATGTGGTCCATGTCTGCACGGTTAGCCTAGTGGCTTTGCACTTCGCAACCATATGCCTGGGGAAGGAGTGTCCTAGGTTCGATTCCCGTCGACGATGCGAGAAACTTAAGGATCTTCCTCAGCCATAGCCAAGTTAGCTGGTCTTGGGCGTGGACAGCAGGATTTTTTCCACCAGTTTATCTAGGGTTTTTCATCCCACAAGCAGGCAAACCGGCCTCGTGAACACACATGGAATATACAGCCAGGAATACTGACCCAGCCATAGGCCTACTTGTCAGCCTGTGCAGGTTCCAGAGCCTGGATAAAAATTTGGGGGGACTAGATGATGCCATATCCCCTCCCTCATAAAAAGGGGGACTCACGGCTACTGTACCATCACATGGTAAGGAAGGATGTGGTCCATCCAACTATTTAGTGGTCTTCTTCTCATTCCATCAATGTTTCCCAATATAACTGTCTTTTCCAATGATTCATCAGCTTGCATAATATGTCCAAAGTACATAAGCTTCTGTTTAGTGATCATCGCCTCCAAAGAGTATTCTGTCTTGATAATCTCTAAAATCTTTTGGTCAGTCTTGCAGTCCATGGGATTCTTAATAGTCCCCTCTACAGCCATAATTCAAATGAATCAATTTGCTTTCTGTCTTTCTTCTTAATAATTCAGCTTTCACATCCATATGTCACTACTCAAAATACCATTGCTTTGACAATTCTAGCTTTTTGGCCTTATTCCCACCTCTATCTTTCATAATTTTCATCAGGTTTAACATAACTTTTTTCCTCATGACTGTCTTTCTTTTAATTTCATCTTCACATTTACCATCATTTTTGATTCTGGATCCCAGTAAATCATAACTTTCATCGATTTCTCTTTTATCTCCCTCTATTATAAATTCATTTAAATTGCCAGAAGCCATCACTTTTTAAATTAGGTCCAGCTTTGTTACTTTCCCTCTTAATCATTAGAATCAACCGTTTCAGATCTTCCTTAGTTTTTGCTATGAATGTTGTATCATCTGCATATCTTAAATTATTTATTTTTCTGCCACCAATCTTATTTCCAGCTGGAGGCTTAGGTGTATCAAAAGTAAGAATGATCAAAAGAAAGGTTGGAACCAAATGACCATCCCTATGGATTAAGATGCACCTCACACCTGTCACTCTCTGATCTTTAAGCTTTGAACATCAGGGAGTGACAGATGTGATCTCCTTGATGGATCTCTTCATCAGGCACATCAAGGAGATCCCATTCTGAGATCACTTCTCTAGAAGAGTAGAGTGTTTTATGATGTACTACTGTAACTAGTATTCCACAAATTGATGTTGCTTTGAGTAGTTTTTAAGAATGTCGCTGAGATGATGTTTCCACAAGGATATCACCAGAATGTAGTTTTATAACTGCTTTGGGAAAACCTACAATCTAATCTAAGCACTTTTGAATAAAGAAGGATGACATTTTCTATATTGGCTTTTCACATATCGCATGGATGATGAGAAAAACTCATACATTTATAATGTTATCACACATATTTTGTTTCTTGCTTCTGTTATCAAATGACATATCTATGTGTCAGTACTTGGTTTGATCCTTGTTATGGCTCCATGAAATATTTCAGGAAGAAGATTCATGCTCAAGGGGTTTTTATGTTCAGCACCAGAGCTCCCCCACCCACCATGCAGATGCCACACATGGATGCCCAATGACTGTGCTTGGAAGTGGAATGCCAGGGCTGCCCTGGATGATATACCAGCACCACAGCAAGTCTTGATCCCTTTTTCCAGACCATGGGATAGGAGATTTACTGTGATGCTGCTGACCCTTGCAGGCTAGCCCACTAGCTGACTGATCCTTGCCAGGCCATCCAGGACTGCCTATCTTGACAAAGCAGGATACAATATAGTGCAAGACTACCAGGATCTCCCTTTCTGGATCTCCATGGGTCACATGGCAACAGCAGACATGGTGGCAGGAAATTCAGTTTCAGCAATTGTGTTCTGGAAGAAAGGATAGTAAAGAAGTATACTATCAGTACTTGGTTTGTTCCTTGTTATGGCTCCCTGAAACATTTGAGGAAAGAATTCATGCTCAAGGGGTTTTTATGTTCAGCACCAGAGCTCCCAACCTGCCATGTAGCCACACATGTGAAGTAGAATGTAATATATCATTTCTTTTCATTTGGAGGGGTCATCTTTCACTGATGACCCATCACTGGGAGGTCCCCTCCAAAACAAACTAATGCCCCACGGTGTGGGGAATGAAGTGGTATGACAATTAGTAATAAAAATACAAAGCCTATGAAAACAGTAGGATTCTCAGTAGTGAATTTTGCATAATTTTCTGTAGTAAAGATAGCAAATTAAATATGTAAATAAATAATAGAACTGGAAAAGCTAGTATGGTGAAGAATGTGATGAATAAATTTATATGGAATACTGTTAGATCCTGAATGAGGACCTTTTTATCAAAAGGGTCATTCAATCAGGATTTAACAAGAAACAAAACTCTGAGCTAGAAATACTTGTACTATTAGTTAAGAAAGCAAAATATAAAAAGAAAACCTGTTAGAATTACCTTAGAAAGAAGTAAACTAGAGGAGAAAATTGTATGTCTAAGTATAATTATATTGTTTAAAGTTATTGATGTCAAAATTATACTCTGTGTAAGAATGCATGTCTAAGTGCAAACAAAGGTCCAAAGGTTGCTAGCTAGCTGCCTACGATGACGTAATGCCTGAAGCGAAAGTGTTCGTGGAAGGCGAGCTGAACTCGCATTCGTCGAAAAGAGTGCTCTTCAAGGAGCAGGTGTGACGCAACCACGTAGGGGTGAATAGGAGAGCACAACGAGAGATCCTCCAATACGAAAAGAGGGTGTTACAAAGAAGAATAAAAGGCAAGTTCACGCAGGTTTTGGGCCCCTTTTTTCTGTTCCTCATGTGGACAAGCAGAGTGCTGACAGATCGACAGCGCCGGAAGTAATCTCCTTCCTGGTTGCTAGCTGAAGGAGTCAGGCATGCTATACGTGAGCTGACGGCAGACATCAACTAGGGCCATCGGTATCAGTTTACTGATGCGAGACAGCAGAAAATCCCCCTCTGAAGGACGGCCTAGATGATGACAGTGATCCGGTAGATGAGCATTTGTACGACAAAGTACAAGAAATGACCATTTGTGTTGATCAGCGTAACCTCCACGTGGATGCGACTCAATAAAACAGAAAGACATATGACTACAAAGGACGGACGAAAGAAGCGCGATATCCTCTCAGGACACTGGTAATGTACAGAAATTTCCTTATTCGTGCAACAATTATTAGTATTGGAGCAAAGAGAGAAGAACGGATTTCTAATTGAAAGGAAACATAACTTTTAAGTGACTTTTGTGCTCAGTAACGTGTTCATCATATTGGACTAGTAGTCTGAAAGCCTGAGAGCATACAACACTCAGTTGAATGTGAATTGATCTTTGTTATCGAGCTTTACTTAGAATTTTGAACTAGTGTTTTATGATGAAAGTGTACTTATTTAACCTAGAGATGTAAATAGTGTAATTGATATTCAGAATGTTCCTTATTGCTTAGCTAGTGAATTAGAATTTTGATATGACATACCTTTGATGTGTGGAAGTTTATTTGTATGCAATTTGATATTTAATAAACATGCTTTTTCTATGTAAGCCTGAGTTTGTCTGAGCATGAGACTGATTTTACCACTCGCTAAAGTTCGAACTCGTGAATCAGGGGAAATTAAAGAAAGTTTAGAAAGTTTGAGGCCAAGACTGCAATGTTGAAATTTCTATAGGTACTTAATACTTTAACAAGATTAGGTAATAACTGAACTCTGGGAAGGTTTCTTTGTACAAGAATTCTTCTGTACTAGGAATCTAGCTGGCGCAGCTATATCAAACAAATTTTGTCAGAGTTCTGAAAGGAGAAGCAGACCCAGAGAGATAGGTTAGAGATTTCAAGCTTGGTAGGTACGGCAGAGATAAGGATAGAGAAATAACGGAAGAAAAAGTAACGACATAACAATACCTGAAAAATTAGCCAAACCACTCAACTAGCTGTATTTAAAACTGCATTCAAACTTCTTTTAACTTGTGGATCTGAAAGCTGTGTTAGAAATAAAATGCTCAATTAAAGACTAGTCCAGATATGGCAGCCAGGGAATAAGAATAGCCCCACTGTAGCCCATGCATATCGTACGAAGCAACTAAAATGGGTACCCAATGTCTGGGAGGTATGGCTAGGTCACCCTGTCTCTGGAGATCATAAATACGGGAGACCTGGTCCTCCAGGTTGGGAGTTGGGCATGGGGCTGACAACCCCACCCTGAAAAAAAAAAAAAGCACAATTTGTCACGAACTCTAAAGAAATAACTGTTGGATGGATTAAATGGCGACAAAATGGCAAATGTCTTAAAGATTCGAAAATTGCATCATAGAATGTACTTTCTCTTTACCGATCTGGAGCTTTAAAAATGCTGTTGGAGCAACTGGATAAATATAGGATACTTGTTACAGCTATACAAAAAATACGATGGACAGGAAAGGAGATTATGGAAAAGAAAAAGCACACGAGGTGTGGCTATTAAATAATGAGACTGGTTGCAAAACGTGGTTTATTATTACAATTTGATTGTTATCCCCTTCAACATACTCCCCTCCTCTATCTATATACTGTTGCATACAAATTTTCCACTGTTTGAAGCAGTGCTGCAAGTCATCAGGTGTTATCTGCTTCATTAGTGCTGCCGTTTTCTCCTTTACCTCATCCACTGACTGAAAATGGGTGCCCTTCAATGCGGATTTCAACTTTGGAAAAAGGTAAGTCGCATAGAGCTAAGTCCAGAAACAAAGAGACAATCAATCAATCAATGCTGTAGAGCAATACCGCTTGGCTAGAAAAGAAGAAAAAAAGAGTGCATAAGAAAAGAAAGATATACTATAAGGATAACTTAAGGAATTGGAACATCTCAGAAGTATGAATGAAAGCAGATCTTTCTATCAAAAGTTAAATAGTAGTCAGAAAGATTTCCAGCCTAGAATAATATGTAGGGATAAGGAATTTTGAATGGGAATGAAATGATAACTAGGAAGATGGACAGAGCATTTCGATGAACTACTGAATTCAAATATATCTCGCCAATCAGATGATATGGAAGAGAGCCAAGATCTAGAAGTAGTTGAACCAGCCAACAGATGCAGAAGTGAAGGCAGATATTAAAAAACTTAAGAACAATAAGGTCCCAGGAATGAATAGCATATAAGCAGAATTAATTAAAAGTGCAGGTACAGAATACTTCAAGCAGCTGTGTCAATTAATCAACAAAATCTGGATTAATGAAACAATTCCTGACAAATGGAATCTGAGCATCATATGCCCCATCCATAAGAAAGGTGATGTAATGATATGTTCTAACTAAAGAGGAATTAATTTACTATGTACAACTTATAAAATTTTCTCTAAAATTCTATGTAAGAGATTTTATCGCTATGTAGAGAATGTTACTGGCGATTATCAGTGTGGATTCCGTCAAGGAAGATCTACAAATGATCAGATCTTAAATATACCAAATTACTTGAAAAATGTAACGAATTTGAAATTGAAACATACAATCTTTTTATAGATTTTAGAGCTGCATATGATGATGCAACTTATTTATTGCAATGGAGGACAGATTCCATGAAAACTTAATGCTTAAGTTAAAGCTATACAATGAGAAATACTCGTTGTCAGATCAAAATTCAGAACATGTCTGATCCAATATATATAAAAAATGGTGTTCAACAAGGGAATGGCTTAGCTTACTGTTTAACATAGCACTCAAACAGGTTTTCAGAGATGCCGGCTTTAATAGAAGGGTACTATTTTCTACAAGTCAGTACAAATTATGGCATATGCAGGCAGTATCGATAATATAGGAAGGAGATGAAAAGCAATGGAAGAACCCTTCATCAGTTTCAGAAAAGGCAGCAAAGAAGATGAATTTGCAGATTAACCAAAAACAAAGTACAGGGGGTCCTCGACCTATGTCGTCTCGACTTTACGGTGGTAATCCCATAAATAATTTAAAAAATAAATTCCGACTTGAAGCAGCATGAAGTAAAATTCAAACGTCGCAGGCGAACTTGTTTGTGAGTGCGGCGGAAGAATACGCCATTACGCGCTGTTTGTTTGGGAGAGGTGACGTCGCTTGGGTCCCAGCATACACTCTTTGGGTACCGCATGCTTTGTTTACATCCACTCTCTCACTTTTGTGTTTGTGTTTTTTTTATGACTTTTTACCCTTCAATATGGCTCCCAAATGTAAGGCAGACTCTTCCGATGGCAGTGTGTCAAAGAAAGGAAAGCCATTACATTAAAAGTGAAATTAGACATTATTAAAAGGGCAAAAAAGGGAGAAATGCCAATGAACATCGGTTGCGTGTTGAACTTAAGTCGTACCACAGTCGGGACTATTATCAAGGATAAAGTTAGCATCCTTGAACACGTGAAAGGATTGGCGCCCATGAAATCGACTGTGATTACGAAAAAACATAGTGGGCACATGATTGAATTGGAAAGGCTTCTTGTTCTTTGGCTGGAAGACCAGGATCAACACCTTATCCCAATTAGCCTCATGTTAATTCAAGAAAAGGCGAAACGATAGTTTTATGTTTGTTTTTTTTATTACAGTTTCATTTCTGTCATTTTTCTGTACTATACAGTAATTATGTTCTCCCTTTCATTTTCCTATGGCCTAGTTCTGTTTCTTGATATATATGTATGACTTTAGGGTGTTTTAGGTTAGGTAAGTAACTTAGGCTATGGTAATTCCGACTTGCATCGAAAATCACCTTACGTCGGTCCGTAGGAACGGATCTCCGACGTAACTCGAGGATCTCCTCTATATGCCAGTAACTAGAAAGATTTGTGATAATAATCCTTCTCAAATTGAAATTGGTTCCTATAAATTTGAAGTTGTACATAGTATTATATACTTTGGATCAGAAGTTAATTGTAAAAATGATATCAGTACTGAGATTCAGAGACGTATTCTTCCCACAAATAGATGCTTTTGTGTACAAACACTTAAAGTCACATCTGACCTCAAGAAAAACAAAGATAATGATGTACAAAGTACTTATAAGACCAGTGTTACCTTATTCCTCTGAAAACTGTATTATTAATTGCAGATGAAAGATTGCTGGGTCTATTTGAAAGAAGAGTTCTCAAATATATTTTTGGAGCAATACAAGAGAATGGCGTGTGTGGAGGGAAAGACATAACCATGAACTATACAGATTATTTAATGAGCCAGACATGATTAAATACATAAAAATAAATAGATTAAGTTGGGCTGGACACATTATATGCATGGATAGTAATAGAATAGTTAAGATGTACTAGGAAGAAGTTTTCTATATGTTTTCTTATGAATGCCACAAACTGTGGTCAAAGAGAATACACTAAAATCCAGTGCAAAATACATATAGGTATGCATGTGAAAGAACACATTTCTTCATCATTTAGACAAAAGTTGCACCATCAGTCATGTTGCTCAGCATATTTTCATTGGCATTTTCATGCCACTACACAGAATATTATGGTTATAATAATTATCATCATCAAATTCTTGACATGTACTCTCAAAGGGGTGTACAGGATATGATAGTACTACATGAAAAATTCTTCCTATCTACAATTTTCCTCCAAATATCAATCTGTTATCTGTCAAGACTCCAACATTATCAGATCTATCTTCTATGGCTTCTTTTATATTTCTATCTTCTAAGGCATCTTTTACTGTATCAATCCACCTATATCTTGGTCTTTCTCAGGGCCTTTTTCCTGCCAGCCTGGCAGAGAACACTTGCTTTGCTAATCTTTCCTCTCCCATTCTGTTTCAATGACCATATCACCTGAGATTATTTCTGCTAATACATTCCTGGATGCTAACAATGTCAAGTTCTTTCCCAATATCCTTGTTTTTAATATGATACTGCCATTGATGCCATATGTTCATGCCTCTAATCTTTTTTGGGCACACTGTAGTCTTTGGTCAAGTGTAAAGTCAAGTGTTTTACTTCTAACCCAGCTCTCAAATCCATTAGTTAAAATTGGGTTGAACACTGTCCTGTATACAGCTAATTTAGTGTTTTGACTAATTTCTCTCTTATTCCATATAAATTTATTCAGATGACTTCCTACCATATCAGCTTTGTTGATTCTGTTGCCTATTTATTAATAAAAACAGTTATTTTTTTTAGTCAGGGAATCTTGCAGACTTGTAGTGGATTTATTTAGAAGTATAACATCATCCACATATAGCAAAGAGCTGAGATTAACATTTCCAATTTTGATATTACTTTTAATACCACTTTCCTTCAAAATATGTCATCCATATAGATAACGAATAACAGGGGGTATAAGTTAGAGATTATTTTAATCTATTCTCAGTTTCATGAGATTTCTCTATAACAATTATTTTTATTTTACGAGCGTACCTATATATTTATTTATTGCACAAGGGTTCACTCCGATTGGTGTAATGACTTCTTTTTTATTATTTGCTTTCAGAATCCAAAAAATCACTGGCTCAAGATCAAAATACAAAATAAACACATTTAATAAAACAAAAACAATATATATATATATATATATATATATATACACACTTCAAACAATATACAAACAATATTCTGTAGTTAGTTATACAAAACTATAACTAACTACAGAATTAATTGGATCCAAGGCCTTTTTAAAATTAAACTTACACTTAAGACTAAACTAAACACTTTGTTTGCATAATGACAAAATGTTCATAGCCAGTTTCTTTCTCTGTCAAGGCCCTTTTCCAAAGATATATGACTTTATATATCTTCTCATCACTCATGTAGCACACATTAATTCTTCCTAACTCAATTCTGTCTCTTTTTAGTAGAAATAATAGTTAGATCCGGCATCCTTAATACAGATGAAACTTCCTAATCAGAGTTTTCTTGAACATTTCTTTAGAACGTAAATAGCAACTTCTTTTATTCACTAATGCTTATTGACAGTCTTAACTCTTCCACTTTAAAAACACACAGTTCTATGATTCCCTTTTCGGAATGTACTACAAATCTTCCAATTAGCATTTCCTCAAATATTCCATTTAAAACGATCTATAGCAATATTTTCTTTTATTTATCAATTCTTATTCCACTTTGAAATTTCATAGTTCCACAATTCATTTTTTTGGAATATACTATTAAATTTCCTCCGACTGTCACATAAAAAAAAACTCAAGTTCCTCTGAATCTAAATATCTGCTGGCCTGTGTTCTAATTTTTTTCTGAACACTTTCTTGTTTACACTCCATTACTTCGATACCGAACACTCACCTTGTCACACATCAAACTTCTCAGCGAGCATGCGCCCTCCATGAAACTGGCAAGCAAGAAGTTAGGTATAATGGCTGACACATACATTACGTTAGTGTAACGAGGATGTCTCTTCAAAACACAAAACTTAATATTTTAAACTAACACAACTATTCAAATCCAGTAAGTACATCAATTTTTTAACTTCTTTACATTTCATTTTGACAAAACAATTTCAATAACGGGCACATCGCAAGTGCAGACAATGCATGTTATGAAACTAAAACTAATAAACATTCTAACATAAACAATACGTAAAAATATTCAGAATTTTAAATTATGATTATTTTTACAGGATAATGTACATCCTTGTCTGACACCAGATTTAACATTACACCATCTTCCTGTACTTCCTTCGATTATAACTGCTGACTTATAACTCAAATAAAGACTACGTATTGCTTGATATAATGCCCCATTGATACATGGTTATTATAATTTCTCATAAAACATTTCTTCATTGTTTAGCCAGCATTCATTACTGTCAAATATCTATTCATCAAGATATTCTTTCTCATTGGTGTTCTAGCCAATATATTACAGGATATTATGGTTATTATAGTCTCCAATAACATGTATGGAGAGCAGGAATTTGCATTATAAGATTATCAATGTAAATTTAAGTCAGAAACTACTGATAACTGCAGGAATCCACCTGTAAGACGAATAGCCTATAAGAAATGGATGCTTTTAGGTACTCTAAAGAAAAACACAAGATTCATAGTAGTCTAGTGGTATTCCACGATTGTTTAGCAAAAAATAATATTTGTTTAGTGTTTTTTATGCCTTGCAAAACAACTATGAAAATTAGAAATCTATCTATTACTCTAAACTGTATTTGAAGTGCTTTATCTAGCTAAGAGACAAGTAGATTGGCTGCAGTACTTAATAAATTACATTTTTAGAATAAGCTTTGTTGGCATTTAGTGCTAAGAATGAAAATAGCACACCTAAACATTTGAATTAAAAGGAATCAAAATAGTACTTACTTTGTGGCTGCTATTCCTAAAAGAACTCCCACACTTGTCATTTCATGCCCCTACCAAGAATTGAAAATTAAAATTGTTAGTTTTCTAAAACAAAAAAAAAAAATCAACTTTAACATTCAGAAAATGCATATTATGATAAACCACTTTTAGAATAACGATAATTTTTTTTGCAAAATTTTCCATCAACTTATGATAGCAAGCTGAAAAGATTTTCTCTCACACAGTTAAACCAACTTGAGATAAAGATGGATGAAATCAAAGATGATCTTAGTAGAATCAGAACTTACTGTATTTTTCGGACCATAAGACACACCTTTTTAAATAGAAAAATCGATTGAAAATTGGGGTGCGTCTTATGGTCCGAAGGTAACACTAAATTACGAATCTTTACACTGTATACCGAAGCTGTTAGTGAAGTTCAATTACTGCCACAATATGTTAATAAATTTAGTTTATTAATATATATGTTAATACGCCACTGAAGGTAGGTACCTAAGTTATCTCGCTGCATGTGGGTGAATCACTAATTTAGAGTGGCAATAGTCATTAGTGTGTAAACATATGTTGCTTTTGTACGGTTCATTTGAATTATTTTTTATAAGTCATTAAAATTTTTATCTTAAAATTAGAAAAAATGAGTGTAAAACAAAAAAGACTTTCATATAACATGAGTTATAAATTAAATGTGATAAATTATGCAAAACAATATGGAAACAGAGCAGCAGAAAGACATTTTGGTCCACCACCAACAGAAAAAAATGGTTTGTGAGTGGAGAAAACAAAAGGAACAATTAAAACTGCTATGTAAACACAAAAAAACATTCACGCACCTAGAAAAATGGCCAGAACTAGAAGTACAAATGAAAAATTGGGTAACAAATCATCGAAACATCGGAATATCTGTTTCTACGAAAATTATAATTTTTGAAGTGAAACAATAGGCAACTGCTAATGGATTTTAAATTTTACTGGATCACTATGTTTTCTTTTCATTATGTCTTGGTGCTTTAGATTTATGAATAGACACAGGTTATGCATGCGTACAAAAACCACTCTAGCCCAAAAAATGCCGGCTGACTATGAAGTTAAATTATAGAATTCCATAGATTTGTCATATCAGCGAGAAGGAAATTTAACTTTGAGCTTAATCAAATTGCGAACATGGATGAAGTGCCTCTAACTTTTGATGTTCCTTCAAATCGGAGAGTAGATTCAAAAGGCACCAAATCAATAGTGATCAAAACAACAGGTCACAAAAAAACTCACTACACTGTAGTTTTAGCTTGTCGCGTAGGCGCAACAAAATTACCCCCATGTTAATCTGCAAGAGAAAAACGTTACCAAGAGATGAAATTCCTCGTGGCATTGTTATCCACATTCAAGATAAAGGCTGGATGGACGAAACAGGAATGAAATTATGGATACAAAAGATATGGGCAAAACGTCCAGGTGCGTTGTTTAAAAAGCCTGCAATGTTAGTGTGGGATCAATTCAGAGCGCATAAAACAGAATCAACCAAGAAGCTTCTAAAAGAAACGAATACAGAATTAGCTGCCATTCCTGGAGGCCTTACAAGTCAATTACAACCCTTGGATGGATCTATTAATAAACCATTCAAAACTTTTATGCGGGAAGAGTGGAACAAATGGATGGCAAAGCCAAATCACGATGTTACAGCAACAGGACATATGAAACAGCCAACAATTTCAGAAGTATATACCTGGGTGAAAAATTTATGGGAGGCTATGAAAGAAGAGACGATTATAAAGTCATTTAAGAAGTGTGGGATAAATAATGCGATAGATGGTACTGAAGATGACGTAGTTTTTGAAGGGAGTAACAACAATAGTTCAGACAAAAGTAATACGAACAGTGACATTAATGAGACGAGTGATAGTACTGAGAGTGAAGATGAACTGAATATTGCTAATACAAATGATTGTAGCAATAAATAAAAATTAAGTAAAAATTTGTATATATCTTTATATAATAAAATATTTTTTTCTAAAAATCGTCTCATAAATTTGGGGTGTGTCTTATCGTCCGAAAAATACGGTAAGTGTTAATCAAATTGACATCACAGTTCTGTTAAGTTTACCAAAAATGTCTTCAAATTTTCTTAATTAGCCATTGTAGATTCCTAACTGTTATGAGTATCTAAACTAGATATTTAACTGCTTTGAAATTCTCTGTATATCTCCAATTAAATACTTCCACAATACAAAATAATTTGTGTTTTCAAAGTTAAAATGCATTAACATGCTGATGCAAGCTCCACAAAACTGTCACAATTCTGGTAGCAGATAACTGTAAACAATGTCAACAGATGACACTTGCATCAGGAACAGATAATAATAAACATATGTCAAACAATATTAAAGAGATTCGGCGTCTTTCGGATTTCATAAATGGTGATAATGTGGGACACCATGAGTAAACAAAGTTTTCCAGGAATCTCCAACCTAAACATAACTCATATTTGACATGCATATCATAACTTGATGTCTAAAGTGCAATGATAGAAATCCAATCGTTTTGCAAAATTAAAACAGGTTAGAGAGAGAAAATTGCAGTTAGCAGACCAGGTTTGATTGCCAATATGCACAAACATTTCAATCAAACCTACAGATACCTGAATTAGCCATAAATTCAGATCTCAAGGGATGAAGGACATAATGATATTATCAAACTTTGAAGGGTTTAGGTTTAGTAGAATTAGCTTACACATTTCCAAACAGAACTTATACCTCCCCTATTTTTTTAAATTAATAATCTGTAAACCTTTAATGTCAACCATCTTCATTTCACATGTAAAGAATTCTATTTCTTTATTTTTGTCCATTAGAATTAGCAGTATGCCATCTGGGGTTATAAGGGTTGATGAAGTGCAAAATAAACCCTCTTTCTTTTGGCCAAATTCTCACAAAATCAGTTATGATGACTAGGCACTGCCAACATCACGCGATATCGCGTGGTTGGCACTGAACGCGTTCATCTTGTGTTGAATAATCTCTTCCCATTTTTTCATGGTGTTACTAGTCAACTTAATTTCTTAGTTACTGTTACAAGCTTTGATGTTTACTTCACCTCTGGAAATTTGAACAAGTAATTTTTACACCATGCACCTATCATTCTTTCATATCACCCCTTTATTTTTTCCCATAAAGTAATTTTAAGACCTGACTGTCTAAGCGTTATTATTTTCCTGACCTCCATGAAGTCACAAGATTTATTGTAGAAGGTCGACAAAGTTTATCACACCACAACTTAAAATCATCCAGTCTGCCCTGTGATGCAATGCATTCCAAGCTCCTACCACTCCCAATGCAAAAAATTTACTTTTTACCCTTTTACTAACCACCTCATTTTGCAATTTCCAGAGATGGCTACTTGTCCGTGCTCCTTTCCCCTCATTCTACCATATGAAGAATCTCCTCGGTGTTAATAATAATAATCCTTCAACAGCTTAAATATCTTGATCATATCCCCCCACCACTGCCATCTATCCACCAAAATCTGCAGTTTGTATGACTTCAGTCTATCCTCATAATCAACATTGTGCAGCCCTGATATCAGTTTTGTTATCCGTCTCTGTACCCTCTCCAAGGTTAGTTCTTCCACTTCAAATCCCAGTGACCAGAACTGAGCACAGAAATCCAGATGTGGGCTGATCAAAGCTTTTGAAAGTTTGTTCACTTGGTTATACTATAAATTAAAGATGCCAAAAAATTATATACTTGGTTTAATCCTTTATCCAAGTGTAAGCAAACAAAGTTTGCACCTGAAGTATTTTCAGGACTAGCAACTTGTATATAGAAGCTAATGACTTCACATCACTTGCCTTATTTTCTCATGATGCAAAGCACATATCCTTATGGGTATGTATAATGCTATGCATTATGGGAAAGGTCACTAGACACCTGGTTTCGACCTTTATTGAGGTCTTTTCAGTGGAAGCCAGGCCCAGAGGTGATATTAAATTACTCTGGATTAGAGAAAGTTGTTGGAAGTTTTTTCACTTGGTTATACTATAAATTAAAGATACCAAGAACTTAGTATCACCCCTGGGTCTGGCAAGTAAATAATTTTTAGGTATCTTTAATTTATGATCAAAGCTTTATATACAAAAGAACCAGCACACTTTTCTCTCTCGTGGTCAATATTCCCCTCAACATTGTCCCAGTTCTCTGAGATGTCTTCACGACCTTTGCAATATGTCCACAGAACTTCAAATCTCAATCTGCAATCACCCCAAAATCCCTTGTTTCCTCCACTTCTTAGAGCATCCCATCTGTGGATCCCAAAATTTAAAACTTTAAATTTAATTGCATTAAACCGATATGCCAATTTATGTGCCCACCCTTCCAGCTTATTCTGATCTTCTTGAAGAGCCAAAACATCCACACTATTACTAATAACCTTCCCAAGCTTCACATAATCTGCAAACTAGTGAACATATCCCTGTAGTCCTGTGACAATATCACTGGCATAAAGATTGAAGAGCAATGGTCCCAGTACTTAACTCACTGATACTGCTTCCCATATACAACCCTCTGATATCTACCAGAGAGATAACAATCCACTAACCCGATATCCAAACCCACATGATGCAACTTAAAAATCAACTTGTCATGTGACACTCTTTCAAATGCCTTACATTTAGTGTACTCAGTATTCGCGTCTAACATCTCACCATGCATTATCTTCTAGGAATAAAGCCTGTTGTACCAGTAACGAACATTTTAATAAAGTGATCATTAAAAAGCTCAATTATGTCATCTGCTTTAGTTACCCGTCCAGCAAGATAATCCATCTACTATCATTTTTTATCCTATTTACCACATAAAAAAAAAATAAATAAATAAAATAAAAAACTCCTTTGGATTCTCCTTGAATTGCAGTTCAATCTCCTCTTATATTCTAATTTTTCTCTTACAGTTTTCCTAGCCTGAGACTTATATCCCTTCTGTTCCCCACCTCTTTCTTTATATGCCTTCCATAATCGCTGTTTTCTTCTGCAATTCCCCTTTTATTCCTTTTGTCATCTATTTGACCCCAAATTGCTTTATCTTCTTCACCTGCATATACAATCTGTCAATGCCATCAACATTTTTTTAAGTATCTCCCATGCACTAATAATATCTCTTTCTTCAAATTCTTTCATCTATTGTGCTGCTGCAAGCTGATTTTTAAGTCTATGATACTTGCATGCCTTATATTCCACATAACTTCCTTTTGTTTTGATACCTGCAGAAGCTTATTCATCCTCCACAAAGTCATAATGCATGATTTGGTTCTGTAAAAGAAAATAACAGAAGAGGATAATTAAAATAAAGAGAGTAATGTTTTCTTACTGTGCTTTACTTGCTAGTAATTAGCTTCACTGGGGAATCCATACAGTCTTACAGAAACTGTTAAATTAAAAACAGAAACATGCAAAATTAGTTCAGGGATACATAGGATGGATGACCAAGTCTGGAATTTTAAGCAAAGATTATGGGCCTTAAAAAAAAAAAAAGCATTAATTGTACACTCCGAGTACAATAAATTTTTTAGTACTTTCAAACAGTCTGTGTCTATGTTAGTCCTACTCTGGTGGTGCTAGTCAAGTACTAGCAAAATATAAGCATTACCTTTTAAGTCTATACTTGCACATCTTCTTCCTTAGAGAAAGAGATAACTTTTGTTTTTCATTTAACCAAAAATGCAACACACTTCTTTCACTGCTATAGGTTATACAATTCATGTGTTTCTTCAGCATTAACTTTTTCTGTGTAGGTTTACGTCTGTTGAGAACTTATAAAAATATCATGTAACACCATTTATTAATACCTTCATCCTAGTTAATAAATTTTGGTTTTCATCCATTATAGATGTTGTTGTTGTTGTATTCATGGTCATTTTTTCTCTCACATGCATTTATTGTAGGCAAGTTTGATGTCTGCTATGCATTTAATAGAATTTCACTGTTTCTTACCTCCCCCCCCCCCCATTTGTACCTCTTTATCCTACCATAATTATTTCTTTGTGAATGGTGTACACTTGGGTTTGACCAAGACTGTTACTAGAATTTTGTATAATACACTTTGACACCTACTTCCATTGCCACTTCAATACATTTATTACTTTCTCTTCAAAGTTATTCACCAATATTCTATCTTAGAATGTTTCCCATTTTTCCTCATCTTATCTCTCAAGTCTCATCCTCATTGACCTGAATTTTGTAGAGTGGGTTGCATAAGCCACACGACAGCAATATACTATTTTCTTTTTATTTGTATATATATACTACAAATACAATGTAGGGCTTATAGACTTCAGTGGCGGCCGGTGAAAATTTTAAGTGGGGGTGCTGCATATACAAAAAAAAACTTTTTTTTCCTAATCAGCAACAAATTCGTTAATAAATAAATTTACATATTAAATATATTTCACCCTCACCATGAATAAACACCAATAATAAAAGTTTCGTATCAATAGAAATGACAAGCGCAAACAAATATCGGCGTTAAATCGCAGTGCAACTGTTTTGCGTAACGATAATTGAAAAAAATATAATTCTTTTCATACATTATGTTTTTACATTACGGAAAATACTAAGAATAGTGATCAGAACTTTACCACCTTTGCTGCGAGTTATCCGAGATTGTACTATGTACTAGGACTACTTGCATTAGCTTTAATATCCCCTTAATTTAAATAATAATTCTTTTCATATTTTCAACAGTGACACTCATCATAATTCAGCCTTGTATCTATAATAAATAAATAATTATATTATATTATTAATTATATTATATATAATTATATCTGTGAGATATATCATATCTCACAGAAATAACAAGTGCAGGCATAAGATAGACTGCCCAAACGGCAGTGTATCTAATGACGTAACATGCAATGACAAGTGTAAACAAATATCGGCATTAGATCGCACTGCATTTGTTTCGTGTAACGATAATTGAAAAAATATAATTCTTTTCATATTTTCAACAGTGACACTCATCATAATTCAGCCTTGTATCTATGATAAATAAATAATTATATGTTATTTTAACAAAACAAAATAAGATTTACAAAAAATAGTTCACCACGCACCAATAATTAACGCTTCATATCTCACAGAAATAAGGCGCGTAAGCATACCAAAGATACACTGCCGTTTGAGCAGTGTGGGAATGACGTAAAGTGCAATGACAAGAGCAAAGGAATATCAGCAGTAGATTGTAGTGCACTTTTTCGTAATCTAAAGCGTTAATCGAACAATTCCAATTATTAACTATTCAATCAATGTCGAAATATAAACTGTAACCTTTAACATGTTGTACTGCATTTATATAATGTTGTAAGCATTGATATTTATAAACACAAACAAAATTTTATTTTTTTATTTTTTTCTTGGGGGTGATACAGTGTCACAGTGCTTATGTACGGGCCGCCACTGCTTTAGTCCTAGAGTTGTTCACCACCATGACTGGTTTCAGTATTATATATAAAATCGTGATACACAGTGCTAGCAAGTTTATTACTTCTGATGTGGTCAGGAAATAAGAAACTTCATTTTACAAGGTTTATACATGAAATTAGTTTATTCGATCATTTCCATAATGTACATGCAATGGTGAATATTGCATTTCTCATGATAGCATAGCAGCACATCCTTAAGTAACATTGTCTGGATACAAATGTCACTAAGATTACACAACTGACAGTCAATACGAAAAAATGTAAAAACATCAATTAAGCAAGACTTCCATAGTCAAAGAGAGAGAAGGAAAAAAAAACTCCTAGTACTACTAAGAGACCCACCAACATGAAATTCAAGGAGATTTGTTTCCAGCAGAATGATTAGATTTCAGTGAAGTGCAGTACACTCATGTTGTGATACTCTAAACATTAGTATATGGCTGAATTTAGAATCAGACATCTGGACAGAATATCACACTGAACTGCAATGACAATAAACAGGTCAGTATCTCTTAAATACCACAAACCCAACTACTTAATTTCCAAATTTATTAAAAATAATTCCAAACTCAAAGAGCTAAGAACCTCTTCGAGAGAGAAATGAACAGGTATATAAAACCAAATTGACTTTACAACAATCAAATTGTTATGTAGTCTCAATATGTGACTCATTCCATCTTGCACACAGGAGTATGGATGGAACCCTTCAAGGGAATACCCAATACAGTGCACGGACTTGTATTGGAAAAATCTCACATAATCATGATTTACTTATGAGAGTTTTTTACATTATTATACAAGGTGTAGAATCCCTGTTTAAAGTCTTGCACTGCACCATCCAGTGATGCAAATAATGCAAAATTTTGCAGGAATATATTGTGCATCATGTGGATGCAATATCTGACATCCCGTCAGATATCGCATCCACATTTGTGTGATGTATCAAATGTATATGTAGTAATTATTGTGTGTGAGTAACAAGGAGAAAAATGGCAAGAAAAGCATAAATAATACATTTGTATTCACTTCCATTCTAAACCAATGTCAACGTGCTGCTCTTTCTGGTATGTCACAAACTGCATCCTTGGCACAGCATGTTGAACGGCTGAACATAGCTGGTCTGAACTGTTGTTGCATATATGCTGCATTATGCTGTCTTTCGGTGCTGGCAAGTTATCAGGATGACCCAATAAATGCTGTCTATGAGAAATCCCCAGAGCCAGAAGTCACAAGGGATCAAGATCAGGTGAACAAGGCAGCCATGCAATGAGAAATGTACAGCTGATCACTCTGGCTTCCATGAAAGGTTCTCAAAGGAGCCTCTTGTATGGATCGACAGATGTGTGAGTGTGTGTGTGGGTGGGTGGGGGGGGGGGGGGCACTCAGTATGAAAATAGCTGAATCCATGCTGAAGTGCTGGTGCTGCTGCTGTAGCACAACAAAATCGTTGTGCCAAATATCAAATTGCGATACCTCTCAGCAGTAACTGAGCAGGTTACAGGCCCCAACTGGTGAATATCATCAAAGAATGGTCAGTGATAAACGAAGCTGTAAACCCAAACTAGATAGTAACTTTGGTTGAATGCAAAGGAATTAGTTGGATTGCATGTCGGTATACAGCTCCATTCAGGTGAAAGTGAGCCTCGTCTCCTCACAAAATGTGGAAAGACAGCAAGAATAGATGATATTCAACCAGAAATGCTGAAGTATGGAGATATAAAAGTCTTACAGTGGCTGCACTGCATAGTTCAGAAGGCTTGGACAGAGGGACAAATTCCCGATGATTGGAGTAGAGCTCTCATAGTACCCATATATAAAAAGGGAAATAAAACTGAATGTGAGAATTATAGAGATATTTCCCTACTGAGTGTTCCTGGTAAGATTTATGCAAGTATACTTGAGAAACGGTTGAGAAGAATTGTGGAAGAAAAGCTTGGTGAAGAAATGGCTGGTTTCAGGCCAAATAGAGGCTGTCAGGATCAGATTTTCACTTTAGGACAAATAGTGAAGAAATCATGGGAATATAACAAAGATCTGTATTTAAGTTTTGTAGATCTGGAAAAGGCATATGACAAAGTGCCAAGAGAGAAGCTATTCAATATGCTACAGTTATATGGTGTCAATGGGGCATTATATCAAGCAATACTTAAGTCTTTATTTGAGTTGTAAGTCAGCAGTTAGAATTGAAGGAAGTACAGGAAGATGGTTTAATGTTAAATGTGGTGCGAGACAAGGATGTACATTAACCCTTCTGTTATTCATTATTCATATCGATCACATTATGAAGGAAATTGGTATTAAACCTGATATCGAAATTGGAGATGTTAATGTCAGCTCTCTGCTTTATGCGGACGATATTATACTTCTAAATAAATCCGCTACAAGTCTGCAAGATTCCCTGACTAAATTGAATAACTGTCGTAATAGATATGGTATGAAGGTCGGCAATAACAAGACAAAAGACAATGAAAATAAGCAGAATCACTGAAAATGTCAACTGCATTGTGAACGGAGAACCTGTGGAACAAGTAAAACATTTCAGCTACTTAGGCAAGGTTTTTAGTGAAGATGGTAAATTAAATATGGAAATAGACAACAGAATCAACAAAGCTGGTGTGGTAGGAAGTCAACTGAATAAATTTATATGGAATAATAGAGAGATTAGCCAAAACACTAAATTAGCTGTATACAAGACATTGTTCAAACCAATTTTAACTTATGGATCTGAGAGCTGGGTCAGAAGCAAAACACTTGACCAAAGACTAGAGACTGCAAATATGAGAGTCCTCCTGCAAAAGATTAGGGGCATGAACAGATGGCATCAATAGCAATATCATATTAAAAATCAGGATACTAAGAAAGAACTTGACATTGACAGCATCCACGAATGTTTTAGCAGAGTTAATCTCAGGTGGTATGGTCACTTAAACAGAATGGGCAAAGAAAGATTAGTAAAACAAGTGTTCTCTGCCAGATTGGCAGGAAAACGACCTAGAGGAAGACCAAGATATACGTGGATTGATACGGTACAAAATGCCTTTGACGATAGAAATATAAGATCAGATAATGCTGGAGTCTTGACATGTAACAGACTGATTTGGAGGAAAATTGTAGATAGGAAGTTAGTAATGATGTAAATTTTTCATGTAGTACTATCATATCCTGTACACCCCTTGAGGGTACATGGCAGGAATTCGATGATGATGACTTTAATATTAACTGAATGTTCGGTTAAGAAGCAATTTTCTGATCATGAACACTACATTTGGCTTAAAGAACCAGATAAATCCAGTCTAGCATTGAACTAATCCTTGTAGATTAATTTTTAATAATACATCAAAGCATCTTTAAATAGGAGTATTTAATAAAAAAGAAAAAAAAAAAACGTTCAAAAACCTATTGGTTCAAAATCAATATCATCGTGATTACAGTTACAGTTTCCTGAGTCTGAGCTATGTATTTGTTCCTGGGTCAAGAGACATATTTTTCTAAGTCAAAGGAATTCCTGGGATTATACAATTTCTTATGAAAATCATTTTTTTAAAAATATTTTCATTATTTATAATATTTTTATAAAATCTACATAAACAACTAAATGAATATCAGTGTAAATTTACAACTGAGATTTCATGTCCAAATTTCTGCATCACCATCATCCCATCTGTCATTATAGCCACAATATATTTTTTCAGATGTATTCCACATTCGTCCACAATATTCTGAATATCAGTTGAACATTTTCTGGATATATGAACTACTCTTAAATTAGAATTTTTTGATCAATACTGAAATAATTTTATTTCCAACACCAGTCCACTCATCCAAAGTAATACTAAACGGTCATCCGATTCTGTTAATTCTTTAATATTTGATATTTGCTCTTGTTTTTTCATGTTCATTGAAGTCCTAAATTAACTTAAGATATCTGACAGGTTCTTTGGCAATACATAATTCTGCTTTGAAATTGATACACATATAAAAGAGCTATTAGTAATTATTTAAATTGAGATTCTGTCTTCTGTAGCCAATTTAAATACAATCTCCCCTAATTAATTTTAAAAAGTTAAAAATTTTACCAATTAGCCTTATTTCTTTTTGAGCTACTTGAAAAAGTTCCATATTTTCCTCAGCCTTTCTTTTAAAATGTGATTCATGCATACATTCTTAATTATCATCAGTCCACCAGAGTTTGATCCCTTATATGAAATCTGCTTTGAACAATGACTATACTGAGTTGCCTTCTCATTTTTACATTTCTTAAAATATTTCCAAATTTCAGATTTATGTATTTTCATTTTGAAGTTAAAGTGAAAAATATTAAAATTATAAAATAATTTTTATCTTACCTATCAAATGTAACTAAAATTTAAAAATAAAAAATAATAACTTCCCTATATATCCCAGTAGGAAGTTCTTTGGTTATTCTTAATAATCTTTTGTTTTAGTATAACTAATTCATATAACTAATGAACCACCTGATAAGAGGGACAGCTCTATGAACAAATCAACTTGGAGCAGCTAAGTGTAATAAGAATGTCTATTAAGTGTGGTTGTTTCATTGCATTTGATTTCTAGTCATATTAGTAACATAGTGATATTACTGTATTATAAGAAACAAACATATTAAAAGAAACAAACTGATGTATAAAACAATGAAAAACATTTATTGCAGTAATTAAAAGTTTCGTAATAAATTTTTAATCATCTGTGATCTATATGATGTAATACTCATTTTACTAAAATTAAACATTATAATAAATTTGACACTTTTCTGTTTCAGATTTGTAAATTTATGATAGGTCTTGAGCTCTTCTTTCCAAGACTCAAAACAAGAAAGATTTGAAAATTTCACAGGAATTTCATCCCAGGAATTCCCAGAACAGAAACTCTAGTCATAACGGTGAAATTTCAGTTTTTTCAAGGTTTAGGTAATTGTAATTTCTTACATTATCAAATATTTTTCATCCCTCTGTTCATAACTGTGTTGTAGTTTAAAGTAAAAATGTCACACATGCCTAAACTCGAAAGTGAACATTTAATGATTACGCAGCTAGAAGCAGTTATGTATGAATATCCCATTGTTTTGTTGAATTACTTATGCACTACTGATGCTTCAAAATACTCTAAGATCAATGGAGTTGGCTCTCACTATAGTAAATGCTGCTAAAGCGCTTGCGCCTCCGTAGCGCAATTGGAAGAACGACGGTACATTGCACCCTTCGATTGAAATAGGCCTAAGTTCGATTCTCGTCGCGACGGGAGGAATCTTTATCTGGTCGATTTCAATCGATAGTGAGTTAGCCGATCTCATACGGAGGTAGCAGGGTTTTTTCTCCGGGAAACTCGGGTTTTTCATCCCGCATACATACAAATCGGCCCTTCAGAACACACGCAATTTACAGACAAAAATTACTAGTTGTGGTGGTGTTGGAGGTGGGCGGTAGATGGCGTTGATTCGTAGTAGAGGTAAGGTGTCCTCCCGCGATGAGTCTTCGGACTCCTTGGAGGTATCAGGAATAATAATAAAGCAAACTCACTCACTATAATGAACTACTGAAAAGTCCTGAGAAAATCACCATAGGTGTAATGCTATGGAGTTTTTTTTTTTTTTTTTTTCATTTGGTATAGTGAGAGATGTTAAATGTATTACTTATGAACTTATCTTAAATAAAATGTATAATTCTTCCACTGCAGTAGAAGTGTAAATATGTTATTTGATATGTTTTCATTTATTTTTATTTATTTACGCATATGGCTTTGTGAAACTGGCATGAAATGTACAATCACAATGTCCAGAAACAAATGATGAAAAACTTAACATGTAAAAGTTCATTACATATGAGGCACAATTACAACTACAGGTCAATGTCCAGTCTGGAAAGTTAATCCAAGGCCTCATCCGTCACCTTGTGGATGTTCTGTAGGCCCACCACCGTGAAATTGGCGCCTTGGGCAGTCATACACAATATGAGTCACGAGGAACAATCACAATAAGGGTGGTCTAACAGCCGCTATTTATGTAGTAGGTAGCCACATCTGCCCTCGTTAGTTCTGATCCTGTTGATTGACGACCAAATATTCCTAGGAAGTGCAAAACCAGGCTGCAGAGCACATGGATCTTCTACCAGGAAGCAGTTTGTTGGGAGATTATTGGACCAGAATTCTCTCCACATGTCAGGTATTGAAGGTAGGGTAGCTGAAGAGAGTTCGTCCATGAACCAGAGAGGCTTTCTAGATTTTAGGCGAATACCTGGTAGATTTATGAGTCTGGTGTAGGGGCAGGAGAGGGTTGCTCATTGCTTTATTAAATTCTTTAATCGAGACTTGCTTTCTCCGTATGTTTGGTGGAGCAATGTTAGATAGGACAGGCAGCCAGGAGTGCATCTCACTGTCCTGCTAATTGTGCGCATGGTAGAGTTTAGCTGGGTGTCTATAATGTTAGTGTGTGCACTTCTTTCCCAGACAGGGGCACAATATTCTGCTGCAGAGAATGCAAGGGCTAATGCAGGCGACCTTAGGACTTCTGTGCCACAACCCAAGGTTGTTGCAGCAAGCCTTGAAATAATATTGTTTCTTGTTTTAATTTTATTGGATAGATTGGTGATGTGCCTTTTATAGGTTAGGCTTCTGCCCAGGCTCACTCCAAGGTATTTCGGGTGAGGCTCGTGTTGTACCATTTTTCCACAGAAAGAAAGGTTGAGGTGTCGATTCGCCTCAGAATTGTTCAGGTGAAATACTGCAGACACAGTTTTTGTTGGATTTGGCTTCAAGTAGCACTGCTTGAAGTACTCTTCCAGGATCTACAGGTCATATGTTTTCAGAAAGCAATGAATGCCATCTAAACTTGAATAGCTACTACTGTTTTCCAACACGAGTTCTGGGAGATATATCTTATGTAAAAGTTTTATGCTCTTCTTATCAGGAGTAGAAAGTGGTGCATTATTTATAGTAGCACGAAGTTATATTATCATGAGTGAGAAAGAAAGAGAGATGCATATTTTATACCTATAGTTTCTTGATTTCCATTTTGTTTTTGCAAATTAAGTGTATTTACCTTCTATCACTGACCATTCCTTTTCCTATTTCTTTGATGTCAATAATGAAAATTCTCAAGAAATTGAATTGATTATAATCTTTAAGCCAACCAGAAATAACAGGCATTATAGTAGCACTTTTCATTATGTAACATATGGTATAGTATGGTAATAGTATTTAAGCTAATTTTATTACAATACTAAAAAAAAAAAAAAAATCAGTGATACATGAATGTGTTACCCATATTTAGTTATTATGCAATAGCAGTAGGCAAGTCTTCCTACCTTACATAAATAATCATGAATACTCATCATACTGAGTTTTGAAAGAAGGCCATTAAGTCCAAGTGCCATAAGGAAACCAGCATGTTCAGTAGGAGTGTCATTACTGCTGCTACGAGGTTTATTGTACACAATCCAAGTAGAATCTACCTATGAAAGAAATATCTCTAATGAAAAACTTATGCTAATGCTGCTACGAGGTTTACTGTGCACAATCCAAGTAGAATCTACCCATGAAAGAAATATCTTTAATGAAAAACTTATACTACATTTAAACTGTCAATATTATATAACAAATGAACTGGACAGACAACAACTGCCAGGAATCTCGGTTTCTTGTGTGGCTGATGAACTGTCTATAGGTTTGTAATCCAGAGTTGACCTTTATTGATGTTATCTATTTAGTTCGTGGCCTTCCTTTTTTTCCCCTTAATCTTGGATGCAGAGCAAGGTTGGCCTTTTTGGTGGCATGCTCTCGACATGTCCATACAATTGAAGTTGTCTTCTTTTGATCTTTTCTATTAATGAATCTGGTTTAGATCTTGTCTTACAGTTTCATTTGTTTTCTTTTCTGTCTGTTTTCTTTTATTTATTTTTCTGAGACATTTCATCTGGAAAGCCTCCAGTTTTCGTATCTCTGTCTTCTTGAGTGTCCAAGTTTCTGAAGCATATAGCACAGTGGGTATTAATTGCATTATATAATTTTATTTTTAGAGGTTTGGAGATTTTATTATTTTTCCAGATTTTACCTAGATTATTAAATGATAACCATGCAATTTATATTCTATGTTTAATAGTGGTCATAGCATCTAAGTGTTCTGTTATTACTGTTCCTAAATAGTTGAATTGTTTTATTTGTTCAATTGTTGATCCATCAAGGAGAAGTTTACTTTTTCTTCATTTTTTCCAATTACCAAGATTTTTGTTTTGTCCATATTTATGGTCATGCTGTATTCTTTAGCCATATTGTTAGTTTGGTTATTCGGTTCCCCATTTTTTTCTTTTATGTCTGCTATCATTACAATGTCATCTGCATATTTTATGTTATTAAGGTTATAACCATTCAGGTTGATCCCTTTATCTCGTTCCCAGGCTTGGTTAACCATGTCCTCTAGGTAGATGTTAAAAAGGTATGGGGAAAAGGGACATCCTTGGACTACTCCTTTACTGACATTTATTTTATCTGTTGTTATACTATTAAATTTAATTATTGCTTCTGTGAGACTATAATATTTTTCTAAGAAGTCAAGGGTATCTTCATTGTCCTTTCTTTTAGTGTTACACGGTGATCAGCATTCATTTTATAAATTAGGGATTTTACAACCATATCATAAATTTGATGTTTTGATCTCATATTAAGATCATCATCTGGAGCATACACAATTATACTATACAAGCTGCGTTACATTACGAACTGTAAGCTAGAGAAACAAAAATTTGATCACGTTATTCTACTGGCATGACGTCTAGTGAAAAAAAATAAAAAAAAATATTTAAAAATATTATATCAAGCTAGAATTTAAATAAACATTCTTTCTTACAGATAGTTTTCTTTCAGTAACAGTGATGTCCTATATTTAGTATTACAAATGTTATTTTTGATTTAAAAAATTTATTTATAAATTACAACATGAATTAACATTCCTTCTAACAGATTTCTTCCTTAACAGTGATGTCCTATTTTTAGTATTACAATTGTTATTTTTGATTTAGGATCCTGAATTTTCTAAGTCCCGTTTATAGTTGTTCTTAGAGAGGAAGGATTCGTGGGACGAATATATGCCTTCCATATGTATGGGATTTTAAGACCATCATTACTGTTCAGATCAGGGTGGTTGATTACGATCTCACAGGCTTCCTTAAATTTGCGTTCATACCATGTTTTGGTGTGATGTAGACAACTAGTGCTTTTCCAGTCAATTCTATGTAGGGTGCTCAGGGCATGATGAGAAAGGCCAGCTTCATCATAATTATTATATTTCATGTGTCATTTATGTTATTTTTGTCTGATGTGAATTGTGCGTCCTGTTTCTCCTATATATGGTATGTTACAGGTGCAGTAGATACGGTATACTCCAGGGTGGGCCAGCAGAGGGAGTGGGTATTTGGATGAGTTGAGTAAGCTTTTTAATTTTGCAGTAGGTTTAAAGGTGGCTTTGAGGTTATATTTTTGTAGTACTCAGTTTATTTTGTCTGATGTCCCTTTAATGTAGGAAATGGTTATAGTTTTATTGTAATCTGGTTTGTCTTTGTTTTTTATTGAGGTCTTGTAGAGAATTTTGTTAATAGTGTTTTGGCTGTACCCATTTTTTTGGAAAGTACTGCTGATCACTTTAAATTCGTCTTTCAGTGCCTGTTCACTGGAGCAAATCTTCATAGCCCTGTTTTTTAGAGTATTGATGATACCTAGTTTTTGTGTTGGGTGATGGTAGGAATTTATATGTATATATTGGTCAGTATGTGTCGGTTTCTGGTAAACAGTGAAGGAAAGATTGCCCGTAGGAAGACGTGTGGCAAGTATATCTAGAAACGGAAGTGTGTTCTGTTTTTCAACCTCAATAGTGAACTGTATGAGTTTGTGTTGTTTGTTTAGGTGGCTATGGAATGTGTCTAGTGTCCATGAGACCAGATAACGAAAACATCGTCAACGTATCTAAGCCGATTTTGGGTTTTAAAGGAGAGGAATTCTAGAGTATGTTGCTCAAAATGTTCCATATAAAAGTTAGCAATGGGGGGGGGGGGATGGCGAGCCCATGGCTGTGCCTTCTTTTTGCTTTTTGTAGGTAGAAAGTGTTTTGCCATACAAAATAACCAGAACGTAATACATGCGCAAAGAGTGCCATGATATCTGGAGGGAATTTGTTCTGTAAAAGAAGGACCGTGTCATTGATTGGGACATTCGTAAAGAGGGCAGAGAAGTCAAAACTGACTATTAAATCATCTTTTTCTAATGTAATATCTTTGATGATGTTTATGAAGTGTTGTGTGTTTTTGATGTAGGAGGAGGAATGACCTACCAACTCCATGAGTGCTGCCACTAATTTTTTGGCTAAGTGATAAGTCGGGCTATCTATCCCTTCAACAATAGGCCTTAGCGGTGTGTTTTCTTTGTGAATTTTCGGTAGATCCTAAATTCTCGGGGAACGAGCGTAGTGCGGAATTAGTTTTTTAAACATATCTTTGGGCCATGTGGTAATTGACTTAAGTAGATTCTCTGTTTTCTTTTTAATTCTATTGGCTGGGTTGTAGTTAACTAATTGGTAAGTGTTATTGTCAGAGCCTAGCAGATTCATTTTTTCCACAAGTGGTTCGGTTTAAAATAACGGTGGCACTTCCCTTATCTGCTTTGGTGATTAAGATGTTCGGATTTGACTTCAGTGATTTTATCGCTGTTATTTCATGTATAGTTAGGTTGCTTGTTATTGTTTTGTTATGATTTAGGCGGTTTCTAAACATATTTTTCTGTTATGTTATTTGGGATGAATCTTAGGCCTCTTTCAATATTACAGATAAATTCAAGTTTATTTATTGATTTAGGTGCTATGGCGAAATTTAAACCTTTGTTAAGTATCGAGATTTTGTTTGTTTAAAGCATGGTTTGATAGGTTAACTATGCTACTGTTACCTGTAGGCGATTGGTGACTCCTGTTGTTTCTTGCTTCTGGTTAGTTGTTATTGTTCACTGTGGAAAAATTTGAATATGGCGGCTGGTTCTGTCGATCTTTTAGTCTTTGGAATTTCGAAATTGTTGTGTCGTTAATTATGCAAATTCACTTAAATCGTATCTATCAAATTTACTATGCAGTTGCTCTAAGTACTGGCCTGTATTTTTGGTCCTATCTCCTTTTTAGGCATAAACACATTTATATTTTTTTAATGACTGCGCCAGTCTATGTCCTATAATTATAAAATGCACTATTCAGGGAGACAATTCCAATAACCCAAATATATAAACACCTGCTAACTCCTTCAGACAGTCGTGGCAAAACCTCTCAACTTAACTTTACCCTCCCGCGACAAGTTCGTAATTTTAGAGTGGTGAGTTGACACTCTTAGTCAGGCAAAACTCAGTTTGGAGTAGAAATACATGTTTATTTTACAACTTTAAATACACTATACAATTATATAAGTTCACTCTTGCTAAGATTACAATCATACATAAAAACTAAGTTACGAAACTTGATTCTTTCCTAATGCATGCAAAATTTTATATCTAGTAAATTGCTAAACTTAATCTTCATTAAACACAATTCACTCATCTAACAACTCCCTCTATAAATCTGGGGACATTAAGTTAAATTATTATTAATTTATGGCTCATAATTCCTCTCTCTACAATTCTGTTAAACTCGTTTAAACAATCTCGATATCTGGTTATAGCCTACTGGAGCAATCACTTAAGAGTTCACTAGTTAATATTTTTCTGACATTTCATACTTCTTGCTTCTAAATCTCTTCATACAAACAGGCTCCCAAAACATAAATAACAAACGTTTACATTACCTTCACTCGATTACGGAATGGGTCTGCTGGTCAATAGTGTTGTGGAAGTACCCGAGGTTCGATTCCTTGTTTGGATCACTCACGACGTTAAATTCCTGCTAAGCGGCTATCCTCTATCCGCTCAATGGCTACCTTTGTCATCTGAGGACTTTACGGGAACATCTACGACATAGCACCCACTTGTAATAAAAGCATTAGCTGTGTCGGGCTGGAAATCCGTCCGTAGTTTCATGGACTGCCCGATTCAAACTTGCCATTGCCACGCATCCTCGCCTGCTGTTCTGCCTGGAAACCGCTACCTCGATTGGACTTTCTCATGACCTCAAATCCCGGAAAACAAAAAGCCTGGCTCCTCCTGCAACCACGTATATTATTCATCACATAACGCCCCCATCTCCTCCTGAAACCCCTGTGCGGCGCTATGCTAGTCTCGATCTCCGATGATGTCAGCACTTTTTCTGTGGTAGGAATCACGGAACTGTCATTACGCACACCTGTTCCTAGTATTACGCAGCCTCAGGTGCTTACACTAACATGTACCAAACCTTTGGACCCACTCTTACACTTTGTTCAGTGGAATATTCAAGTTAATTTCAGCTGCACTGTATCATACTAAATTTTCATTTATAATTCATTAAAAAAAATCTAAATATCACAATATAATTCCAATCTGTTATACTTCTTTACAATTTTATAAACTGATACATTCTTAGTGTTATATTTCATTATCTTATAATTTCATACCTTTGACACAATATTATTTGATTTTGACTAAATGCAAGTACTATCTACTATTAAATATTCAGTTTGCTGAGTTGTGCTTGTTGAAATCTGAATGATTTGCTGATATGAAGTAATAACAAGACCATTCAGAGTTCAACAAAAGTGTGGTTTGATAGGTTAACTATGTTACTGTGACCTGTAGGCGATTGGTGACTCCTGTTGTTTCTTGCTTCTGGTTGGTTGTTATTGTTCACTGTGGAGAAATTTGAATTTGGAGGCACGTTCTGTCGAACTTTTAGTCTTTGGAATTTCGAAATTAGGTTTTCTTTCTTCGTTTGGAGGATGTGGTTTGCTGTGTTGGTAGTAATCTTTTCCAGGATTATTGTGTATGCTCCAGATGATGATCTTGATATGAAGATCAAAACGTCGCGATAATAAAGTTATTTATAACACAGTTGTAAAATCCATAATTTATAAAATGAAGGTATCTTCATTGATTTGTTTCTGTTTTAACATTGTTAATAAAGTTACTCTATTTATTGAGTCGAATGCCTGTTTAAAATCTATAAAACAGTAATAGATATTTTTGTTATGTTCCCAGTATAATTCTGCTAAAAGACTTGTATTATGAAAATCTGATCCAATGTGGAGTGATTCTTTCTGAAGCCTGCCAATTCTTCACTAAGAATGATTTCATATGTGCTCTTCATTCTGTTCTGTAATAGTTGTAAATATTTTGTAAGCATGGCTGAATAATGTGATTGGTCTGTAATTTTTTAAATTTTTCTTATCACCTTTGTTGTAAATTGGTATGATAATTCCAGTTCTCCAATCTTCATTTGGTATTTCTCCTGACTTAATGATTTTGTTGAAATTTGTGGTAAGGAATTTTAAAGTTGTTTGCTTTCCTTCTTTCCAGAGCTCTGATGGAATTTGGTGGAATTTATATAAACTACCACGAGAAAATGGGAATGGCTAAAAATAGTATTCTTGTTTTTAAAAAAATTATCAATTTCCTGATATGGACCCTCAAGAAGTGTTCAGGCTACAATGACAGCACTACATAAAGTTTAGATTATTATTAATCACCTATTAACAATTTTCCTCCAAATTAGTCTATTACTTGTCTGCACTCCAATATTGTTGAATCTACAACTTTATTCTTAGGCACTTCTAACTGAATCAGTCCACCCAGATCTTGGTCTTTCTCTTTCCTGCTAACCTAGCAGCAAAAACTTGTTTTGCTAACCTTGCTAACATTCTTTTCTGTATTATTTTAGGACATCTGCCTACTTATTTGGCAGGAACACTTGGTATGCTTTTTCCTTCTCCTGGGCTGTTTCTTTATCTTACTGTGTCCACCATGGTGTTCTTATTTTTCTATCCTTGCAGACAATTTCACCATATACATCCCTAGCTGAATCAATGTTTTCTTCAGAGTTTGCCACGGAGACTTCAAGTTTTGGTTCTTGTTTTCAAAGTGATTCATTTTTTTTTTCTTTCAATAATGATTGTATAGTACCTGTAAAAGCTGCTCAATTTTAATTCTTTTTAAAACTTTCTCACATACTGGAAGTTTGGAAATTTATTTTTCACTTAGTTAGACTGTAATAAATTTAGTTTAATCCTTTATCCAAGTGTAAGCAAACAAAGTTTACGCCTGAAAATATCTTCAGGAGTGAGGTAAGGTAGTGCAATACCAGGCAACGCCGAGCAAAGGTGGACCAAGCTCTCATCGCTCCTCGTCTCAGTATCTTGGGAGATACTGAGACAAGGAGTGATGAGAGCTTGGTCCACCTTTGCTCGGCGTTGCACTACCTTACCTCAGTCCTGAAGATATTTTCAGGCGCAAAGTTTGTTTGCTTACACTTGGATAAAGGATTAAACTAAATTTATTATTTCTTACATACTGTTCTTTTCAATGTTATTCATTTTTATTCTAGCAAGAAATAAGTAATGGTCAACAAAGGGTGAATTGGAGACATCTGGCCTTGCTTATTCCCCTGTCATTATTGAGAGTTGATACTTCAGATTCCCTCCATGTATGAGCTCTGCCACTATCCTCCATTTTCCTTGGCACATCAGGTATATACTCACTCAAGACTGGGTTTTGTGCACTACGGCTCTCCGTGTCATAGGTTCTTTCACTCAAAGGGTAAACCCTTGTTCCATGACCTACCTTACCGTTGCATTGGAGCCTGAGGTTGTATCTAGATTGTGTCGACACTATCCCCTCATTCTCATTGTGATGGCCCCTCCTTGTGATCTTGGATGGGGTTTGTTCTACCAAACCTTCCCTTTCAGTGCATTTTCTCAGTCTATAATATATGTAGAGGTTTCATCTTTGACTAGACTTTCCCCCATCCTCTCTGATCCTTTCCTCTTCCTTCCTTCCCTTTCTGAGTCTCTGATCTGGCTTCCAATTCTTCTGAGAAGAGCTTCCCATCTTCTCCCACACACTTTCCATAGAGTCAACCTGACAGACTAATCTTTCCGACCTTGTCTTATAGAGTTTCAGTCTGTCGGAGTGAACTACCCAGGTTCTTGCCTTATTTGAAACCTCCTTGATCCTGAAAGTCACTGGAGATAGTTTCTTCTGAACTACAAATGGCCCCCAAGGCACTCTTACCAAATTTCCCCCTTTCCTTCCCACAGAGCCTCGCTCCATAAGGACAAGGTTGCCTGGGTTCAGATCCTTATATGTTCTTACTTTGTTTGGATAATCTCTGGCTTGCTGAGAGTATGACTCACTCGCCCTGGCCACCACATCATATGCAATCTTCTTGTTGTTCACAAGGTCCTTCAAGTATATATCGATGTCAGGAAACCCAGAGTTTACAAGGATGTTCCTGAAATCGCTGGGAAAGGATGGCTCAAAGCTCTATAGTATTACAGCCGGGGCCTCTTTTATGGCTGTATGAAGAGCGGTTCGACATGCGAACAAAGCATGCTCTAGGAGAGCATCCCAGCTTGAGACATGTTCATCGGCTAGCTTGGAAAGGGCAAGCTTTAAAGTCCTATTCAGCCGTTCACACATAACATTTCCTTGAGGGTAGTAAGGTGTGGTGAACAGCTTCCTCACCCTCAACAATTTACATAGTTGTAGCATTACTTCTGCCTTGAAATTAGAGCCTTGATCGGTAAGGAGAGTTTGTGGGGTGCCATATCTAGAGATTATAATCTTAAAAAACTCACAAGCCACAGTTTGGGCTGTTTGATCTTTTATTGCTACAGCTTCTGTATATCGTGAATACATATCCACAATCACCAAAATGTATTTGTTTCCATTCTTTGTGACTGGGAGGGGCCCCACAATATCCATGGTCACTGCTTGAAATGGGCGGCTAGGTGTTGGGGTTGACTGAAGGGGGGCTTTCCATGCACACCAGATTTCTTTTGGCACATGTGACAGGACAGCACATATGCCTCAATGTCCCTCCTCATGCCCTTCCAAATGTAACGACTATGTCCCCTGCTCAAGGTCGCATGTATTCTTTGATGGCCTGCAAGACTAGCATCGTGAAAAGCATAGAGGGTCCAGGGGACCATTTTCTCAGGTGCTACAATTTTATCCTTCCACCATCATACAAGATCTTGCTTGGACAGTAAGAGCCCATCCGGATCAAGGTGTAAGGTGTGAAAGAAGGATTTCTCATCCTGTGTCCTCTTCCCCCCCTTCTTTACCAAATCATGTAATTTTCCCCAAGTGGGATCCCTTCTCTGCTCTTCTATGATATGGGCCATATCCCATGCCTGTTGTTCGAGAGGTCTGCCTTCCTTCTTGCTTACGGTCACTTATGACCACTTTTGTTCCAACATAAAGGTGTGCACTAGTTCATGTGGAGAGAGAAAACACAAGAAATAAGAAAACTGTCATTGACTAAGTCAGTGTTGAAAGTAATATCTTCATGCTAGTTCAGAATAGAAAAGTCTACAGAGAATTTGAAATTAGAAGTGACCATTGATGAAAGAAGTGATGAAAAAATTTCATCAGTTCTTTAAAAAAAAACCTTAAATGGGACCAATGGTACAAATCAGTTTCATTTTCTCTTTCCCAAGTTTGAAGTGTGCCGATATAACTCTACTTAACACTGCCTTCCAATCAAGAGGTTTATCTTCATGTTTGGTGTTGAATATTATTGCTACTCCTTCCTTTCCTTGATAGCTATTGCCTGAATATAACATCACAGACTTATTATTTGGCTCTCACCCATGAAAGGTTTATTTGTAAACCTACAGTACATTTGTACCACTGATGGACTAAAGATGTTTTTTTTTTTTGAATGATTATATATATATTTTTGGTATTTTTATTTTTACCAGGTTCCAAAACCCTGCTCTAGAGACTAACATGGAACTTTTTGAAACCACTTCAGACTTCCAATAGTGGGGAGGTGGTCTCACATAAGACGATGACATTCATATCCCATCTAAAGACGATCACAAACATGCCTGCAGTGGGATTCATACCTGCAGCCTGTTGGTTAGAGAGCAGATATGTTAACCACTTAGACAACCAGGCTTGCATTTAGTAAGATCTCATCTGTTTTTATCTTCTTTGTCTAAGTAATGCCAATTCTGTCCACATTGTACTTTTCCAGTTCTTCTGCAAATTTTATTTACTTTCCATTAATACTTATAACGATGGTTCCTGTCCTCAATTCTTCTGATGTTGGGTTTATTATTCTTTTTCTAGATGTTGAGTTGGAGTTTGTTCTGGTAGCTGACTTTTCACTGTTTTCCCTGGTTCCTTAATGAAAAACACTGGGGACTCTTGTTTAACTGGGAGACACCTCAGCCAATATGAAATCTCATCATTTTGTACCATTATATATATATTTGTGGTTTAAGCCAATAGGCAATACAATTTGGTTGGCTAAATCCAAACTGACAGCCTACCTGTGTTCATTCAGTACCCAATGGATACCAACTAATGAGGCACATGAAGATGAGAAGCCCTAGTTGGTTCCTTTGCATTCCTTAAATTTAATGTGGAGGTCTCTTGCCATTATTTGACTTAGACCTTTAAGTGATAACTAAAATATTATTAAAATTTATTAAATTTAGTGACATTAAAGAGAAAGAATATAGTATTCTAATTCCATTCATAGACATTATAAGTGAATTAAAAACATTCAACTAATAACATACTTATTACAAAATAAAAAATCTGAAGGACTTTTATCATAAAATAATGAATTCATCTGTAGAAGATCTAAAAAACCAAACACATGTTTAAAACTTCAAATGACCATTTTAAATACTGCACCTTGTCATAATCAAATTTCGGTTACACATCCCAAAGGAAGCTACAAGGGCGGTCTGAAAAGTTCTCAGTGTCGACCATAGATGGCAACACTATCGGCAAGATGGTTTTTTTTTTTTCCTGAGTTGGTACAACTGTCATAAGCATCCATGATGCTTACAACATTGCAAGTCATTCTAAATTGAAATTTTAAGTCATTCTATCAAGTGTTTTATACAGCTGTCTGAAGCAAAAGTGTTGTTATCTGTATCCATTGAAATGGATAAAACTGAATATCGTGCAGTTATAAAATTCTTTGTAGAAGAAGATTTAACGAAAGAAATTCATTTGAAGTTCATAAATGTTTATGGGCACTCTTCTCCTTCGTTTTTCACAATTAAGAAATGGGCTGCAGAGTTTAAACGTGGCCGTACCAGCTTTGAAAATGATCCACACGAAGGACGTCCAAAAAGTGTAACACCGCCAGAAATCATTGATCAGGTGCACAATATGGTATTGGATGAGAGGCAAATCAAAGTATGTGAAATTGCTACAGGCATTTTAAAAAAATATGTAGGATATATTTTGCATGAAGAATTGCAAATGAAAAAGTTCTGTGCAACATGGGTGCTGCGCTTACTCATAGCAGATCAAAAACACACTCACATGAAAATCTCTGAACAGTGCTTGGAGCATTTTAACAAGAATAAAACTGATTTTGTGCGTTGATTTATTACTATGGATGAGACATGGATTCACCACTGCACACCAGAATCCAAACAGCAGTCAAAACAGTGAACAGAAGCCAGGTGTTCAGCGCCAAAGAAGACAAAGTTGGTTCCACCAGCAGGAAAGGTCATGGCATCAGTGTTTTGGGATGCTAAAGGCATTTTGTTTATTAATTATCTTGAAAAGGGTATCTTGCACAATAACCCGGAAATATTATTCAATCTAAGGACCAACTTAGATTGAATAACAAAAAAAAGAACCAATATAAAGTAGCTGACATAAAAAAGGAACAACTTTTTTATGTCTGCTACTTTCTCTATGAACTCAAAAAATTCCTCCATTTTTTTGTGTAGTAGAACATTTATTTTGATGTTAATCTTCATCACTCTACTTGAAATAGCATGCCATTCATGAAGACTGTCTTCACGTTTAGTGATTAGTAAAGCTATTCCTTCCTGTTCCTGATCAATATTGCCTGAACATAACGTCTACCTTATTATTTAGAACAGTGTTTCTCAACCTGTGGTCTGCAGGCAGACTTAAATTAATTAAATAAATATATTTTTTAATTATCCAAACAAAAATTAAAATTGAATAAGTAAGTAAAAATTATTGAAATCAAATGGAGACTTAAAAAAATCAACAAATAGCATCAGAATGTTCTAAGGTGGAAGCAATAAATCGATAGTTGTTCACTTCACCACTCTTTTATTATTCGTCATTCTGCAGCTAAATTTGTAGCGGCAGAATGATGAATAATAAAAGTGGGGTGAAGTGAACAACAATATAGTTTTATTGCTTCCACCTTCCCTTGCTGTTTTCTCAGATTTGAAGTGAACATATGTTATCCACATGACCACATTTCAACCAATTGCTGTTGTTTATTGATTTTTATTGTTGAAGGATCTTCAGAAGTGTTAAGTGATACTTGAACAAAGGGTGTCGTAAGTTAACCCCAGTATTTATATATTTTTTGGAAACGTTTTTTAATAATGAAAAAGTGGCTTAGACCTAGGACTTTGAAAAGAAGGGCAAATGAAACAGGTGATGCTAACCTTAATTGTGATACACGTGTTGTAACGGCGAGTAAATCTGATACTATTAAAGTAGAAGAAACAAGCAGTTCAAAGAAAAAATACAGTAGGAAATATAACAGTTCATATTGGAAATTCAAGTTTACCTGGTGCAGAGATGAAAGTGAACAGAAACTTTAATGTGTTTTGTGTTATGAAGTGTTGTCGAACAAGTGCATGAAACCTGCGAAACTCCGATGACATTTAGAAACTAAACATTGTGACGTGAAAAATAAGCCAATTGAATTTTTTCAGCAACTCTTAGGGACATTAAATCATGAGAAAGATATAGTTTCAGCCATGGGTTCCATTAATAGCAAGGCACTGGAAGCATCCTATCTCTTAAGTTTGCACATGGCGAAAACAAGGAATCCTCAATCAATCGGGCAAAATTTGCTACTTCCAGCTATAAAATATGTGGTAAAAACTATGTTTGGCAACGAGTTACTAAAAAACGTTGATTTGATTCCTCTTTCAAATAACACTGTTGGTCGCAGAATTAATGATATGGCAGGTGACGTAAAATCTCAGTTAATCGAAAGAGCTAAGAACAGCCCTTATTAGGGTTCTTCAAATAGACAAGACTAGTGATTTACAAATGATGCGAAGTTAATATGCTACGTAAGATATGTGCATGATAACATTCATGATGATATTCTGTTTTGTAGAACTTTACCATCCAGAACAACTCTTCTTCTTCTCTTCCGTCTAAGACGGGTTGAGTCTTCTCTTGAGCAGGATCTTCCAGTCTTCTCTATTCCTTGCTGTTCGAAACAGTTCCTTATATGTTCTGCATCCCGAGATGTTCTTTATTAATTTCAGCCAGGTAATTCTTGGTCTTCTTTTTTCAGGACTTTAGGAAGTCTGTCTGTGTCCATGCATACAGTGTCTCCAAACCATCTCAGTTGTTGTTTTCTAATTTTTTTCTATTATTGTCTTTTTATACAATAGTTCTTGTCTGACTGTGATGTTTGTTTTCTTTTCTATCCAACTTGTTCTATTTATTTTTCTTAAGCATTTCATTTCAAATGCCAGCAGTTTTTTCTCCTCTTTTTTTTTTTAACAGTTCACGCTTCTGCTCCATAGATGACCGTTGGTATAATTATTGCTTCACATAATTTGATTTTGGCTTGCTTAGATATCTTGTTTGTTTTCCAGATTTTCTGTAATTTTCCCATGGTGGTCCATCCTATCGCTATTCTGTGTTTGATTGTTTTGAGTTCATCTATTGTTTCTGTTAGTTTTGATCCAAGGTATATGAAGTTGTCTACTTGTTCTATTTGTTCTCCATTTAGGGTGGCTGAGATGGTAGTTCTGTTCCTCCCTATTTTCACTTTTGTCTTTTGTATATTTATTGTCATGTCATATGTTTTACAGGTTTCGTTTAGCTTGTTGATCAACTTTTGTAACTCATTGGGGGTTCTTGCAAGAAGGACGAGATCATCTGCATATTTGATATTATTTATGTTTAAACCATTGACATTGATTCCAGGCTCATTGTCTATTGCCTTCTTTACAACTTCTTCTAGATATATGTTGAATAGGCATTGGGATAATGGGCATCCTTGCATTACTCCTTTTTGGATTTCTATGGGTTATGTTGTGAGTGTGTCCTTTTTAATAAAACTTTGATACTATCCAAAATGAAACAAGTGATGCTAACCTTAATTGTGATACACGTGTTGTAACGGTGAGTAAATCTGTTACTATTAAAGTAGAAGAAACAAGCAGTTCAAAGAAAAAATACAGTAGGAAATATAACAGTTCATATTGGAAATTCAAGTTTACCTGGTGCAGAGATGAAAGTGAACAGAAACTTTAATGTGTTTTGTGTTATGAAGTGTTGTCGAACGAGTGCATGAAACCTGCGAAACTCCGATGACATTTAGAAACTAAACATTGTGACGTGAAAAATAAGCCAATTGAATTTTTTCAGCAACTCTTAGGGACATTAAATCATGAGAAAGATATAGTTTCAGCCATGGATTCCATTAATAGCAAGGCAATGGAAGAATCCTATCTCTAAGTTTGTGCATTGCAAAAACAAGGAATCCTCAATCTATCAGGCAAAATTTGCTACTTCCAGCTATAAAAGATGTGGTAAAAACTATGTTTGACAACAAGTTACTAAAAAATGTTGATTTGATTCCTCTTTCAAATAAAACTGTCGGTCACAGAATTAATGATATGGCAGGTGACGTAAAATCTCAATTAATCGAAAGAGCTAAGAACAGCCCTTATTAGGGCTCTTCAAATAGACAACAAATGATGCGAAGTTAATATGCTACATAAGATATGCGCATGATAACATTCATGATGATATTCTGTTTTGTAGAACTTTGCCATCCAGAACAACTGGAGAGGAAATATTTCACACTATCAATAATTACATAATACACAAAGGGATCCAGTGGGAAAAATGTATAGGCTTCTTTTCGGATGGAGTTCACACCCTCAGAAGCAGGCATAGTGAGGTTGTATCTATGGTCAAGGAAGTAGCTCTGGATATGAATTGGGTACGTTGTTTCATACATAGGGAAGCGTTAGCCTCCAAAGGAATGCCACCAGAATTTAAAACTGTGCTATACAACGCTGTAAAGCTAGTTAATTTTATTAAAGCTCGACCAGTAAATAATGGGTTATTTTCAGTACTCTGCAGTGAAATTGGCAGTGAATATATACAACTTTTGCTTCATTCTGAAATTCACTTGCTTTCCAGGGACAAAGTACTAACAAAGTTATTTCAATTAAGACACAAAGTTTTATTACTTGTAAATAAATGTAATTCTGATTTTGCATCACTCCCTGTTGACAAAGCATGGTTATCAACACTATCCTCTCTTTAAGACATTTTTTCGGAATTAAATGATGAACTAAATCTCTCCCTTCAGGGAAATTCTTCAACTGTTCTTGATGCCTACGACAAAATAAAGCCATTCAAGAAAAAAACTGGTTTTATGGATTAATTATGTAAAAGACAGAGAGTTTGCACCTTTCTCAACATTGGAATCCTTTTTAATGGAAAATGATATTTTTGTTGATTCTGAGTTTCTGGAAAGGGTTTGTGACCACCTAAAAAATCTGAAATGGAATTTTGAAACATATTTTCAGAATAACTTTTATAAGAAATTTCTGTGGGTTCGCAATCCATTTCAAGCTTGCCGTCACAAGAACAACCTTTCGTTATCGAAAAAAGAATAGTTAATTGAGCTTTCAAGTTGACAGTGGGCTTAAATGCAATTCTGTGATCTTGTTTGGCTCGATTTTGGATCTCGCCTTCAGTGAGAAGTGAATTTTCCGAATTATCTGAAGCAGCATTGAAAATGGTCATGCAGTTTTCTACAATCCATTTTTGTGAGAAATTCATCGCTCTTTCAAATAAAAACAAAATACAGAAATTTTCTTAGTGTCTGCGTGTGTGTCAATCTTCGACTGAAGTTGACCAATATTGAGCCAGATATCTAGCAACTCTGCAAGGGTCAAGAAGCTCAACCATCTCATTAAAAGTAAGTAGTAACATAATTATATCATATTATTTATTTGTCTAATAAAAATTAAAACTTTGTTCAATGACGATATACTTTAATTGTTTACTTCAAATTTAATTGTGTTTCCATATGTATTCCAACATGCTTTTAGAATTATTATGTTATAAATGGCACAACAAACGAGGATGGGCTGGCAATTTGGGATTTAGCCTACCAAATTGTATTCTCATTGGTTAAACCAAAATGAAAAATGATGGTACGACATGACAAAATTTCATGCCGGCTGGGGCATCGCCCGGTTAAACAAGGCCCCCGTTGTTTTCGCCAGGGAACCAGGGCGAACAGCGAAAAGTCAGCTACTGGAACAAATCTGAAAACAAACCCCAACTCAACATCACCAGAGTTAAAGATCGGTACTATCAACATAAGAAGCCTGAATGGCAAAGAAATGGAGCTAGCTGAGGAATTAGATAAGTACCAGATCGACATAATAGGGCTGACTGAAACAAAAAAGACCAAAACTGGTGAGATCTTTCTGAACAATAAATACAAAATGTTATATTCAGGCAATGACAATCAAGGAAAAGGAGTAGTCATAGTATTCAACACAAAATACGAGGCTAATCTTCTTGAATGGCAGGCAGTGTCAAGTAGAGTGATTTGGGCAGATATCAGAATGGGGAACTGGACAATGAGATTTATTTGTGCCTATGGTCCCACAGAAGGTTCTACTAATGTAGAAGTGGAGGAAATTTTTGAGCCTCTAGAGAAAGCTACTGACACAATGAAAAAGGAAAAGTTGGTCCTTGTTGGGGATCTAAATAGCAGAGTAGGAAGTGATTGTTAGACATACAAAAATGTTTTGGGAAAATTTGGAGAAAAGAGCAAAGCTAATAATAATGGCAAATACCTGTTGGATTTCTGCTCAGGACATGGACTGGTTATTACTAACACCATGTTCCAACATAGAAATGTGCACAAATTCACATGGAGAGAATAGCCAAGGAATAAGAAAAGTCTCATTGACTATGTTACTGTTGATAGCGATGTTTTCTCCCTGGTGCAGGACACCAGAATGTACAGAGGATTTGAAATTGGAAGTGATCACTATTTAGTCTTGAGCAGGATAAAATTGAATTTCATAGTGAAAAGAATGACATGTAAGAAAGTTTTAAAGTGAATAAAAGTTGAGCAGCTCTCAGATGTGAACTGCAGACTAAAATACACAAAGATTATTGAAGGAAAAATGAAAGAGTTTGAGAACAGAAACCAAACCTTGGAGATTCAGTGGCAAGCCTTGAAGAAAACCCCGATTGATTCAGCTAGAGAGGCATGTGGTGAAGTTGTCTGCAAGGATAAAAAAATTAGAACTCCATGGTGGACACAGGAAGTTAAAGAGGAAGTGAAGGAAAAGATGAAAGCATATCAAAAGTTCCTGGCAAATAAGTCAGCTTGTGCTCTCAGAGAATACAGAGACAAATGTAAGAAAGCTAAACACTGTGTAAATCTAGCCCAACAAAAGTCATGGGAGGACTGGCAAGAACAGAAAATAAATATCAAGAAGGTGGTAAGATAATCTGGAGGTTGTTGAAGAAGCTTAAGAATGGAGGAAAGAGTGCTGTAAAAGGAGTTAGAGATGATAAAGGTGAAATGAAAATGGGAGAAAAAGATATCCTTGAAGTATGGAGTAATTACTTTAAAAACTGCTAAATGAAACAAGCAGTGCTGACAGCACAGTGATAAAAACACTGACCAGGCATGCAGTCAGGAATACATATCCATACTTGAAGTAGAAAAAGCCATCAAAGGCTTGAAATGTGGAAATGCAGCAGGAGTAGATGATATTCGACCAGAAATGCTGACGTATGGTGGTATAAAAGTCTTACAGTGGTTGCACTGCATAGTTCAGAATGCCTGGACAGAGGGACGAATTCCCGATGATTGGAGCAGAGCTTTCATAGTACCCATATATAAAAAGTGAAATAAAACTGAATGCGAGAATTACAGAGGTATATCCCTACTGAGTGTTCCTGGAAAGATATATGCAAGTATACTTGAGAAACGGTTGAGAAGAACTGTGGAAGAAAAGCTTGGTGAAGAACAAGCTGGATTCAGGTCAAATAGAGGCTGCCAGGATCAGATCTTCACTTTACGACAAATAGTGGAGAAATCATGGGAATATAACAAAGATCTGTATTTAAGTTTTGTCGATTTGGAAAAGGCATATGACAAGGTGCCAAGAGGGAAGCTATTCAATACACTACAATTATATGGTGTCAATGGGGCATTATATCAAGCAATACTTAGTCTTTATTTGAGTTGTAAGTCAGCAGTTAAAATTGAAGGAAGTACAGGAAGATGGTTTAATGTTAAATCTGGTGTGAGACAAGGATGTACATTATCCCCTCTGTTATTCATTATCTTTATGGATCACATTATGAAGGAAAGTGGTATTAAACATGATATCAAAATTGGAGATGTTAATGTCAGCTCTTTGCTTTCTGCGGACGATGTTATACTTCTAAATAAATCCACTACAAGTCTGCGAGATTCTCTGACTAAATTGAATAACTGTTGTAATAGATATGGTATGAAGGTCAGCAATAAAAAAGACAAAGACAATGAAAATAGGCAGAATCATTGAAAATGTCAACTGTGTTATGAATCTAGAACCTGTGGAGAAAGTGAAACATTTCAGCTGCTTAGGTACGATTTTTAGTGAAGATGGTAAATTAAATATGGAAATAGACAACAGAATCAACAAAGCTGGTATCGTAGGAAGTCAATTGAATAAATTCACATGGAATAAGAGAGAAATTAGTCACAACACTAAATTAGCTGTATACAAGACAGTGTTCAAACCAGTTTTAACTTATGGATTTGAGAGCTGGGTCGGAAGTAAAACACTTGACCAAAGAGTAGAGACCGCAGATATGAGAGTCCTGAGAAAGATTAGATGCATGAACAGATGGCACCAATGGCAATATCATATTAAAAATGAGGATATTAGGAAAGAACTTGACATTGTTAGCATCCAGGAATGCGTTAGCAGAGCTAATCTCAGGTGGTATGGTCACTTAAACAGAATGGGCGAGGAAAGATTAGCAAAACAAGTGTTCTCTGCCAAGTTGGCAGGAAAACGACCCAGAGGAAGACTAAGATATAGGTAGATTGATACGGTAAAGTGCCTTAGAACATAGAAATATCGTCTAAGGCACTTTGACGATATTTCTATTATAAGGCACTTTGACGATCTGGTAATGTTGGAGTCTTGACAAGTAACAGACTGATTTGGAGGAAAATTGTAGATAGGAAGTTAGTAATGATGTAAATTTTTCATGTAGTACTATCACATCCTGTACATCCCTTGAGGGTACATGTCAGGAATTTGATGATGATGATGATAAATGGCACAGTTTTTCCGAAATGTTGGTAATTCCTACATAGGTTTTTTTAAACAAATTACAAAAAGTGCAAACAACTTATAGGGAAATAAATTAAAAACACTGTTTATTTTTGAAGTAAAATTTTAATTCCAACATTCTAAAATGTTATTTTTTTGCTTTTCTGTTCACAAAATCATTGATGACATCATCAAAGTCTATTTCATCACTTAGTTGCTGTTTTATAGACAGTATGGTAAGATTTCTTAAACGCCAAAAAAGTGACGCCCGGGGCGGATCGCCCCCCTCGCCCCCTCCAGCTATGCCTCCATAACTTAGTGGTCCGTAGGATTGTATTAGGAGTTTTACTGGTCCTTGGGCTTAGAAAGGTTGAGAAATGCTGATTTAGAAGACCCACATCTTTTTTGCCTTTGATAAAAATGATGTCTCTGTGAAATTTCTGCAATGTCAGACATTTTGAATGGAAACTGCAGCAATCACCAGTTTAATACTTCTGTTGCCTTTCACCCCTTTCTCACACAGAGACATACATGTTCAGGGTACAATAAAAACCATAAAACACAAACACATAAATCGACAAAGTAAAGAAGAACAAAATTAGAAGTTAGAAGATTTTTTTATTTTTTTTTAATATCTGATCCACACATGAAATGCCACAAGACCTATATGTTACATTAGAACTATGTGTGAGCAAGAGGAAAACGAATCTTTTCACATTTTCTTTGAACAACTGAAGGTTGTATTCTTTGGGGAAAGCAGAATGGTGAAGACTGTTCCAAAGAACTGAAGTTAGATGGAACAAAAGCGGATTTGATGAAGTTGGTTCAGTGAGTTGCAAGATGAACTTGAAAAGGGTGATGGTTGCAACATCTCTTGTTCTAATGATTTTAGAGAAAAGTGGAGGAATTATAGAGGCCAATTTAGCAGAGCACTGTCCATAAAAGTTTCTGTAGAAGAGACAAAGACAGAAACTGAATGTCTGTGAAAGAGGGATTGAAGAGGATATTTGAACATTTACTTAGCCAGATTCAGTTATTGGATAGAATTGAGCAATCTTAGAGAGAATTTTGGTGCACCACCCTAAATATAGTAGCAATATTCCATGGTTGGGTTAATCTGGGATTTGTAATGAGTTAGCAGCTGTAAAGTTGTAAAATGGTGTCTTATGTGAAAAAGTACACCAAGTTTTTTTTGGTTGCTACTGCAGATGATATAGTTGAAATGAGTTTGTGCAGGATAGATCAGAGGTGTAGGTCAGTTCAAAAAAAGGAAATCTAAGTATAATTCAAAGTAAGGAGAAAAATGCAAGCTTTCTCTTGCGAGAGATCAGACAGGACTGAGTTTTGGTGGCACTGAAGTCTACAAGGTTGTCCTTGCCCGAACAGGATATAGCTAGGAGATCAAAGTTCAGACCACTGGCTGTGGCAGATCTTGAGGATTATAATACTTAAACACTAAAAGGTTTGCCAAATGAAAAGGAGGAATGGAATGTACTGTCATTAGCAAAACTATGGATAAGATTGGGCATCTATGAGAACAGGTCATTTATATACAAGAGGAAGAGAGTGGGTGAAAGAAAAAACCCTGTGGTACTCCTGCATTGGTGAGGAAATTTGAGGACAGGTAACTGTCCACGTTGATATGTAGTGAGCGACCAGTGAGAAAGTTGGGAATTCAGTTGCAGATCAAGGAAGGCAGGCCACAGGATGGTAGTTTGCTAAGTAGGCCCTGTGCCAAACCTGACTAAACGCAGATCCAATGAAATGTCAAGGGCAACCATGAGAGTTTCTCCAAATTAATCCATGGCTTGAGTCCAGAAATGGGTGGTAAAAAAAAAGATTTAGCTACAAATCAAGAGTGGAGGAATCGGTACTGCTGGTCACTAATTAGTTAGTAGGTCCCTAGGTGGTTCCAGAGTTCGTTGTTGATGACCTCCATAATTTTAGAGAGAACAGAAATGAGAGCAATTGGAAAGAGCTAGTTGGTTGACTTTTTTTTTCACTGTTTTTTGGGATGGGCTGGATGTGGGACAGTGTCCTTGTTGTAGGGTCATAATGGTATCCCACAATAAGTGGGATACCATTATGACCAGGTGCCTTGTTTGTGTTCAATTATTAAGGATTCTTCAGATTTCTTTCTGGCTGAAGACTATGGATAACATGAAGAGAGCTGTTCTTGGAGGAGTGGAGATAACTTTTAGATCATCAATGCAGGAATTGGAAGAGAAGAGTAAACACTAGTAAGTCTGCCTTATCTTACGTGAAGTAATTAGAGTATCATCTGTACATGAGTGGTGGAAACCTGGGTGAGCAAAAGTTGTGCCCAATGGCCTTGACAAGCGACAAAGAAGGAGCGACTACTATTTGGACAGGAGGAAAGTTTGCAGCATTTAGTTCTTTCAGTCTGATTTGGAATCAACAATGATTATTTTACAACAGTTGCAAGCTGCAATATAGGCAAGGTGAGCAGCTGGACTTTTGGTCTTGAGCCATTCATGTAAACAGAGGTTTTATCTTTTACTGTGTTGGCATGCATTTTTGAGAACCAAGGCTTAGATGGTGGCTGAGAATATGGAATTCCTGAGGATAATTTTTGTTATTCTGTCTGAGCAGGTGTTTGGATCAGAAGAATTGAAGCAGCAGTTGGCCATTGGAAGGAAGAATAGAAGTCTTGGAGGTTGACCCATTTGGCACCCTTGAAGTGCTAAAAGGACATGGAACTGTAAAACTGGTGGGTGACGGTTGTTCTGTGGCAAAAGACACTTGTATGAAGTTGTGATCTGAGTTACCAAGAGGAGAACTGACATCCACAGTATACCTGGAAGGGGAACTTCTTAGAAAGAGGTAAAGTATTCTTTACCTTTTAGTGTGTTGGCAAATTAGAGGGGGATTGTCAAGTGTTCTGGTGGGGAGACTGATCAGTGATACATCACTGCTAATGGCAAACACCTTGGTATTCCTGCCTGATTAGTGAAACTGGAGAAGAGAAGTTAATATTAGTTGTGAAAGTTGAAGTTCTCAAGAAGGATGATCTCACTTAAGAGAGAGATAGTTAAAGAGATCAGACCAGTTAACACAGTTTGGAGAGTGACAGAGAGCATATTAAAGAGCAGATTGATTTGGTTATAAAATTTTGAGCCAAAGCAGATCAAACTGTGGGGAAATCAAGGTTTTGCAATCTCTGTCACGGTATGTTAGTTCTGGTGAATGCGCAAGTGCTACCCTCGTGGTGGAAAGAACTGTGTTATGTCTAGTTGAGGTAGACGGTGGTTGTTGAGGTTGGTAACCTCAACAACCACCATCGCTATCTCTCTTGAGGGTTCAGACAGGAAGAGTAATTCTGGTTCAATTGAATGAATATAGGTGGGGATGCACATTGTTTATATTGCTGTTTAGGCCACGGATGTTGGTGAAGTCGATGTAAATACTTTTTTTTTTTTTTGGTAAAAATCAATGTTGATGGGTTGTATAGTTTTTTTTTATGAATTTTTTTTCTATCTCGCATATAACCTCAATTTGAGGTTATCCAGTGTGAGTATAGGCCAACAGGAAGATGTCGATGCCATGCATTGGCAGATTAGCACAAGGAAGTGCAGATCAATTATCATGAGAAACTTACATTTGGGGGGGGGGGGGAACCACATACATGACATTTTTACACATAGGCATGCAACTGCCAATTTTCTCTTCAATTCCCAGCACATAGTTCAGTGAGATATGAGTTGAAAACAGCCTTCATAAATGCTTCTTTCAATGCTGCACAACATTCTGTTTGAACACAGAAGAATTCTCAAATGACTCTGATCTCATTCGAGACGCTCACTTTTTGAAAAACAGTCAGCTCTGCTGTTTTCAAAACTGTGACTCCAGTCAAACATGCACCTGCAATAATCCCTTTATTGAACTCCAAAAGATTTTGTTTTTCCTATTGTGATCAACACTGCTGAAGAATACTGACCAGTTTGATCACTTGCATTTGGTTGATAGCAGCTTTAGCTTCCCCTAATGGGTACTAACAGGGTGCAGGAACGAGAACCTAGCTGCTGTGCATTCTTAAATAGTTCCCTAGAACACATAGTGATGCACAAGTCTAAGTATTCTGCAGATACACAGCATGATATTTACATACATCTACATAAAGGTTTCTAATTCAGTCCCCAGTATATGTAAGGGAGGAAAGGGGATGGAGTAAGATGGAAGTGGAATTTGTACGGTTGAAACAAATGGGAACAGATATGAAGGTAGCAGCATGGATAGGGGAATGACAGACAGGCAGTACCAGAGAGTAGTATATGGTGAAGTGGAATCTAGGTGAATGAGGGTAACTACTGGAGTACCTCAAGGTTCTGTACTAGGGCCACTCCTCTTTAATTTGTATATCAATAATATAGGAAAGATTTAAAGGGGGGGGGGGAGAGGATATTCAGTTCTCTGCTGATGATGCAAAACTGAAGAGAGCAATTGTTGAAGGTAATGTACATATCCTGCAGGATGATTTAAACAAATTGGAATTATGGGCAAGGGATAATGATTGTCAATTTAATACTGCAAAATGTAAGACTATGCACTTTGGGTTGAAAAGATTGTGTATGGTGTATCATATTGATGGCACTGGACTGCAGGAAATTGATGAGGCTAGGGACTTGGGGATAATGGTGGACAAAGAGTTGAAGTTCAGAGGGCATATTGCAAAAGTTTGTAATATAGTTCCAGTGATTACTTGGATACTGAAAAACAGGCTAACAGGTAAAGATAGAGAAATTATTATCCCTCTTTATAATGCTATGATTTGGCTGCATCTTGACTACTGTGTAGAGATTTGGTCAACCAGGTGTCTTGGGGATCAGGTCTGTGGAATGCCCCCGTGAAATAGGTTGAAGGTTTTTGGGTTACAAAGTTTATTTGATAGGCCAAAAAAGAGGAGACATTATAGAAACATAAGATATTAAAGCGGTTTTAGAAAATTGATGCAAGGAAATTTTTCAATACATGACAAACAGAGAGAGACAGAAATAGGGGGGAATCCATGGAAGTTGTGTAAGCATGCGATTAGTAAGGATGTGCAGACTGGATTTTTTGCACAGAGAGTGATGAATGAGTGCAATGAATTGTCAGAATTAGTTGCACGTGCCCTGACAGTGAACGAGTTTAAGATGGGGTATGATAAGTTTTGTGCGTATAAAAAGTCAGTATGGGTCTTCTATAACGAGTCTCTGGACTCCATGGAGGATATCATATAATAATATTTCTTGATAGCAAAGCAAATACCTGTGGAAGTTGTATTATGTGGTAAGGAGGTGCAGACTAGATTTTTTGCTGAATGAGTGGAATGAGTTGTCAGAATTAGTGTGAGTCTCCCACAAAGTGTCTTCAGAACCCATGAAGATATGATATAATAATAATAATAATATTCCTTGATAACAATGCAAATATAATCACCTAAATTATTTGACTTACAGTTATTATATTCATTAATGTTAGTTTAACTTTAGGCAAAACATATGTAATGATTCGCAATGACTCTTACAAGCAACAAAGTTTTTTTTATCTCTCAGGTATATTAAAACTGACTACAAACCTGATAAGAATTTGGAACAATTCGCAGACCAGCAGCAACACCATTATGAAATAATGGCCACATATTCATATTTGCTGGAACATCAATGTGAGAGAGGTCTACTGTAGTATTTCTGAAAATATAAACATTTACTATAATTTACACCTGATTTCAGAAGTAATTAACATTTTACACAATAATAATTATGTTATTATTAAACACACTCTTCCATGACACTATCTTTGTCAGAAAACATGAATATCTTTGTCAGAAAATATTCAATGAAAATGCACTGACAACATTTAATGGTAGCCAATTCCAAATATTAACCATACACCATTAGAACTACTTGTCTTTCTACATGCTTTCATTTACATAGCTTCCAGGGATGATTCCTGAGCTCCACCCCATCACCCATATTTTTTTATAATGGCCCCAAAATTAAAAAAAAAAAAAACAGTGCTACTATTAATTTTGTAAATTATATATTTTTTATTTATATACTTACATTTATTAATTTTACATACATATATATATATATATATATGAAAGAATGATCATTAACTCGGTTAATATACATATTTTTTAAAAAGAATTGAATGACTAGAACCGAGATTTAAGTAAAAAGGTTTTAATATAAAAACATGACTAGTTTCGGCTTGTAACAGCCTTCATCAGGTGACATTATAAAAGAAAGAAAAAAAGAAAAAAACACTGCAGCTTAAATAAACGACGAACATCATAGAGAGTCTCTATACATAATTGATATTAAATCGTTGTGGTTGTATTTAAAGCTGTTCTTTTGTTTGTTGTATTGTTGGGAAAGTACGTGCTAGTAGCATCTCATGAACGCCAATACATGATTACAGCTGAATGACTATCTGGGAGGTTGTAGCTCAAGTTATTATTTAGATGAACAGGATTGAAGATGATTTCCCTAGATTCTATGATTTTTCTCTCTAGTTCATCATTGCAACGGAAGATGTTAGTAGATTTTTCCCAGCAGACTTTGTGACTTTGGCTTTCATCATTAGGATTAGCCGAGAAAAGGATATGACTTGATAATGCACTGGCTCGTAGCTCTTGTAAGTAATGTCCCTCATGTGTTCTTCCATACGCAATTCGACAGATTTGCCTGTCTGCCCAAAATAATAGAAAATACAATATCAGAACCTTGTTCATTCCACTTCCAAAGATCCGTTTCTTAATAAGCCACCCAAAAGCTTGTCATCATCATCTCAAACACTCTGGTGTATATAAAATATTGTGTGATTGTGATATTCCTTATTTGGAAGGAGATATACTGGCTAAGAGACTGGAAAACATCAGCATCCATCCATCCCATCATAAAAATTCAAATTGCAGAAAATTGCTTTAATTTCATGTTAAACTTTCCCCTCCCCCATTTGGATTACTTTTAACATGTTATGTTATAAGTAATTCAAATAAAATGCTGAAGAGCATAGAAAAGAGAAATGCCAAAACAACAGTTTGGCAGATTTTAGGAAAGGTAGAGGAACCAAAAACTTGACAATGAACATGATAGATTATGGAAAGAACAACAGAATTTCAAAAGCAATTATTCACATGTTTTAATGATTTATAAGAAAGAATTTAACAGTATTAATCATAAAAGCCTGTTGAATATGATGAGACCAATGGGAATATTCATCATTTCATCTGTTCACTGGGCATCCACAGATGCCGTATGGTCACTCCGATGCTTGGTGATGTGCCACACACCAGGCCTCGGCATGTAGTCCTGTTGTATACTTTTCTGAAGGCTTCAACTCTCTGAAGATCAGTCACTCCACACACACACACACACCATCCATCACACTGACAGTCTACCCCTTCCTCTTTTTCCAGGAACTTTACCTTCTGTTACTGTTCTAAGACGTCTTCCTTCTATCCTTTCAATGTGTCCAAAATATTTTAACTTTCTTCTGTCAATATCCTTAAGGGCCTTAAAGGTCTACTGATCTTTTCTAACACCCATTCAATTGTATGCCTTTCATCCTCAACAGCCTTCTGTAACATCATATCTCAAAAGCAGCTATTCTTTTCTTATCTGACTTCTTTAGGTTTCAAATCTCACATCCATAAGTCGCTGTTGGAAACACAGCTGAATTGGATCCAGAATCCTCAACTTTGTTCCTAAGGAGATATATCTATCCTTATAGATTTTAGACAAGTCTCTGACTGTTGTTTTAGCCATTCCTAATCCTAAACAGCCATTCCTAAGAAGATTAGGAATGGTTGTTTTAGCCATTCCTATTCTTCTTCTGACATCGCCTGAATTCGTCTCATTAATAATTGATTCCAGGTACTCAAACTTGCTGACTTCCTCAATTCTTTCTCCCTTAAGGTACACTTGTTTCTCAAGAGCGTCCCTGTTTGTATTTTCTTTGAGAACCATAATCTTTGTCTTGCTAGGATTAAGTTAAAGTCCTTTGTTATTAGTGATCTTGATAACTTTATCAAGAATTTGTCCTAGTTCTTCCTTGTCATTACAGAGGAGTATGGCATCATCAGCATACTTCAGATTAGTGATAATCTACCACCTAACCTAATTCCTGTCTTGAGCTCATCCAATGCTTCACGAATGATGTCCTCAGCATATATACTAAACAAGTCCTTGCCTAACTCCCTTTCCAACCTGAAGTCAATCAGTTAATCCGACACCTGTAGCTTCTTGCTCCCTGTATAAGTTGGCTATCAACCTGATAGTGTGTTAAGGAAAACCCATTCTTTTCATTACTTCCCATAGTTTCACATGCTAAACACAGCCAAAAGCTTTAGAGTAGTCTAAGAAACACATTAACAGAGAGAGTCTAAATTCTTTATATTTTTCTATGATCTGTCTAAGGCAAAAGATCTGATCTCTGGTGCCCTTACATTTCCTAAAACCTGCTTGTTCCTTGGGCATCTCTGCCTTAACTTTGGCCTCAATCAATCCTATTTAGCATGATCTTCAATAAAATTTTGCTTGCATGAGATATTCATTCAAACTAATAGTTCTACAGTTCTTGCAAGCCTGGGAATATTGAGCATTTAATTCCCTTAATTACAGAACTGTGTGACAACAACAACAACAAAAAAAAAAAAAAAGCATCAATAAAAGCAGTCTTTGGAGAAACAGTGTTAGAGTGGAAAAATGGTTTGGCAGGGGTGGTATACTGTTGCCCTATATTTTTAATGTTATAAGTTAATATGATATAATGTTATAAAAATGGCTGACTTAGATGAAGACACAGAAAGAATTAATACTGGTAGAGAAAAATAAATAATGTAAGAGATCTGAAGCTGATTCTATTAATTAAGAGAGAGAGAGGGGGAGAAAAAAGCCAGGATTAATTTAAAAATCATGTAAAAGAAAAGCGATGGCTTCTGGCAATTTGGATGAATTTATGATTGAGGGAGATAAAAAAGCAATGATAAAAAGAAAAAATTATGAAAGAGAGATGTCACTAAGGCTACCAAAGTTACAATTGTTAAAGCAATGGTCTTTACAGAGGAAGGATAAATGTGAATGCCGGATCATTAAGAAGAAAAATATGAAGGTAATTGATTAATTCTGATCACAGATATGAATAAGACTATTAAGACGCCTATGGACTGGAAGAAGGATTAATAAGGTTGTAGAAAGAAAGAAAGAAAAAAAAATATATATATATATATATACATATATATACTAGTCAGTTACATGTTGACCCTCTTTATCAATGACCTCTTGCCATCTGTCCACCAACTTCATTATACCGCATTCATAAAACTCTTAAGGTTTACTGGCGAAAAACTGATCCAGGTGTCTTTTGACAGCCTCCTCATTAGCGAAGGTTTTCCCATTCAGAGAATTCTGTAACGATTGGAATAAGTGGTAATCGGAAGGTGCCAGGTCCGGTGAATACAGAGGATGCAGAAAAACATCCAAGCCAAGACGTAACAATTTACTACGGGTTGTGAACGATGTGTGGGGTCTGGCATTGTCGTGAAAGACAACTCCTTCCCGATTTGCCAATTCAGGACATTTTGTGCTAATTGCATGGGCCAGTCACGCTGTGAGCAATAGACAATTGAATCAGTTGTTCTGCCTGACGATAACACCTCATAGTGGACACCTTCATAATCCCACCACACAGAGAGCATGATCTTCTTTGGGCGCAATCCCACTTTCGTGTTTGCAGCGGTCGCTCTTGTGCCCCCACGATCTTTTACATACCACGTTATCATACACGACCCATTTTTCATCTCCCATAATCATCTGCTTCAAAAATGGGTCATTTTCTTGGCAACATTGCACCAAATCACTGATGGACATGTGAGCAGTCATACTGGCCTCAGTCAATTCATGCAGCACCCAAACATTGAGTTTTGAAACATATCCCAGCTTGTGCAAATGGTTTTCAACGCTTATATGGGATATGTTCAGTACTGCAGCAATCTCCTGCACTGTTTGTGACAGATTTTTGTCGATGATATCCTTCACAACACTCGACTCAACCTCGGCCAGGCGACCAGCGTATCACTGATGTCGAAATCTCCAGAACAGAATTTGGCAAACCACTTTTGGCATACGCATTCTGTTAAGGCACCATCTCCATATGCGCTGGATATTTTTTATGGGCCTCCGCAGCTCATTTGCCTTTTTTGAAATAAAAAAGCAAAATATGCCGGTAATGTAAGTTATTTCCTTCCATGTCTAAAAATATGTTACACACAGGCAACTGAAGTAGGCCAAACGAAAATTCACTGAAAGGTTATGTGATGTGTCACCTTTCAACTGCACAATAGTGTTGCACAGTAGCGCAACAATAGCGACAGGCGAAGCAGTAAACTTGTACTAACGCATAAACCAAACAAACTTGTTTGCCAACCCAATATTCCTTGGAAGCACTGTTTTTTAATATGCTTTTGATGTATTATGCAAATAGATGAATCGTTGGAGAAAGCAATTATGTTAGAGAAGATTGAGAGCATAAGAACGAGAAAAAGCAGACACAGCAAAAGAGTTGAATGTACAATACAGAGCTATATCAACATGACTTGAACTGCTGAAAGAAGAGACTAAGTGAGACAGAGAGCCTATGATCACCACAAAATCTGGACATGATGAGATAGCATATAACAACAATAGAATGTTTCATATTATGACTTCAAAATCAACACACCATAAATTCCAAAGAATGAAGCTCAAGCTATAAAAAAAAATAATAATAATAAAAATATTTACTGTAAACAAATACATATGTAAAATACATGCAATTTTGTATATAAAGTTATTCGCTTTATCTTTCTAAGAAAATCTAAGTCATTTTTTTTCTGTGATTTACAAAGATTATAATATTTATAATAGTAAGTGTTACATGCTTATATGGGCATGTTTTCAAGTCTTCACTGATATATGAAGCCTTGAAAACACTGCATCCTTCTGTCTTTAACATTAATTTCATGGTGATTCCTTGGAGAGTAGATAAAGATCCAGAGAAAATGCTTTCAAAGTTCACAGAATTCAACTCTGCAGTTTTTGTTCTCCCTCAAGCATTCTTGTTTACTGGCAACAGCTGCTCCAAAACTCACAATTTACATACATGCCTACTACTGAGATTCAAAGCAAAACTAAACACTATCCCAAAAGTTACAACATGGCTGCTATTAGTATAGCAATTACATTCAGTTTTCCTTTGTTATCAGATTGTTAAAACGAACAATATTAAAACCAAGGATTTCAAAGTTGAGAAAGGTATAATGCAAGGTTGCCCTCTTTCACCTCAACTCTTTATCATCTTCCTAGAAGAAATCTGTAAAACCATAGTTGATGAAACAGGTGCAAAAATCAATGGCACCAACATAACACTTAGGGGACTCAACATAGCTACAAAAAAACTTGTAGACTATTTGATTTCCAGATATATTAATATGCATTTTCAGTACATCTAAACAGCCAACATTCTAAATATACTTCACAATGGAAAAATAATCAACAAAGGAAAACTGCTATAAACAGAACTTAGTTAATACTAAGGTAAGCAAGTTGACTATTTAAATATATATATATATACTTCCTTTGTTATCACTACTGTTGATCGACATGGAGGTTCCAGTAATGCTAAGGCAACATAACTGCATTAAAAATCGCAAACAAATAAATTAGATAATTATCAGGTAAATTCAATTTGACAGTTTATATCTAAAATTTATATTTAACATTTACAATAGTGTAAAAAACACACATAAGTAAATCACAATTCTTACAGTGTCACGAGCAGGGAAGTGATTAAGGATAAAGAAGCAATCTATTGACAAGTTTCTTGAAAAGCTGGAGAGTTGTATTCATTGGGAAAGATAGTATGAGGAAGGCTGTTCCAAAGAAAGAGGTAGATGAAATGAAGTAAGATGATGAAACATTGATTCAACATGTTTGGAGGTGAACTGTATCAATACTGACCAGTGGCTGGTCTAGGTCTTACATGGTTAGAAGAAAGTAGAAATGGTAGTGAATCCAGTGGATCAATGTGTTCACCTGGCCATTAGGCGTAATGCAGAAACAAAGCACCTAAGGAAAAATGACTGGAGGGAGTTTGTGAGAAAGGGGGGGGGAGCACCTACTGGGCAGTTTGCCTTCTGTATACCATTAAGAATTCTTAGAGAGGAATTTGGGTACACTATCCAAAATTTGAGAACAATATCCTATAGTTGGTCAGATTTATAAAGTGTTGAAAATTGCCACAAAAAAAAAAAAAAAAAAGCCACATTTTTAGAAGCTGAGGTATTTATCAATGCAATATGTTTGTCAGGATGTATTCAAGTTCAATAAGTTGTGTTCACCTGACTTGAGAATAGCAAGATCAGTGTTTAACACACTAGTTATGGCAAATGTTGAAAGATCACTCATTTTAGTAGAACAAGGTTTTTCAAATGAAGAAGAGAAATGGAGGGTGCTGTTAATAGCAAAAGTATGAGTAGGATTGGAAGCCAGAGAGAGGAAAGACTCTGAGTACAGAAGCATGTGGTACTAAAGGGATTAAAAAATAAAAAAAATCTGAGGAGAGGAAGCCATACACCATGACATGCAAAGTATGACCAGAAAGGAAGCTGGCAATTCGATCACAAAGGCTGACAGAAAGAGAGAGAGACCATACAATCAGACATAGTTTAGAAAGCCATAATGCCAGACACAATTAAATACCTTTGAGATATGAATAGCGAACACATGGGTTTCTTCAAATCTTCGTGTGGTTCGTGCATTAAAGTGGGCAAGGTTAGTGAGGAGATCTGCTGTAGAACAAATTACCTAATGGGTCTCCAAGCAGTAGAGAAGCTGTGACTTCATTACTTTTGAGAATGCTGAAGTGAGAGCAATGGGATGATAGTTTGATGGCTGATTTTTTCCTTTTTAGATACAGGCTGGATAAAAGTATGCTTTCATGTTGTTGGATAGATTTCATAAGAATATGACAGACTATGTAAGCAATATGGCATGGGTGTCAATTTTGATACACAATAGGAGGTATAATATCTGGACCAAAACATTTATCGGTATTAAGAATAAAGGATTTTTCTAATATCCTTCCGTTAAAAGATAAGAGGCATGGTGAGCAGTATCTGCTATTAGCAAGAGCCTTGGTCAGAGATTGGAAGAAAAAACTGATGGTAAGCGAGTGTAGCTCATATTTTAATGATGTGACCATCATACCATTGGGATGTGAAAGGTGAAAACAAGGCAGGGAAGAAGTTCAAGGAACCAAAAAGTTTGACTACCAGTTGAGCAGGAGGCAAGCTTATTGCACATAGTCTGCTGGGGATTAGCTAATAATTTTTAAATGCTTGTTTAGGACTATAAGGAAACTGCATTTTTAATATATACTGCAGAGAACCAGGATAAGGATGGAAGCAGAAGTTTAGAGTAGAATGGTGAATAAAGGCCCTCATTCCAGTAATGATCAGGAGAGCAAAAACATCTGACGTCGTGTCATGTCACCATCAATTTTCTGATATGTATCCCCAAGGTGTGTTCAGGTTACTATGACAGCACTACATGATTAAGTTTACATTATTATTAATCTCCTATCCTAAATTTCCCTCCATATTAGTCCATTACTTGTAAGCACTCTCATATGGTCATATCTAACATTGGTCGTCCTCTGAGTCTCTTTCCTGCCATCTTGGCAACAAACACCTGTTTTGCTAACCTTCACTCACCCATTCTATTTAAGTAGCCATCCAACTCCAGATTAGCTCTGCTGACACATTTTGAAATACTAATAATGCCAAGTTTCTTTCTAATATCTTCATTTTTAATATGATTCTGCCATTGATGCCATCGGTTCACTCCAACAACAATGTGGTCTCTAGTCTTTGATTAAGTGCATTATTTGTAATCCAACTCTCAGATCCATAACTTAAAACTGGTTTGAACACAGTCTTGTATATTGCTAGTTTGGTGTTTTGGCTAATTTCTCTCTATTCCATATAAATTTATTAGGTGGGCTACCCATCATACCAGCTTTGCTTATTCTGTTATCTATTTCCAGATTTATCCTGCCATCTTCACTGAAAATTGTGCCTAAATAACAGAAATATTTTACTTGTTCTATAGGATCTCCATTCAGAATGCAACCAAATTTTCTATGCCCTTGCCTATTTTCATAGTTTTAGTCTTTTTTTTATTGCTGATTTTCATGCCAAATTTGTTACAGCTGTTATTCAATTTAGTTAGTGTATCCTTGAGACTTGCACTAGATGTGTGTAGGATTACAACATCATCTGCATAAAGCAAAGAGCTAAGAATTTGACAGCTCAAATTCTAATATCAGGCATCATGCACATTCTTTCATAATGTGATCCATATAAATGAAAAATAAGAGTGGTGATAATGTGCATCCTTGTCATACCTCCTGATTTTACATCAAACCATCTCCCTGTATTTTTCCTTCAATTCTAACTGCTGAATGACAACTTAAATATAGAGTATGGATTGTTCTGTATAATGTTCCATACAGAGCAATCCGTACTCTATATTGTAGTGTTTTGAAAAGCTTTTCTCTGGGCAGCTTGTCGTATGCCTTTTCCAGCTCAACAAAACTTAAGTACATATCCATGTCATATTCCCACAATTTCTCAACTATTTGTCTTAAAGTGAAAATCTGATCTTGACAACCTCTATTTGGCCTGAACCCAGCTTGTTCTTCTCCAAGTTTCTCTTCCACAATTCTTTATTTTTCTATGAGAGCTCTACTCCAGTCATTAGGAATTCAACCTTCTCATAAGGCCTTCCGAATTATGCAGTGCAGCCACTGCAAAACTTTTATACCTCCATACTTAAGCATTTCTGGTCAAATATCTATTCCAGCTTCTTTTCCACATTTCAAGTTTTTGACAGTTTTTTCTAACTCAAGTATTGAGATGTACTCCTCTTTGCATTCCTCTTGAAATTTTACTAGTATGGTTCTGTGAATGCTTAGTTCATTTAACAGTCTTTCAAAGTAATTACTCCAGACATCTACGATATCCTTATCTTCAGTTTTCATGTCGCCATTGTCATCTTTGATTCCTTTTACGGTACTCTTTCCTTCATTTCTAAGTTTCTTCAATAGCCTCTAGAACCTTTTGCTACCTTCCTGATATTTATTTTCTATATTCTTACCAAAGTTTTCCCATAACTTTTGTTCTTCTACTTTTACACACAGCTTAGCTCTATTAAATTTTTTTTTTCTGTATTCTTTTAGGACATCTGCTGACTTATTCTTTCTTTCTTCTTTTCCAGAACTGCTTCTCAACTTCTTGTGTACACTATGGTGTTCTTATTTTTCTATCCTTGCAAGCAACTTCAACACATACCTCCCTAGCTGAATTAATCAATGTCTTCTTCAAAGTTTGCACTGAGACTGCAGGGTTTGGTTCTTGTTTTCAATTTGTTTCCTTTTGTCTTCAATAATGTTTGTATAGTCGAGTCTACAATTTAGTTGTAAAAGCTGCTCAACTTTAACCCTCTATAAAACTTTCTTACATACTGTTCTTTTCAATGTGATATCTATTTTTATCCTGCTTAGTACTAAGTAATAGTCACTTCCAATTTCAAATCCTCTGTCAACTCTTGTATCCTGAACGAGCATGAAGATATCACTATCAACAATGACATAGTCAATGAGGCTTTTATTCTTTGTGTCTTCTCTTCATGTGAACTTGTGCACATCTTTATGTTGAAACATGGTGTTGGTAATGACTAGTCAGTGTCCTGAGCAGAAGTCCAGCAGATGCTTAGCATTATTATTAGCTTTGCTCTTTTCTCCAAAATGTTTCTATATGCCTGGTGCGATTCATTTCCTACTCTGCTGTTCTGGTCTCCAACAAGAACTACTTTTTTCTATTTTCTTTATATCAGCTGCCTGTTCTAATGGTGCAAAAAGTCCTCCTTGGAAAATACTTCCTTGCAAGAACCTTCTGTGAGACCACAGGCACAAATAAGTTTCATTGTCCATGTCCTCATTTTGAAGTTTGCACACATAACTCTACTTGAAACTGCTTTCCAATCAAGAAGTTTATCTTCATGTTCGGTGTTGAATGCTATTGCTACTCCTTCCTTTCCTTGATCATCATTGCCTGAAAATAACATCCTATACTTATTATTTAGTAAGATCTCATCTGACCTCCTGTAAGTCTTCAAAACTGGCACCGATGTAGTGCTATAGGATATGAGGCTGAGATTATCTGGGAGAAGTTTGAGGTGTAGAAAAGAATACATGGATAAGATTATGGTCAGATTTGACAAAAGAAAAGAAGACATATAAGGTGTATTTAGAGATAAGGCTGGTTTAGAAAAGGTTCAGAGTGTTGGAAGAATGAAGAGGATTGTAGTTAGTATAATGGTTAGTAAGTTAACTACTTGCATTAGCTTATGATCAATAGCAAACAAGTCAGCTTCCTAAAGTTTGATATGTGAAGTTAGGCAGACAGTTTGTGTTATGGACATTCAAATCTCCTAAGAAGATAATCTCGCAATTTGCATAATCACACCATGTGAAATCGACTTTCAGAGATTGGTAGTCAAACAGCACAGAAAGGTTGTTTGAATTAGGAGAACAGTAAAGGCAGCTATAAAGTGAAGTAAGGAAATATTGAGCTAGGGCAAGTCAAAAAGTGAAGAATCCCTGTTTGATAGCCTTTGTCAAGCAACGTCTGATTTGACAAACGCACACACACTTTTTTTTTTTTTTTTTTTTTTTTTTTTTTTTTTTTTTTTTTCCCCTCCAGAATACATTATGAAAAATGTCAAATACTGTTCCTCACTGAATGCCAGTTGTGTTCGGTTAGGAAAAGTAGATCAGATATTGATAGTTCTTTCTTTTAGGGTTACACGGTGATCAGCACTCATATTTGTAGATTTAGGGACTCAAAAACACACGTGCTGAACAGATTATTTTATTAATTACAAATAAAATAAAACTTGACGTTTCGACCTCTATATCGAGGTCATCATCGGAAGAATACAACTGTATGCAGAACCAAGCTACATGCTCATGCTTTCTATACCAGTAAACTAAATCTACGTAGTTAATAAATCTTTTTTCTAGCCTGACCTCTAGTGATAGAAAAGAAAAACAAATGAATAAAAAAAAAAATAATAATAATAAATAAATAAAAAATAAATAAAAAATAAAAATAAATATATATAATATAATATATAAAAAAAAAAAATATATATATATATACATTATAAATAGATAAATAAATGTGGGGTTGTATAACAACATAACAAAACGTAACAAAATGTATAACAAAACGTAACAAAAAGAAAACAACTGAATTAATCAAATCCGTCCACACATGGCCCGAAGAAACGACAAAAAAATTAATACCTCAGTATGCCCGTGCGCCCAAAATTTATGGCCTGCCAAAAATACACAAATCAGGCACACCACTTCGCCCAATCGTTGAAGGAATTGACAGCCCAAATTATCACCTAGCAAAAAAATTAGCTGCCACACTCAAGGAATTGGTAGGTCAGTCCCCTTCCTACATAAAAAATACACAACATTTCATCAGTAAAATCAAAAACATTACCCTCACCGACCAAGATTTATTAGTCAGCTTTGACATAACTTCCCTTTTCACCAATGCCCCAATCAATGACACGATCTTGCTCCTACAGAACATATTTCCACATGACATCACGGCCCTTTTTGCCCACGTACTCCGCTCCGGATATTTCGTATGGCAAAACAATTTTTACCTTCAAAAAGAAGGTACAGCCATGGGCTCACCACTTTCTCCCCCAATAGCTAACTTTTATATGGAAGACTTTGAGCAACAGGCTCTAGAGACAGCATGTCTAAAGCCCAAAATCTGGCTCAGATACGTCGATGATATTTTTGCCACTTGGCCCCAAGGCCGCGAAGCTCTAAATACATTCCTTAGCCACCTAAACAAACAACACAAACGTATCCAATTCACCATTGAAATGGAAAAAAACGACTCTCTTCCTTTCCTAGACACACTTGTCACACGTCTTCCCTCTGGCTGTCTCTCCTTCTCAGTTTACCGCAAACCTACACACACAGGCCAATACACACACAAAAATTCTTACCACCACCCAACACAAAAATTAGGTGTCATAAGCACCCTTAAACACAGAGCCCTAACTATCTGTTCAAATGAACAGGCTCTAAACCAAGAATACAAAATCGTCAACCAAACATTTATCAAAAATGGATACAATAAAAAAACTATTCACAAGATCCTCCATAAAGACACCAGTAAGAACAAAAAAGATTTCAAGAATGCTATTGCCATTCCTTATGTTAGAGGCATTTCTGAAAAAATAGACAGAACACTTCGCAAATACAACATTAAAACCACCTTTAAACCCCCAAATAAGCTAAGACACCTACTCAGTTCCTCTAAAGATCCTCTTCCACACCTAGCACACCCAGGGGTATACAAAATACACTGCACATGTAACATACCATACATAGGGGAAAAACAGGGCGAACTATCCCAATCAGACAAGACGAACACAAACGACACATTAAATACCTCCACTTCGGTAAAACAGGCCTTTCTGACCATGCACTCCAAACATACCATAGAATTGACTGGAAAAATACCAAGTCCCTACACCGCACCAAAACCTGGTTTGAGAGAAAATTTAAAGAGTCTTGTGAAATGCTCAAACACAACCCAAATCTCAACAAAAATGATGGCCTCACCATTTCAAGAATGTGGAGGACCCATCTACAACCTGTATAACATCCTAAACTAGCATTAGAAAAATTCCCACTACAAGAAGACAACCTGGTGACTTGGTGAAGTGTTTAGAACATTCAATAGCAACTGAAAGAAATCATTTTGTAACTATCCAGAATATTAATACATGAGGACTCTAACAGTTTATTGTAGTTGCATTTATCTATTTATAATGTATATATATATATATATATATATATATTTTTTTTTTTATTATATTATATTTTTATTTTTTTTATTTTTTATTTTTTTTAATTTTTTATTTTTTTTTTATTCATTTGTTTTTCTTTTCTATCACTAGAGGTCAGGCTAGAAAAAAGATTTATTAACTACGTAGATTTAGTTTACTGGTATAGAAAGCATGAGCATGTAGCTTGGTTCTGCATACAGTTGTATTCTTCCGATGATGACCTCGATATAGAGGTCGAAACGTCAAGTTTTATTTTATTTGTAATTAATAAAATAATCTGTTCAACACGTGTGTTTTTGAGTCCCTAAATCTACAAATATGAGATATTGATAGTTGTGTATATCATTAATGTTTATATTGATGCCCCTAGATAACAATAGAGGTGGATGAAGAAATGTTTTATATTACATGAAATTTTGATGGGTTTTTTTGTGTAAATTTTTTTTTATCAGAAATTATTTCACATCTGTATCGATGCTAGCATACGTTTGGTTATCTTTGATAGTAGAATTTGTATAGGAAAAGTAAGGAATATTGGACATGGAGAGGAAATGAGGGACACACACAAGTACTCCAATCAAAATGTGGGCTTAACAGTGCCACTACATTCTGCTATACTCAAACTCCTCCAGGTATCACCTGGCAGAATAAATAGTAGCAGGATTATTTGCTATCTGATCCAGATGCCCCCATGTGGCACATCCATCAGGTTCAGTCTGATATACTATCTAGCAGACAGCCTGTGAAAACTGCTTTTTGTAACATCAAATGGAGGAAAGGAAATGTACATCTTTTAACTAATGTGTGCATAAACCTCAAGCCAATAGAGCCATTTGCTAGTTGACTATTGCAAAAACAATAGAGATCTGCATGTTAACTTTGGTGTAAAAATGTGTGATCGAAATTTGGAGCAGCATGCTAACATCAAATTTTGTGTGAAAATCGGCAAAACTGCTACTGAAACATTGGAGCTGTTGAAAGTAGATGCTCTGAAAAAGACAAGTGTCTTTGAGTGGCATAAGAGTTTCAAAGGAAGGTGGGTGAGAAGATGTGAACGCAGACCCCAGAAGTGGGCAGCCAAAAACAAAAATGATGGACGCATATGTGAACAGAGTGCAAGATTTGGTATGGTCTGACAGACGATTTAGTGTCTGATTAATGGCTGATCAATTGCAAATGAATCGAGAAAGGAGAAAAAGACCTGAATTGTGGCCTGACAAGATCATCCATTACAACAATGTGCTAAGTCATTTCTGGCCAAAAAATCTATTACTGAATTAGGTCATCCTGCTTATTTACCTGACTTAGCTCCCTGTGATTTCTGGCTGTTTCCAAAATTAAAGACTGTGCTTAAAGGACAAAGATTTTCTGACATTGCTGATATCTAGCATAATGTGATAAAGGAACTCAAGAATATTCTGGAGAAAGAGTTCCAGGCCTGTTTCCAAAAATGGGAACACCATCTAAATCAGTATATAAATGCACAAGGAGAATACTTCGAAGGCGACAGTAGCCAGTAATCTATAATTCCAAATGTAGGTGTTTTACAGGGCATTCTGAGAATTAAATTGTCACAACTCGTACACAGGCAAGATATCTTCTTGACTACCCTGCTACTATATATTCTCTGTCTCCTCATTTTTGCTAATTACCATATATGAGCATAGAATCAAGATGAGGTCTTATTCCCTTGTAAAGTAGAAGAGTATTTTTTTATACACCCTCTGTCCAAAAATAAACCAAACTTTTCAAAAATAGAAAAACTAGAGGTGCCACCTGTTGTATCTTTTTGTTGTCAAAAGCAGCAACTTTCATTAATGTTGTGTCAACTGTTTATGACATTTGTTTCATTAGAAGCCGAGTTATAGTGCCATGAGTGACAGTGTGTTTTGCAGAACGGTCGGAAAATGAGTTTCAAACAGAGAGCAGCGATTGGCTTTGTGTTAAACTTGGTAAAAGTTTTACCGAAATGCATCAAATGCTTCAAAAAGCATACGGTGATGAATGCTTATCCCGTACTCAAGTTTCCGAGTGGTTTAAGCAATTTCAAAGTGGTCGTGAGCTGCTTGAGGACGACGAAAAGCCGGGATGTTCAAAAACTGGACTGAGCAAAGTTAACTTCCAAACAGTGAGGATTTCATCAAAGAAAATCCGAAATCGACAGTGAGATTGATTGAAGATGAATTGGAGATTCCAAAATAAACTGTGCACAACATTTTGACTGAGAGTTTGGGCCTTCGTAAACTAAATTCGCGATTTGTTCCCCACAAGTTGACCAACGACCAAAAAATGTATCGAATGCAAGGACCTCATTAAAACCGCTCGTAAGGATTCAAACTTCATTGAAACGATCGTTACTGGTGGCGAAATGTGGTGTTTTGAGTATGAGCCCAAAGCAATGCGCCAGAGTTCCGAGTGTAGACCGCCAGAAGAAGGGCATCCGAAAAAAGTCACTTGCAGAATTCAAAAGTAAAGACAATGCTGATTTGTTTCTATGATTCCATTATCCACAAAGCATTCGTTCCGCCTTGCCAAACAGTCAATGGTAAGTTTTATCTCGAAGTTTGAAGCGATTGATAGCAAGAATCTGTCGCATAAGGCATGAATATCATGATGTAGGCAGCTGGTCACTTTTGCACGATGATGCACCATCTCATCATTCGAACATTGTGAGACAATTTTTGAGCAAAACCAAGTTTATGTGTTGGACAACTCACCGTATTCACCTGATTTAGCACCCTGTGACTTCTTTCTCTTACCCCCGACTTCATTTGCTGATGAAAGGAAAGCAATACGACACCATTGAAAGCGTTCAAGCAGCAGTCACCACAACTCTCAACAGTATCCCAAAAACCAATATAAAAAACTCATTTAACGAATTAATTAACCATGTCAAACGCTGTATCAAAGCTGAGGGAGAGTATATTGATTGAAATAAATGATTTGAATAATTATAATTGCCTGTATTTATTTTCAATCAAAATTTTGGTTTCTTTTTGGACAGAGGGTGTATATGACTGCCATTCATATAATTCTAAGCCTAGAGTGTGTAAGTTTGGCAAGTAGGATAAGAATTTTTTTTTTGTTCGTTTTATATATATATGTATATATAATATTGTTGGATTCTAAATGAAGAGAAATGAAAATTAATAATACTTCTTTCAGAATCCAACATAATCCTCCATGTCAAAGGCAAGACTTTTAAATATTATTTATTGTTTATCTCTTGCTTATAGTGTATTATTCATATAATTGCCTTGAATTTTGTTTATTATTATTTAGTAATATAATCTTAAGTAATGTAATAGTAATAATAAGGCTCTGTATAAAAATATTATTCTTTTAATTTACTTTATTATATAATAATATTATAAGAAGCTGTGCATATATGTTATAGAATTTGTGTTTATTATGATTGAATGTGATTTATATGAACTATGGATTATTTCTTTATTTGTATTTCTGAAAGAGAATGTACATATGTAAGTTTAATGTACCCTATGTGAACTATGATATTTTTTATTTAACATAACTGAAAGAGAAAGTAATTTTATGTAATTCTTCTGATTGAATTTGATTGGCTATTGTCATGGAAACGGAGTTAATTTTAGATAGCGCATGCATGGAGCATGAGCTATGGTATTCGAAGGGAGAAGGAGTTGATATGAGCTGAATTGGCTAGAACCGGATTTTGGCAGGAAGAATGAAGGCATTTTACTTGGAAAACGAAAGTAAAGAAGGGAAAGCTTATGGACAGCAAGGAGTGAAGTAAGGGGTGGCAGTAAAGTGAATTTGGAAATGCTATAAATAAATTAAGAAGGGACTGGGAAATTAATAAGCAATTAGGAATATTTCTACGGAATTCTAAAATTACGCTGAATTCCAATTGTTTTGAGGAAGAATAGAGCAAAGCTGAAATTAATGCGTAGAAGAAAATAAGGAATAAGTAGATTACCTGAAACGAGTGTGTCAAGACTTGTGAAGCTCTATGTTTAATATTTCAGTTATATAGTGAAGATTCCTTTTGAATAGTGTTACTTCAAAGTGATAGTTAACTTCAGTTTTATGTGTGCCTATAGTGAATCCAATGTGCAAAGGATGTAACCCGGTAAGAGCAGTCCATTTTTTTATATTTCACCGTGAAGAAATAAGAGTTAGCTCCGCCCGATATATCTTAACATTAACTGTGGCGTTCTACTAAAATTAGCCGAAGTATGGAGCTTTAAAGTGTTTCCCCCTTGAAGTGATAACTGCCTCATAATTGTATTAAGTGTTTGTTGACTAAGAGAGAATTAGAGAATTCTACTTTAAGAATATTTACTGTAAGATTCTGTAACATTGAACTGTGTGAACCATTTTTAATTATTCGGAAGAATGTAAAATTGACAGCTGGATGTCTGATGCCTAATGTTTTATGTTTGTTATGAGTATTTGAACTAAGTTGATTTGCATTATCTTGTTTTCAAAGTTATACTTAATGTACATGTTATGTAACCCTGCATTAAATGTTTTGTTTTATTGATTCCAATTTTGCCTGGTTCTCTTTCATTGCACCGCTCATAAAGTTTATTGGACCTTGCGGAAGCCTTAAATGGTAATATTAACCTCGGCCTGTAGAAAAGTAAGATTGCAAAAGTTAGTCGATGATTGATTCCACTATATTATACAGACTAATCTGAATATAGGGTGGTGCAGGATAATATAAATTTCTCTATATTTAGATCAGTAATCAACCAACAATTAGTTAAGAAAAAACGGATAATTTAAATAAGAATAACGTTCCAACAAGATGCCGGATTCAAAGCCAGGATGTACGATCCAACAATATATATATATATATATATATATATATATATTTTTTTTTTTTGCATTTTTATTTATTTTTACATAATCTGTCTGGAGATCCTGCTCTAGAAACCAAACATGGAATGTTTTCAGGCCCAAAAATAAGTGGGGCTGTGGTCTTGTTACAAACCATGAAATTCATCTTTGGCCAAATGAGAATCACAAACATCCAAGCACATGGCACAGTTAGAACGCACACTGCTTGGAGAATGGATATGCTAACCACTCAACCAACAAGACCTTATTCCTACAACTTGAACTTTGAGGATAGATAGGATCCAATAATTGAAAGGTACTGTTCCTTGTAGACATGCAGACTTGTGACTCCAGTGAGGAACACTGACAAACAAACACCTCATTCCATAGAGGACTGAGCAAAAAGAATATTCAATTATTCCTTCCATTTTTCTCTTAGCTGACAAATATGTGCAAGGAATGTAAGTTTTTTTTGTCAAAAAGAGGGTACTAAAACTTCATTCTGTTGTTACTGGGATAAAGGTTTGTCCCATCCTTTACTCTGGGTCTGTTTGTTTGTCAATGAGGTGTGGTGTTTGTGTGGTGGAATGAGGTGTTTGTTTGTCAGTGTTCCTCACTGGAGTGAGGAACACTGACAAACAAACACCTCATTCCATAGAGGACTGAGCAAAAAGAATATTCAATGACTCCTTCCATTTTTCTCTTAGCTGACAAATATGTGCAAGGAATGTAAGTTTTTTTGTCAAAAAGAGGGTACTAAAACTTCATTCTGTTGTTACTGGGATAAAGGTTTGTCCCATCCTTTACTCTGGGTCTGAATAATTAGTGCATTTTTGGCAGAAGTCCAAAGAGACTTTTTTTTTTCCTGCAGAACATCCAAGGAGTGCATAGTGAAAGAACGCATCAAAGATATTTGACTTCTAGAAATTGATGAAGAAAATACACATGAAACACACTGGGAAAAATAATTCAGTATGCAGCCACAAAACATGTTCACACAATGAGAAGACCAAGGTAATTATGGATTTCACAGTTAACTCCAGATCTGATCAAGAGGAGGATGACGAGGTTATGATATTACAATGCAGAGTCTAAGATGAAGAAGCATAACTACAGGAATGTATGGACTAGTTCATGAGCTTAAAAATACAAGTTTATGTCCAAAGTAAATGTTATCGGGAACATAAATGGAGTAATTCTAATGGAAGAGGAGGAGAAAAGCAAATGGAAAGAGACTTACTGTGAGGAACTATATGGTAGAAAGTTGAAGAAACTTAGGAGAGATCCCTCAAGTGGATTCTGAGTTGGGTAGGTGTACTTATGCATGAAATTAAAAGAGCAATAAGGAAAACCTAATAAGGCTCAGCATGAAGAAAATTCAGGCAAAGATAGTTATACAGTTTTAGTTTGTTTGAGACTTCCAAAGGCCAAGAATAACCTTTTTAAGGAGCCAATGGAGTGTTCTGATCTGTGTATTGGTGGATCACAGAAAGTCTATAGAAAGGTAGGTAGAACGATCTTTTAGTAAGGAGGTAAGTTTACCACTGAAATGTAATTGGTTTAAAACCATAATGGCATTTCCCTTATCTGCTTTCGTTATTACTGTTTTGTTGTTGATTTTAATTTCTTGATCCAGTTTATCTTAAAAAAGAACAACAACAGTCTTCCATTCCTAGACACTGATCACACGCCAGTCTGATGTATCCCTGGCATTCTCCATTTACGGGAACCCCCCCCACCACCACCACATACACACCCAACAATATGGGATTATAAAAAAACCTTATATAACAGGGCAAAATTAATCAGGTCTGATAGCACTACTCTAACTACTGAATTTGACCATATTCTCAGCGCTTTCTTAGCTAATGGCTAGAATCCCCCAAAAAAATATAAAAACTATTAATTATATGAGGAGCCAAAGGCTTAAATTTGGCATGAACTTATTTAAGTTAAGGGATATTACGTCCCATATTTTTTCTTAGCTGAATAAGAAACTCAAAGACTTTCATTCCGAATAGAAACTATATAAAGTTCGGCAATTCCAAGCGTAAGCAAATAACCTGGATAGTGCAGCACCTGACTCATTTGATAGTGCAAGCTGAAGCAACTCATAGTAAGGGTGGAGCAAGCTCCGATCACTATTTTTGGTATTTACCCATAATGTGAACTTAGCTCCTAGGAGCTGTATTACTGTTCTACATTATGAGAGAAGTCACTACCCAGACCGGTTTCAACCTTCATTCAGGTCTCATCAGTGAGTAGGTAGACCTAGTTAATACTAAGTTTGTAGCGAACAGAACTTACACCGCTTCTATGAGAATTGCCAAGAAGGTGTCCTAATAAATTACTAATTATATGAAGAGCCAAAGGCTTCAATTCGGCGACATGAACCTATTTAAGTTAATCGGAGCAAGCTCCGATTAACTTAAATAAGGATCGGAGCTTGCTCCACCCTTACTATGAGTTGCCTTAGCTTGCACTACCAAATGGGTCAGATGCTGCACTATCCATGTATTTGCTTACGCTTGGAATCGCCGAACTTTATATAGTTTCTATATTTGGCATGAAACTCTTTGAGTTTCTTATTCAGCTAAGAAACAATATGGGATGTAATACCCCTTAACTTAAATAAGTTAATGTCGCCGAATTGAAGCCTTTGGCTCTTCATATAATTAGTAATTTATTAGGACACCTTATTGGCAATTCTCATAGAAGGGATGTAAGTTCTGTTCACCACAAACTTGGTATTAACAAGGTCTACCTACTCGCTGATGAGACCTCAATGAAGGTTGAAACCGGTCTGGGTAGTGACTTCTCTCATAATGTAGAACAGTAATACAGTTCCTAGGAGCTAAGTTCACATTATGGGTAAATACCAAGAATAGTGATATCAGAGCTTGCTCCACCCTTACTATGAGTTGCCTCAGCTTGCACTACCAAATGGGTCAGGTGCTGCACTATCCAGGTATTTGCTTATGCTTGGAATCGCCGAACTTTATATAGTTCGGCGATTCGGCTAAGAAACAATATGGGATGTAATATCCCTTAACTTAAATAAAAACTATAACTGTAATTCCCCTCCTCTCCCCTTTTCAGAGCAGAGATTACTCAAGATCTATCACCATTCCATAAATCTGGGGCACTTAAGAAAAATTGACAAAAATCTAAAGGAAATGCAACCTTAGAACCACATGAAAAATTGGCATTCTTTATCTGTTTCACCAGACACCAACCACATTACCTATACCTACCAAGTTCCCCTTGCAGTTACAAACTCTACTACTATGGCCAAACAGGCAGGACAGCCTGTATCAGAATTTCTTAGCACAAGGACGACATCCAGTTCCACCATTACAGCTACTCAGGACTTTCTGACATTGCTTTGGACATCCACTACAGAATATGCTTGAAGAAGGCCACTCTATTACGCTGCAGCAAACACAAATATGAGGGGCTATTCCTTGAATCTGCTTCAGTCCTTAAAACTTTCCAAACCTCAACAAATTTGGGTGCATGAGTGCAAACACTCATTCTCGGATCTTCGGCCTGCTGGCCAAGACCCAATCTAGCCCACAAAGCCATTTAAGACTCCAGGCATGATCTTTACTTGCCTTTCTTCAGCCTAATTTGCCCAGCATCTGCATGCACATATCACTGTTTTTGTGATCCCTGATGATGGGTAATATAAACATTGTCCAAATATGGGAAGGTATTGTAATTAATATTTTAGTATATGTTGTTATTTCCTGAAAAATAATAGTTACAGAGGATGGGCATTACTTCAGCCACCTTAAGAGCTGAAAGATGACAGTTAAAGCTTCAAGAAAATCTTGGTACAGGGTCATGAACAAGAATTCCTGTAACATATAAAGTCTGGAGTGACCAAATCAGTATCTGCTGCCAGTTAGTGTAATAATAAAACTGATCTTTGACCTCACAAACTATTACGTTAGGGGGGGGGGGGTGCATTCATTCAATCAAATGTTTGCACAGAATAGTTATCATAATACATGCAACTAAAATCTCTTTCTCAATAAATACAACTAAATACATAAATGCAACTTTCAAAGTACCTACTTTTAAACATAATATGCTATTATGTTTAAAACTGTATATATCACATAACAAATGTTAAGTTCAAGTAAGTGAACTCAATGAAAACACATCTGAAATCAGTTAAAACATACATAATTCTGATTCTAAAGCTGTCACAAACCCTTAACATATCTCTCATATTTGTGTTAAGAAAAATTATGCTTATGCTATGCTATACTATAGAAAAATAACCAAAAAAAAAAAAAAAATCTATAATACCTTGTAGGTGATCTTCCTGTAAGGCACAGTTTTGGAATTGGAAGCGTCTCTGTAACAACAGGCCTACAAGTTCTTAATGTAAACATTCCTCTGTTAAACAAAATCAAAATTTAAACAAAACTGTCAGAATTTACCGAACAATATAACAATTAAGGGCATATTTATATTTAGTTTTGCACTCAGCTTTAAACTAATTATATAATTTTAAAAAAGTGAAATATCGTAAACGTTTAAATAGTAACTGTATATGATAGCCTAGTAACTTGGGTTACCTTTAACACCCCAACCGGCCATGACGTCTATAGACGTCCAGCAAAACCTGGATATGATTCTGTAACACCTATTGAATAACATGGATAAGAAGTGCAACTTAGTTTCACTATTTCATCCACCACGGCCGGTAGACAGGTTAATCAACAATCTGTGAAAAAGATTACAGTACATAATTATGCCAACTCATATAATTATTCCATATCCAATAGTACCTAGGTACCAGTGCAATGAAATCAAGTTCACAGGTTGCAAAATTTGGAAGGATAAGATTGGGGTTATTTCAAATGACAGATGAATCAACTAAGTCTGTGAAGCCAGTGTACTATTATCTCTTTCATCTGAGCATGTTCTAACTAATTTGCTTATTTTTCAAGATGAAAAGCCGAACTCTCCAAGATGGAAAACTTGTCACACCCACTGAAACACCATCAACAGAAAAATTCTATTTTGTCCAGTCTTCAACTGCTCGCTGGCAAAATCTACTCATACAGGTGAGTGTGCATTTGTCATGCCATATATATACGTGTGTGTGTGTGTGTGTGTGTGTGTGTGTGTGTGTGTGTGTGTGTGTGTGTGTGTGTGTGTGTGTGTGTGTGTGTGTGTGTGTGTGTGTGTGTGTGTGTGTGTGTGTGTGTGTACACACACATTAGTTTTCTTTAATGTTACAATTTCAATTTGCAATTTTTGTTTATTCTCAATAATTTTTTAGATATATACAAGGGTGGTCTGCAAGGTTCTTGGCCTAACAACAAAAAAATGAATCTATAATTTCAAAATACATTCCTTCCAGCAATGCTTCAGCACCATTATCCAGTGCCTGTAGTGGTTCTCAGTAAGATCTGCAAAATACCCCTCTACAGCTGCAATCACCTCTTGATTCGAAGAAAAACGCTTACCTGTGAGGAAGAGTTTTAGTTTTGGGAAGAGATAGAAGTCAAATCGAGCAAAATCTGGTGGAGAATAGGGTGGATGTTCCAACAATTCATAGTGCAGATCCCTTAATTTTACCATTGCCAAAACACCTTTGTATGCAGGTGCATTGTCCTGATGAAAGATAATTTATTTCTTCTGCAAACCGGGTCTTTTCTCACTAATTTTTTCATCTAGTCTGGTTAAAAGATCGGAATAATATTCCCCGGTTATTGTTTTACCCTTTTCAAGATAATTGATAAACAAAATGCCTTTAGCATCTCAACACCAATGCCATGACCTTTCCTGCTGATGGAACCGACTTTATTCTTTGGGGCTGAACAACTGGCTTCTGTCCATTGTTTTGACTGCAGTTTGGATTCTGGTGTGTAATGGTGAATCCAAATCTCATCCATAGTAATAAATCGATGCACAACATCAGTTTTATTCTTGTTAACATAATCTAAGCACTGTTCAGAGATTTTCATGCAAGCGCATTTTTAATCTACTGTGAGCAAGCATGGCACTCATCTTGCGCAAAGCTTTTTCGTTTACAATTCTTAATGCAAAATATATCCTACAAATTCTTTTGAAATGCCTATAGTCTCAGCAATTTCATGTGCTTTGACTCACCAGTCATCCAATACCAAATCATGCACTTGCTCAATGATTTCTGGTGTTGTTACACTTTTTGGGCATCCTTCACGTGGATCATCTTCAAGGCTGGTATGGCTATGTTTAAACTATTCAGTCCATTTCTTAATTGTCAAAAATGAAGGAGAAGAGTGCCCATAAACTCTTATGAACTTCAAATGAATTTCTTTTGGCGTTAAACCTTCTTTTACAAAGAATTTTGTAACTGTACGATACTCAATTTTATCCATTTCAATTGATACAGACAACACTTTTGCTTCAGACAGCTGTATAAAACAAACTACTTGATAGAATGACTTGCAATTTCACATGGATGCACCAACTTCGGGAAAAAAAAAAAAAATCTTGCCAATATTGTTCCAGTCCATGGTCAAGGGAAAGAACTTTTCAGACCACTCTCAATTTCCATTCCTGAATGGCAATATGTATCTGAAATGCCATTTACCTGAAATCATCATCGTCAATTTCTTGACATTATCTAGGGTGTACAAAATACTATGATAGTTCTACATGATTATATTTGTATTTTTCTAATCTCCTATCAACAATTTTTCTCCAAATTAGTCTATCACTTGTCAGATCAAATGTTGAATTGTGAATTTCTGTCTTTGACATCACTTCTGACTACATCAATCCCCCTAAATTGTGTCATCCTCTGGGTTGTTTTCATGCCCTCATGGAAAACACTTGTTTTGCAAATTGTTCTTCTTCCATTCTGTCACTTTACACTTTAGATTATTTCTACTCATTCCTGAATATCGTTCCATATTCCTGACGCCTAACTATATCATGTTCCTTTCTTCCTAACATCCTCATTTTTTAAGATGATTCTGCCAATGAAGCCACTTATTCTGTTTTTCTCTCTCTCTGTCCTGATTTTTCTCAGAATTCTTATATCTTCGGTCTCTAATTTTTGATCAACTGCTTTATTTCTAAATCAAATCTCACACCAATAGGTAAAAACCAGTTTGAACAGCATCTTGTATAATTTCTCTTTCATTTCACATAAATTTATTCAATTCGTTCCATGCCAGCTTTGCTTATTCTTGTTTAATTCCACATTTAGTTTGCTATCTTCACTAAAAATTGTGCCTAAATAGCTGAAATATTTTACCTGTTCTATAGGTTTCTCCATTGAAAATGCAGTACCAGCTTTATGTTCCTGCCTATTTTCATAGTTCCGATCTTTTTATGGCTGATTTTCATACAACAAAATTTGTTGCAGCTGTTATTCAGTTTAATTAAAGAATCCTGGAGACTTGCATTGGATTTATTTAGGTACACATTACTGCATAAAGTTTATTATATATTGATTCTTATGTTAGGTTTAATACCACTTTCTTTCATACCGTGAACCATATAGATAACGAATAACAATGTAGACACTGTGCACCATTATCTCATGATTTTAACCATTTATTAAACCATTTTCCTGTACCTCTTTCGATTGTAAGTGGTGACTTACAACTTAAATATAGACTATGTATTGTCCTGTATAATATTACATTTACACATATAACAAAGGCAACTTGTTATATGAATTTTCTAGATCTACACAACTTAAGTACAGATGCTCATCGTGTTTCCATGATTTCTGAACTTCATTTTGTAAAGTGAAAATCTCATCTTGACAACTCATATTTTGCCTTTACCCAACTTGTTCTTCTCCGAGTTTTTTTCCACAATTTTTCTTCCCTTCTTGAAAAGTATGATTATGTAAATTTTATCTGGAAGAATCAGTAGAAAAATGCTTCTGTGATTTTCACATTCAGTTTTATTTCCCTTTCTTACATATGGGTACTATGAGAGCTCTACTTCAATCATGCAGAATTCAATCTTCTGGCCATGCCTTCTGAATTATACATTATAGCCACCATTGGAAGTTTTATACCTCCGACCTGAGTATTTATGGTCAAATATTGTAGGGATGTGCAAAAGCAGGATTTGGTTGAAGCATATGCTGAATTAAATTTTATGAATAAATGTCTTCATAAAAAAATAAACATTAAAAATTGATAAACATTTTCAATAAGTATGTTCCCCCCCCCCCCACAAAAAAAACAAAAAACATTTCTTTATAAAATTAAATTAACTATGCTCCAGACAACCCGTGTGGGGATACCTGTAACCCCCCATCCAGCGTGTCCCCTGGTGGCAGATTGGGGAATGCGCATCATAGTTTACTATGAAGGGTAGGAGGGAAATAAAATACCTCCCACAGACCAACAGGATAGCACTTCCCTCATAGGCCGGTCTGGGGGCCTCGAAGGTGGCAGCCACACCACCAGACTCGGGTGCTGAAGGCTAATCCCCTGCATACCTTAAAATTTCACCCATTAAAAGAAATAACAAAGAGATAGCCGAACTGCCTAAATGGTTAACAACAAAGTGAGGAAAAAGGTACATGAGATACGGAACATGGAACGTTAAAAGTCTACATGGAAAAGAAAACGAATTAATAGATGAATTTAAAAAATCAAGATTGGATCTGCTAGCAGTCACAGAAACAAAAAAGAAAGGTCAAGGTTGCCAGAAAATGAAAGATGGGTATATACTTTTCTATTCAGGGGTAAACCCAAGAGAATGAGGAAAACAAGGGGGTAGCTCGCATAATTAAACCAGATCTCAAAGAATATATTACTAAATGGCAACTAATAAACGAAAGGTTGTTGACAATCACTATAGATTTTAAATCAGACAACCAAATCTTCACTGTAATTGTTGCATATGGCCCAAACGATAATGCTAATAAAGAAATTAAAGATGAATTCTTCGAACTCTTACAAAAAAACAATTGAAGAAGTTCAAGGGCATCTCATACTACTAGGAGACCTTAATGGCCAGGTAGGGAATCAAGTAGATGAAGAAAGGAAACAAGTGTTGGGAACACAAGGAGAAATAACCCGGAATAATAATGGAGAAAGAATAATAAATCTTTGCCTTACAAATAATTTAGTAATAGTGAATACTATGTTCAAGCATAAAGAAATCCATAAGTTTACCAGGGAAGAGCCCAATAGAAACGAAAAATCTATAATCGACTATGCCATCATGAGCAGATTGTACTACTGGAAGTATACAAAAAATGCATGTCTACAGAGGTCATGAAATAGGCAGTGACCACTACTTATTAGTATTGGAAACAATCCATAAAATAAAAGTTGAAAAATGTAGAAAAAGTAGCAAGGAAATAAATGTTAAGATAAAGAACTACAAACTGAAGAAAGAAGAAACAGCCAGAAGTAGAAAAAGAGATATATGAAGACCAAGATATATGAAGACTATGGTACATGTTCAAAACACTTTTTCTAGAAACAAGCAAAGAAATTTGTGGTGTATCATTAAATAATAAACAGACGAAACATAAAACACCCTGGTGGACTGAAGAAATTAAAAAGAAAAAGCAATTATGGAAGAGATATATAACATCAAAGCTGCAGGTTGATAGAGAACTATACAACAACCAAAGAAATAAAGTTAAAGCCTTAGTGAAAGAAGAGAAAAGAAAATGCTGGGAAGACTTCGGACATACTATAGAACAAAATTTTAAAGGAAACCAAAAACTCTTCTATAATGTTTTAAGAAGAATGAGGTCAGAGAAAGAATGCCCCATAAAGTTTATCAAAAATAAGGATGGAAAGTTACTCACAAATTCCAAAGACATCATGGAAAGATGGAAACAGTACTTTCAAGAATTATTGCAAGATGCAAGACATGGAAAAAATAGAACCCTAAGGGCAAGACACACAAACAAAATAGAAGATCAGAGTGAAGAAATTCGTGCAAATGAACTGTTAGCAGCAATAAATAAAATAAAACTGGGCAAATCAGCAGGCCATGACCAAATAACATCAGAAATGGTAAAGAATTTAGGAACGAAAGCCATAAAATTTCTATTACACCTATTCAATATTGTATGGAAAAAGAAGATTATTCCCAAAGACTGGGAAGTAGTTATAATAATCCCTATATTTAAGAAAGGAGACAACCACAAATGTGAAAACCATAGAGGAATTTCGCTTTTAAGCATTCCAGGAAAATTATATGCCATATTTTAGAAGCAAGGCTTAGGAATCAAATAGAGGATACACTGGATGAAATGCAATATGGAAATGCAATAAGTGAGATAGTGTATTGGTCGATTTCATGGATCCATCCATATTTTATAGCCAAATGTAGAAAAAAACTTAAAACTTATAAAAATTTACTGGAGAGTTTCTATGGACATAACCTCATAGGATATCTGCTATATAGAGATATCTGATTATCTTACATTAATTTTTTTAATGTAAAATAATCGAAGCTCAGAGCATTTTTATTAAAAAAAATCTGCTGTTATCATGCCACTGACAACACTAAAAATAGTCTGTTAGTCTATGTTCAAAATATGTCAAACTTTTATTATTTTATATAAAATAATTAATTTTATATTACATACATATATAATTTTATATAAATATAAAATTATATGTGTGTCTAATAGCAACTTTCAGTATGTCAAGAACTTTGAAAATTAAAATGAAAGAAATACTGAGAAGTCATTAATGAGTCTCGGATCGTTTATACTATAATAGATAGTTACTAAGTGAAATATTAATCATCATGCCTATAAAGGAATTTAACTCCGGTTACTATTTTGTGAAGTGCAGAGCTTTTTTTTTTAAGTAATTGTAAATATTCTGAAAAAAAATTAAGAAAATTAACTTACCTTCCAACTGGAAGGGCCATAGTTCGAATACAGAGTGTATATAAATGCCTTTCCTGTTCTTCAATAAATTCATGATCGCTACATCAAAGATTTATCATAATAACTAAAAATTAATTTTGAGAGAACTGATACTAAAATGTAAAGCATACACACAGAGAAAGAGAGAGAGAGAGAGCAAGTAATTATAAACACCATTTACAGTGTAATCTATGCACATTATTTGTTCATTCAAAGCTACAAGTAGAATAAATAACAATGTATGTAAAAAAAATTCAGAAGTTAAAAAATAGCACACTGCAACTATAACACCTGAAATATAAAAACACATCCCAACACAACAGAGTTCAAGATTGATACTTTCAACATAAGAAGCATCAATGGAAAAGAAATGGAAATCGCAGAAGAAATGGATAAGTACATGATTGAGAACAGACATGACTGAAACAAAGAAGACAAAATCAGAAGGGATCTTTTTAAGCGACATATGCAAAATGTTATATTTAGGCAATAATAATCAGAGAAAAGAGCAAGTAGCTATAGTATTCAAAACTAAATATGAGGATAATCTTCTTGAATTCCAGACAATATCAAATAGACTGATGTCGGCAAATATCAGAATGAGAAACCGTACAATGATACTTATGGTCCCACAGGAGATTTTACCAAGAAAGAAATGGAGGAATTTTTTGAGGCATTAGAGAAGGCAGCTGATAAAATGTAAAAGTAAAAGTTGGCCCTTGTTGAAGATCTAAACAGCAGAGTAGGAAATGACTACCAGACATATAGAAATGTTTCAGAAAATTTCAAGAAAGGAGCAAAGCTAATAATAATGATAAATGCCTGCTGGATTTCTGTTCAGAACATGGATTACTAACACTGCATTCCAACATAAAATTGCATACAAATTCACATGGAGAGAAGATGCAAGAAATAAGAAAAGTTTCATTGACTATGTTATAGTTGACCAAAGACTAGAGACCGCAGATATGAGAGTCCTGAGAAAGATTAGAGGCATGAACAGATGGCATCAATGGCAATATCATATTAAAAATGAGGATATTAGGAAAGAACTCGACATTGTCAGCGTCCAGGAATGCGTTAGCAGAGCTAATCTCAGATGGTATGGTCACTTAAATAGAATGGGAGAGGAAAGATTAGCAAAACAAGTGTTCTCTGCCAGGTTGGCAGCAAAACGACCCAGAGGAAGACCAAGATATAGATGGATTGATATGGTACAAAGTGCCTTAGACGATAGAAATATAAGATCTGATAATGTTGGAGTCTTGACAAGTAACAGACTGATTTGGAGGAAAATTGTAGATAGGAAGTTAGTAATGATGTAATTTTTTCATGTAGTACTGTCATATCCTGTACACCCCTTGAGGGTACATGGCAGGAATTTGATGATGATGATGATGATGTTATAGTTGATAGTGATGTTTTCCCAATAGTTCAGGACACAAGAATATACAGAGAATTTGAAACAGGAAGTGAACACTATTCAGTTTTGAGCAGGATAAAATTGAATTTCATATTGAAAAGAAGAGTATGCAAGAAAGTTTTAAAATGAATCAAGGTTGAGCAGCTTTCAAAGGTGAACTGTAGACTCAAATACACAAACATCATTGAACAAAAAATGAAAGAATTTGAAAACAAGAACCAAACCTTGGAGATTGAAGGGCAAATCCTGAAGAAAACACCAATTGATTCAGCCAGAGAGGCATGTAGTGGGGTTGTCTGTAGGGACAGAAAAATCAGAACTCAAGAAGTTAAAGAAAGAAGTATATCAAAAGTTCCTGGCAAGCAAAGCACTGTATAAAACTAGCTACACAAAAGTCATGAGAAAACATTGGTAAGTACATAGCAAATAAATATCAGGAGGCTATTGAAAAGCTTAGAAATGGAGGAAAGAGTACTGTAAAAAGAATCAGAGATGATAAAGGTGACATGAAAACTGAAGATAAAGATATTCTAGATGTCTGGAGTAATTACTTTGAAAGAGTGGTAAATGAAACAAGCAGTATCAGCATGATAGTAGAAAACTCCAAACAGGAATGCAGTCAAGAATACATATGAATACTTGAAGTAGAAAAAGTCATCAAAAACCTAAAATGTGGAAAGGCAGTTGGAGTAGATGAAATTCTGCCAGAAATGCTAAATGGTATAAAAGGTTTACAGTGGCTGCATTGCATAATTCAAAAGGCTTGATCAAAGGGTAGAATTCCAGATAATTGGAACAGAGCTCTCATAGAAACAATCAATAAAAAGGAAATTAAAATTCAATGTGAGAATTACAAAGTTATTTCCCTAATGGGTGTTTCTGGTAAGATTTATGCAAGTATACTTAAGAAACAGCTAAGAAAAATTGTGGAAAGTAAGCTTGGTGAAGAACAAACTGGATTCAGGGAAAATAGAGGTTCTCAGGAACAGATTTTCACATTTTCAGTTTAAGACAAATAGTTGAGAAATCTTAGGAATATAACAAGGATTTGTATTTAAGATTTGGTGATATGGAAAAGGCATATGACAAGGTGGCAAGAGGAAAGATCTTCAAAATGCTACAGTTATATGGTGTAAACAGGACATCGTATCAAGCATCAATATAGTCTCTATTTAGGCAGTAAATAGTTGAAGGAGGTAGAGGAAGATGGTTTGAGGTAAAATCAGGTGTGCGACGTTATCTTCGCTGTTGTTCATTATCTATATGGATAACATTATGAAGGAAAGTCGTGTTAAATCTGCTATCAAAATTGGTGATGTTAATCTTTAACTCTTTATTTTATGCATATGATGTTATACTCCCGAATAAATCTACTACAAGCCTGCAAGATTCACTGACTAAATTGAATAACTGTTGAAATAAATTTGGTATGAAAATCAGCGATAAAAAGACAAATACAATGAAAATAGGCAAAAATATTGAAGGCATCAACTGTATCCTCAATGGGGCACCTATAGATCAAGTACAACATTTCGCTATTTAGGCATAATTTTTAGTGAATATAGTAAATTAAATATTGAAATTGACAACAGAATTAGTAATGCTAAAATGGTAGGATGTTAGCTGAATAAATTTATAGAAATAAAGAAATTAGTCAAAACACTAAATTAACTGTGTACAAGACAGTGTTAAAACCAATTTTAACTTATGGATCTCAGAGCTGGATTAGAAATAAAACCCTTTATCAGAAACAGGAGTCCTCTGGTATGAAAGTTGTGTGTGGAGTGAACAGGTGCATCAATGGCAGTATCACATTAAAAATGAAGATATTAGAAAAGAACTGGCTACTGTTAGCATTCAGGAATGTGTTAGTAGAGCTAATCATAAGTGTTATGGTCAGTGAAACAGAATGGGAAAGGAAAGATTAGCAAAACAAGTGTTCTTTGCCAGATTGGCAGGGAAAAGACATAGAGAAAGTCCAAGACATAGATGGATTGATAAAGTAAAAAGTGCCATAAAAGACAGAAATATAAGAACTGATAATACTGGAATCTTGACAGACAACAGATTAATTTGGAGGAAAATTGTTGATCGGAAGTTAGAAATGGTGCAAGTTTTTCATGTTGCACTATCATAATTATTCTCTACACCTTTAGGGTACCTATCAGGAATTTGATGATGAAGAACAGCTTGTCAAATTTCTCTGATTGGTTTTAGTAGCTTCTAATATAGAGATGGCTTTGCTGGAAGTAAGTCTGTCTACAGTCAGTTCATAATGGCAGGAATCATGATTGCTCCGAACAGAGACCATGTGCAAATGTTTGATTTGAATTACCGTATATTTTCACGTATAATGCGCACTAGAAATTTCGTTTGGAAACTAGCCCTAAGATGCCATGTCCACATATAATGCGATTTGTTAATCTTGTTCCATAACATTATAAATAATAATACAAATTAACGAAAGAAATATTTATTTCAAAACAAAATGTCAAAATCCTTTAAATTCTTCATCTTATGAGTCATCAAACATTTGATTTATAAATTCATCTGTAGGCATTGCATCATCAGTGTAGCAGTTGTCGTCATCGTCACCATGCTCTCCATTTTGTTGTGTGTCATCCTCGCTTTCGTATATGACGTCATCTTCAGATCCATGCATTAAATAACTTAATCCACATTTAAGAAATGAGCGTTGAATCCATTTCAGATGGTATCGAATCCCATACGTCTTTAACCCAGCTGGTGACTAGGGTGATCTCAGACTTCTGAAAATTCCTACCCTTTGTCACCTTCACCAAACCAGATGACATCCATTCTCTCCATTTTTCATGAAAGTGGTCTTCATCATCATCATCAAATTCCTGCCATGTACCCACAAGGAGGTGTACAGGATATGATAGTACTACATGAAAAATTTACATCATTACTAACTTCCTATCTACAATTTTCCTCCAAATCAGTCTGTTACTTGTCAAGACTCCAACATTATCAGAGCTTATATTTCTATCGTCTAAGGCACTTTGTACCATATCAATCCACCTATATCTTGGTCTTCCTCTGGATCGTTTTCCTGCCAACCCGGCAGAGAACACTTGTTTTGCTAATCTTTCCTCACCCATTCTGTTTAAGTGACCATACCACCTGAGATTAGCTCTGCTAACGCATTCCTGGATGCTGACAATGTCAAGTTCTTTCCTAATATCCTCGTTTTTAATATGATATTGCCATTGATGCCATCTGTTCATGCCTATAATCTTTCTCAGGACTCTCATATCTGTGGTCTCTAGTCTTTGGTCAAGTGTTTTACTTCTGACCCAGCTCTCAGATCAATAAGTTAAAACTGGTTTGAACACTGTCTTGTACACAGCTAATTTAGTGTTCCGACTGATTTCTCTCTTATTCCATATGAATTTATTCAATTGACTTCCTACCATACCAGCTTTGTTGATTCTGTTGTCTATTTCCATATTTAATTGACCATCTTCAGTAAAAATCATGCCTAAGTAGCTGAAATGTTTTACTTATTCCACAGGTTCTCCATTCACAACACAGTTGACATTTTCAATGATTCTGCCTATTTTCATTGTCTTTGTCTTTTTATTGCTGACCTTCATACCATATCTATTACAACAGTTATTCAATTTAGTCAGAGAATCTTGCAGACTTGTAGCGGATATTTAGAACTCTAACATCGTCCACATAAAGCAAAGGGCTGACATTAACATCTCCAATTTTGATATCACGTTTAATACCACTTTCCTTCATAATGTGATCCATATAGATAATGAATAACAGAGTGGATAATGTACATCCTTGTCTCACACCAGATTTAACATTAAACCATCTTCCTGTAATTCCTTCAATTCTAACTGCTGACTTACAACTCAAATAAAGACTAAGTATTGCTTGATATAATGCCCCACTGACACCATATAACTGCAGCATATTGAATAGCTTCTCTCATGGCACCTTGTCATATGCCTTTTCCAAATCGACAAAACTTAAATACAGATCTTTGTAATATTCCCATGCTTTCTTGACTATTTGTCGTAAAGTGAAGATCTGATCCTGGCAGCCTCTATTTGGCCTGAATCCAGCTTGTTCTTCACCAAACTTTTCTTCCACAATTCTTCTCAACCGTTTCTCAAGTATACTTGCATAGATCTTCCCAGGAACACTCAGTAGGGAAATACCTCTGTAATTCTCACATTCAGTTTTATTTCCCTTTTTATATATGGGTACTATGAGAGCTCTACTCCAATCATCAGGAATTCGTCCCTCTGTCCAGGCTTTCTGAACTATGCAGTGCAGCCACTGTAAGACTCTTATACCACCATACTTCAGCATTTCTGGTCGAATATCATCTACTCCTGCTGCCTTTCCACATTTCAAGCCTTTGGTGGCTTTTTTTAATTCAAGTATGGATATATATTCCTAACTGCATGCCTGGTCAGTGTTTTTTACCACTGTGCTGTCATTACTGCTTGTTTCATTTAGCAATTTTTTGAACTAATTACTCCATACTTCAAGGATACCTTTTTCTCCTGTTTTCATGTCACCTTTATCATCTCTAACTCCTTTTACAGCACTCTTTCCTCCATTCCTAAGCTTCTTCAACAACCTCCAGAATATTTTGCCACCTTCTTGATATTTATTTTCTATATTCTTGCCAAAGTCCTCCCATGACTTTTGTTTAGCTAGTTTTACACACTGTTTAGCTTTCTTACATTTGTCTCTGTATTCTGTAAGAGTAAAAGCTGACTTATTTGCCAGGAACTTTGATATGCTTTCTTCTTTTCCTTCACTGCCTCTTTAACTTCCTGTGTCCACCAGGGAGTTCTGATTTTTTTATCCTTGCACACAACCTCACCACATGCCTCTCTGGCAGAATCAATCAATGTTTCCTTCAGAGTTTGCCACTAAATCTCCAAGGTTTGATTCCTGTTCTCAAACTCTTTCATTTTTTCTTCAATAATCTTTGTGTATTTTAGTCTACAGTTCACATCTGAGAGCTGCTCAACTTTTATTTGCTTTAAAACTTTCTTACGTGTTATTCGTTTCAATATGAAATTCAATTTTATCTTGCTCAAGACTAGATAGTGATCACTTCCAATTTCAAATCCTCTGTACACTCTGGTGTCCTGCACCAGGGAGAAAACATCACTATCAACAATAACATAGTCAATGAGACTTTTCTTATTCCTAGCCTCTTCTCTCCATGTGAATTTGTGCACATTTTTATGTTGGAACATGGTGTTAGTAATAACCAGTCCATGTCCTGAGCAGAAATCCAACAGATATTTGCCATTATTATTAGCTTTGCTCTTTTCTCCAAATTTTCCCAAAATATTTTAGTATGTCTCACAATCATTTCCCACTCTGCTCTTTAGATCCCCAACAAGGACTAACTTTTCCTTTTTCATTGTGTCAGTTGCATTTTCTAAAGCATCAAAAAATTCCTCCACTTCTACCTTAGTAGAACCTTCTGTGGGACCACAGACACACATGTCTCATTGTCCAGTTCCCCATTCTCATATTTGCCCACATTACTCTACTTGAGACTGACTGCCATTCAAGAAGATTAGCCTTTATTTTGTGTTGAATACTATGGCAACTCCTTCTTTTCCTTGATTGTCATTGCCTGAATATAACATTTTGTATTTATTGCTCAGAAATATCTCACCAGTTTTGGTTCTTTTTTGTTTCAGTCACCCCTATTATGTCAATCTGGTACTTATCTAATTCCTCAGCTAGCTCCATTTCTTTGCCATTCAAGCTTCTAATGTTGATAGTACCGATCTTTAACTCTTGTGATGTTGAGTCGGGATGCATTTTAGGATTTGTTCCAGTAGCTGACTTTTCACTGTTTGCCCTGGTTCCCTGGCAAAAACAATGGTGGTCTTGTTTAACTGGGCGATGCCCCAGCTGGTATGAAAATCTGTCATGTTGTACCATCATTTGAAATTTTGGTTTAACCAATAAGAATACAATTTGGTGGGCTAAATCCCAAATTGCCAGCCTATCCTCGTTCGTTCAGTATCCAAGTAGGTACCCAACAGGGTGCACCACGAGAAAGTTTGGACATTAGGTCAGAAGCTCTGGTCGGTTCTCCGCATTCCTTTAAAGGCTATGTGGAGGTCTCCTCTCAGTTATACAGCTTTGACCCTTAAGCCCCCCCCCCACATAAGTGGTCTTGAAACGGCTTAATCAAGCGGCTGCAAAACAGAAGTTAGACCATCCGGTATGACTGCTAGGTCTGTACATAGCTCACGTGCTTTCGCTTTGCTTGCCTCCGTTAAATGCGCCTGCAACATATCCCAGACTAGCATGCTTTGTTGACGTAACAAGCTGCCTGGATGTATGTTCAAGCAGCTTGTTATGTCATATATATACTTGATCTTATATACATACTTGATATATATACTTCATCCATCCAGCCTTTCTGATTGGCGCAAACAATGACACCTCGTGGAAATTTCATATGCTTCGGAATTGTCTTCCTTTTAAATATCACTGTCGGCTTTAATTTGGTTCCGTCTGCCATGCATGCTAGAACGACAGTAAAATGCGTTTTTTCATGTCCCGTTGTTTTTATGAAGACATCCTTTTCATCAACTGAGTTTACTGTTCGATTCCAAGGCATATCAAAGTACATGGGCGTCTCATCCATATTGCCAATTTGGGAAAGTTTATATCCATGACACTTCCGTAATTTTATGATAAATTCAAGGAAGGACTGAACTTTTTCTTCAAGCTGCTTTGGTAACTTCTGCACAATTTTTGTTCGGTGTCATAATGTTAATGCTTTGCGTTCCGTAAATCTGTTGCACCACCCAGGCAAAGCAAGAAAAGATGAAATACCTGGTGTGTCCTTGAATTTACCATTCTTGAGTTGTAGAGCTTGAAAATGAATTGCATTTCTTGTTACTATAATGCCATCTTGTCACTGTGTCAAAATCCGTTCATTTAGCTCTTCTTTGAGTTCTGGAAAGGATGCTACATCTCCACTACGGGCACGTTTCGTTTTGGGGATTTTTTCAAGACTGTCTTTTTGCTTACGCCAAAGTCTAATATTACTCTCTGCTACACCAAATTCTCTCATAACAACACTGTTATTATGTTCTTCTGAAAATTGCACGACACACAATTTAAATCGTGCTTCAAAAGATGAACGTTTACATTTCTGTTGGCTCATTTTCAGGCTAGGTTTGTTTAACGAATAATATTTAAAATGAACTATGGTTAAACCGATATAACTGTGCTAATATCCTGCCAAGGGGGAGGATATTACATTACTGGTTTTATGCGTAGATACGATGCACGCTCGGTCGCCAAATGCGAGTGGGTCAAGTAGATTTGGTTGCATAGGCATTAGGTAGAAAATATTGTGTGTGCAAGTCTAATAAGATGTTACATTTTTTAAGATCCGCATATAATGCGAACCCCTAACTTTAGACCATAAATTTTTCGCATTATACGCAATAATATAAGGTAACTAATCTGGTGAGTGAAATGCGTTGTCTAAAGTAGTTTTATTAGTTTTAGTTTCTATATTTAGTTTCTGTAGATTATGGACGTATTCTTAGTACGGAATAATATGTTCTTCATCTATAAACAAAATAATTCATCATAAAATATTAATACCAAGTCGGTTTCCATCCAGTTTGTTTGCATACTTAATGCATTCCTTATCTCACCAAACAACAAATATCTTCCTCTATCTTATCCTAGAGTTTACACAATCCCCTGCTCTTGTGGCTTATGGACAAACTGGTCAATCTACACAAATTTGTCTTGAAGAACATCAAAAACACATTTCTCTTAAAGAACCCAACAAATCCAGTTTAGCAAGCCAAGCTTTATCTATAAAACACAGGATTCAGTGGAACTTAACCAAAATGTTACACAAAAGTTACTTTCTTCTAGAAAGACTCTACAAAGAAAGCTGTGAAGCACATATTCACAACTCAAACATGAACAAAAGTGATTGCCTAAAACCGTCTCAATTTTGGGAAGTTATATTAACTAATATTCACCATTCATGTGTTCCTTAATTGTACAGGTATCCCTTGCTTAATGCAGGATTTGATTAACACGGCGAAATTAACTGCGGCAATCCCTTGATGTACGCGGCAAGTGTTTTGATTAACGTGCCTTTAACCCTGCAGAGCTCGCAGCTGATCTGACAGATACTGTACATGCAAAATGTTTAATATAAATATTCTTACAAAATTCAGTGTATAGCTTGGAGGTTATGAGTAGCTGTGCATTCATATGTTATTGAGTGATATTTTGGACTGTTTTTTGCTGTCAGTTTAGTTTAACACATGTCATGTAAAGGTTTGTGTTATTTGACAGCAAATTGTATCTGAGAGACATACTGCAACCTCCGATGTCAGTATAGTATGGTTTAGTTGTTTTTTGTTTTTTTTATTCTTTGTTCAATAATTTCTAGATTGTAACTGAAAATAAATAAACCATCATGTATTATTGAAATAGAGAGCCAAAGGCTTATTTATCATACATGTCCTCTAGGAGATGTGCTTTACATTATGGAAAATATTAAGGAAAATGATTTGGAGCTCACTCCACCTTTACTACGAGTTGCTCATAAGGTTGCTTATGCTTGCATTCTCCGAAACTTTTAGTTTCTATATATTTGGCACAAAACTCTTGTAGTTTCTATGTTCGGCTATGAAATAATGTTGGATTCAATATCCACTTAATTGGTATCATCATGTATTATATTTGCAGTGTTTTTTCTTTATGTTTTATTGCTTGTTTGCTGAGGTCTGGGAAGTCATTTTGCTTGTTATCGTAGGATTTATGCCGATAAGAAAAAAACTAAAACTGTTCAAACGACTCTTGATGACTTCTTTTGATAAAAATATTGCAGTAAATAATGAAGGTACAAGTATTTATTAAACATTTACTTTGCATTCATTTTTTATCTTTCCTAAAAGAGTACCATATAAAACAAATTATTAATACAGTAATTGATCATGGACGAATTGTAATTTTTACCGTTGATTATTAGATTTGATTAATGCAGTAACATCGAGGGATTAATTAACCGCGTTAATCGAGGGATACCTGTAATTAAAATTTGCTCTTATTGAAAAATTAGCAACTAAATTAATGCAGATGGAGCTATTCTACTGCAGCCTACAGTGCACATGATATCACGTGCTTTCAATTAAACTGTTGCACTTTTTAGAGTTTTCCTATAACTGTATTGACAACGGCTATGAAATATAGCCAAAGATTTTACAAATAAAAATATTAAACGTAAGTGATTCTGTTATTAATATTTTTTGAGGAATAATATGTGGTTAAGGTTTAATAAATTAGGTAGAACATAACTGTTTTTTAGTGAAACCTTTTTTTGATGAATAAGCTATTTTTTTTTTTTTTTAACTTCTGATAGTGTAGACTCACCAAAGCATAAAAATAAACTTATTTCAACAATCACATGTATGCACTGAAAGGAATAATGTCCACCATATCCTAAGTTATGTGTGGTTGAGTTTTTTTTTCCATAACAGACCGGATCTGAACAAACAAGTTTCTGCTTTTAATTATGCACAATGTAGGGTATGTAATATTTCAGAAGCTTCTTTAAATCTGCAGATACAATCTCTGAATTTTTGACACCCTTATATCCTGAGCCAAAAAAAAAGATATCACTATCAACAATAAAATAATCAATGAGGCTTTTCTTATTTCTTGTGTCTTCTCTCCACACAAACTTGTATACATGCCAACCTGGTTGGCTGAGTGGTTAGCAAATCTGCTCTTCAGCCAAAAGGCTGCAGGTTCAAGGGTTCAAATCCCACCGTGGGCATGAATGTTTGTGATTGTCTTTGAAAATACTAGTGGTGGTGGTGGACAGCAGATGGCATTGGTGTAGATGATGCAGTTGGTGGATGAGGTTGAGTGGTGGAGACAGTGAATTGTAGAGTAGGTGCTCTCCCTCGATGAGTCTTGGACTCCCTGGAGGTGTCAAATAATAATAATCTTTATGATGGATAACTGAATAACTGGAATACACCTTGCTAGATGAATGCCTATCATTCAACAGCCCACCCAAAATTATAATCAATTATACAAAATTTGATTATCCACCAAGTGTGCCAAATTAGCCCAAGATAAAAATTCGGCATATATTAGATGTTGAAGTCAAAAACTTTAGCTTCACACTCAGTCTATACCAAAATTAATAACTTGTTAAAATAACAATTACATATTCAAATGTGACTCAAGGATCAAATGCAGTCTCTTGCATTTGAATTTGGCCCTTGACCTATGGCCTTTCTTTCTGCACTGCCATCTCCCATCTTTTTCTCTTATATTCAGAAGGTACCATGTAACATATGAGAAGCAAATCCAGAAGTGGCTCTTGGCTCAGATTCTCATGAGTTATGTACACACACATCCTCCTACTTTATAGCATCCAGGTTTCCATTTTTCTTCTCCCATTAGATCCGACCACTGATATACTAGCCCCCAAATTCAAATCTAAGCAACTACCTCACATGCCAAAAGAGATCAGGGTCATCTATCTCTAGAATAACTTTCAATGAACACTTTGTGTTCTGGCCCTGCTGAAGGCCCATCATATATCTTGATGTTTCTTATTTCAACTACATATTCTCAACCAGTTTATCTACTTATGAGATGAAAAAACTACATGTATTCACTTAATTTCATCAAAAAGCTTTTTATTCCAAAGAAACGTTTTCCATGTTGACAAGAAATTACCACAGTTTTTTTTTTCAACTAATAAAAAAGTATATCAATTGATATACTAACTATGAATTGATAATTACTAGGCTGTTCGAGTTTAGCTATTCATCTCTCAATTTGACTAAAATATTCCCAAAGTTCCAAAGTGGGATTTTTCTAATCCTATTGAGACAAATTTAAAATTGAATTAAAATTATAATTAAATTAAAAGTAATTTACTCACCCAACTTCTGGGCGCTGTTGTATTACTATGCGTACTGGTTTAGAAGATTGAAGCATACGATACACTTCATGAAGCCTGTGATCCTGACTGAAGCGCAATCTTATTACCTAAAAAAAAAAAAGTACTTATGTTTTTAAATATTCTGTAATTACAATTAGAAGATGGATATTCTAAAATACAAATTGGAATACATGCAGAAAATTAGTACTGGATTATAACTCTGTATCATACAGGGAGGCAATGTTATATCTGCACTAAAAACCTGCACTGATTTTGTTTAATTGCAATTAATCAAAAAAAAAAAAAAAAAAACAGGACAGGCTAAGCTATATTAATTCTTAAAATGTCATTCACTGCTAAGAACTGCATATGTGTTTAATACGTATATAAATTAAATTATTTTTTATAGCAAACATTTTAATTCAAGTCAATTGTCTACGTTTATCTATAAAGTAATTTGGCCATGCAATAAACAAACAACTTGTATTTTGTCTTATGTAGATATATATCTTTTAAACTCCTGGCATGCAACTTCGATTAACTGTGGCAGCCACTTAATTGGACCAAATTATACTATTTCCAAATATAAAGTAGATTCCAATTAACTGGAATCTACTACAGTGATACCTCGACTAACGAGTGACCCTGCTAATGAATTTTTCTATTAACAAAGATTTTTTCGTTGTTTTTCGGACTTGGCTAATGAATATGGATTCGGCTAATGAATGTTTTAGTGGATGCGCACGCTAACATAAAGCAGCAAACATGAATGGTCGGGCCATTCCACGAGCTTATCTTTTCCACCTGTATGTGTGTGACAAAGAAATGAGCTGATCACATCACATAGGGGAGATCCACTAACCTAACTGGGTTGTTTACGTTCGAGACAGCGAGAAGTGAGACGCCTCATACCAGTGTCAGTATGGTGCACACTCCGTGTGGCTGTGAATGCAAGAGGTGAGTGTGATAGCATTTATTCTTTACTTGGCTAAATTCTACTATGGGGGATTAATTTATAATTAGTAAATTCTATTCTTATCTAATTAAATAAATAATATGCTATATGTCATATTTTATTTATATTTCTCAGAAAAAAATTTTCCTGATAATGGGTCCAAAAAAAGTAAGCGACAAACCCAAGGGAAGCAGAAAGTTGCTCACAACTGAGCAAAAGAAAGAAATAATTTCAGCATATGAAAGAGGAGTCAGGATTGTGGATTTAGCAGTCAAGCATGGCATAGCATCATCGTCAATAGCCACAATTTTGAAGAAGGAGGAGGAGATTAAGGCAGCTTCACTTGCAGCTGGTGTGAAGACCTTGGCCTCTCAATCCCAAAGAAGTTCTGTGAATGAAGAATGGAAAAGCTTCTGATGATCTGGATAAATTAGCACCAAATGGCTGGTGACACTATGACTCAAGAGATGATCTGCAGCAAAGCCAGAATCTTCTTCTTCTTCTGCAGCTTCTCCCACTTAAGTGGGGTCACTGTTGATAATGAGTCTCCTCCACACCTTCCTGTCTTGGGCTGTCACCACATCCAAGTTCTTCATCCTTAAGTCCTCTTCTACCAGCGCCCACCATCTCTTCTTTAGCCGCCCACGCTTCCGCCTTCCTTGCACATCCATCAGCATGACCTTCTTACCACATATTCGTCCTCCCTCCTCATCACATGACCAAACCGTCTCAACCTTGCCTCCTGTATTTTCGCTCCTAAGTTCGTAACTTTCACTGTTCCCCTGACATAGTCACTTCTCAGACGATCCTTTCTGGTCACACTGCACATCCACCTAAGCATTCTCATCTCTGCTACTTCCATCCTGCTGATGTTATTTTTCCTCAGGGCCACAGTTTCTATAGCATATGTCATAGCTAGCCTCACTACTGTCCTATAGATTTTGCCTTTCAGATTGATCGGCACCCTCTTATCGCATAACACTCCAGCCATCTCCCTCCAGTTCCTGCATCCCACTTCCTTCTCAGCTCCTCCATCTTCTTCAACTGTTGAACCTAAGTATCTAAAGTCTCTCGCCTTCCTGATGACATTTCCTTCCAGCTCCAGATCTGTCTCCTGTCCTCCGCCCACTGTGCAACACATATACTCCGTCTTACTTCTGCTCAGTCTCATACCTCTCTCTTCCAGTACTTTTCTCCATCTTTCCAGTTTAGTTCCCGCTTCTTCTCTTGAATCTGCACACAGAAAGAAGTCATCTGCATACAACATTGTCCAAGGCGCATCTTCTCTCAACTCCTCTGTTACCACCTCCATCACAATATTAAACAGAAACGGACTTAATGCTGACCCTTGATGCAAGCCAACTGTTACTTCAAAACTTTCTTTCCCAGACAGGTCCGAACATTTGTCTTCACATTTCTGTACATTTCCTGCAACAACCTGACATATTTCTCCGGCACCTTTTTCTCCCTCAGACACCTCCAGACTTCTTGCCTTGGCACTCTATCGTATGCTTTCTCCAGATCAATAAATGCCAGATGTAGCTCCCTTTGTTTCTCTCGATACTTTTCCATCATCTGCCGTAACCCAAAGATAGCATCTGTTGTTGATCTACCAGGCATGAAGCCAAATTGTTCCTTTGCAATCTCCACCTCCTTCCTCAATCTACCATCAAGAACCCTTTCTAGGATCTTCATTGTGTGGGACATCAACTTTATTCCTCTGTAATTTTTACAGTCTTGTGCATCCCCTTTACCCATGTAGATGGGGACAAGAGTACTCTCCCTCCATTCCTCGGGTATATTTTCCTGTTGGCAAACTTTCACGAGCAGGTCCCACAGCAGGTCAATTCCCTCTTCCCCCAGTGCCTTCCACTGGAATTCTGTCGGAGCCCACCAATTTTCCATTCCTCGTCCTCTTCATGGCCTCCGTCACTTCCACTCTACTGATGTTCTGCACCATCCCCTCAGAAGGCTGCCCATCTCCTCTAAGAGTCCTTGCATTTTCCTCATTCAAAAGTCCCTCAAAGTATATTTTCCATCTGTTTCTTATGTCCACATCCCTCCATAATACTCTTCAGCATCTTTGATCTGCCTCACATGTAAGATGTCCTTTGCTGCTTTATTTCTAGTTGGTAAATTTTTCTCTGTCCATCCTTTGTTTCTAACTGATCATACAGATCTTGATATGCCATGGCCTTCGCCTGTGCCACAACTCTCTTGGCTTCTTGCTTTCTCTCTCTCTGTACACCTCTCTGTCCTCTTCCACTCTTGACTCATCCCACTTCTGCTTTGCCTTCCTCTTAGCTGTCACTGCCACTTGTACATTATTATTCCACCACCAACCCTCCTTCTGCTCTCTAATCTTTCCAGATGTCTCACCAAGCACCTCGATTGCACAGCTCAGGATTACTTTTGAATTATGTTTCCACCAATCTTGTACACTTTCCAGTCCATCCGAAATCCTCTCTAACACCCTCTCCCTAAAACGATTCCTCACACTCTCCTCTTTTAAGCGAAACCACTTAATTGTCTTCATTCCATGGCATCCAGAGGTTCTTATCTTCCATCTTATTTTAAAGCCTGTGCACAGCAGTCAGTGTTGCTGTGCTACTTGACCTGTTGGAATTACTTTACAATTTGTCACAACCTTAAGATGTTTTCTTCTAGTCAAAATGTAGTCAATTTGTGAACTTGTTATCACTCCTAAATGTTATCAAATGTTCTTCCCTCTTGTAGAAAAAACGAGTTCACAATTGCCAGATCAAACGCTACTGCAAAGTCCACAACCCTCTCTCCTTCCTGGTTCATCATTCCCACTCCGTGGCCACCATGCACCCTTTCACAGTCTCTGTTCTGTCTCCCTATGTGTCCGTTCAAGTCTCCTCCAACAATTACCATCTCATTTTCTTCCAGTTCCCTCATTTCTTCATCTAACACGTTCCAGAACTCATCTTTCTCCTCTGCTGTACAACCAACTTGCAGGGCATATACACATAATACGACCACCCGCTCTTCTCCAAGACCCAATTTCATTCGCATGATCCTGTCATTCCTTCTACCCATTTCCAGTACTTCGCCCTTCATTCTGCCACACACCACAATTCCTACACCATTTCTTCCCTCGTTATTCACTTCAGAGTAGAACAATTTATATCCATCCCCCAGTTCCTTTGCCTCTCTTCCCTTCCACGTTATCTCTTGCACACATAAAATGTCCAACTTCCTCTTCCTCATCATGTCTGCCACCTCTCTTCCCCTTCCAGTCATGCTTCCAACATTCAGTGTTCCCACTCGCAACATCCTCTCCACCTGCTGGGCTCACTTCTTTAACCGCACCCGCCCTTGATGCAGTAGCCCTCGTCCACTTCTCGCAGCTGTAGGGTGATGTGGCTGCGCGTCGCTTAAGGGGTACGCCCTAGCCCTTATATCATTTTCTCTTTGACTCATATCATAGTTTGAGCTGGCATTGAAGTTTTATGACCTGATGCTCTTCCTGACATCAACCCTCGCCATTTATCCAGGCTTGGGACCGGCACCTATTGAAGCTAGCTTGCCTCCTTCGGTGCAAAGCCAGAATGATTTATGAAAATTTGAAGAAAAATGTGGCAGGACACAGTACAGCAGAGGAAGAATTCAAAGGAAGCAGAGGATGGTTTGAGAAGTTCCAGAGAAGGTCAGGGATCCATAGTGTAATTAGACATGGAGAAGGAGCCAGTGCAAATAAAGAGGAGGCTGAGAAGTTTGTTTGAGAATTTCAGGAGTGGACCATCATTCATGGATACAAGCCAGAACAAATGTTTAATTGTGACGAAACTGGGTTGTTCTGGAAGCAAATGCCCAAAAGAACTTTCATCACAAAAGAAGAGAAGTGTATGCCAGGGTACAAATCCATGAAAGATAGAATAACTCTTTTATTTTGTGCTAATGAAAATGGTGATCTCAAAATTAAACCAATGTTGGTCTACCACGCTAAGACACCAAGAATTTTCAAGAAGGAGAATGTTTGCAAGCCCATGCTTAGTGTTTATTGGAAGTCAAACACCAAAGCATGGGTAACAAGAAGCATATTCACAAAGTGGATCGTGGAGGTGTTTGGGCCCACGGTGAAAAAGTACCTGAGAGAAGAAAACTTGCCTGAAAAGGCTGTGCTTCTTCTGGACAATGCTCCAGGGCATCCACCTGGCTTGGAAGAAGATTTGAAGGCAGAATTTAACTTCATCAAGATAAAATTTCTTCTTCATCAAGATAAAACTCATGGACCAACAGGTCATATCAAACTTTAAGAAATTGTATACAAAATACATGTTCCAAAGATGTTTTGATGCAACTTCATTTACCAGTCTGACTCTTAGAGAATTCTGGAAGGATTGTTATCATATCCTTCATGCTATTCAAGTCATTGCCATGGCAGGCGATGAAGTGTCAGTTAGGACACTTAATGCTGCCTGGAAAAAGTTATGGCCAGACTGCTGCAAGATAAGACGCGCTGTTTCCAGTGTTCAAGATGCTGAAGATGCTGCTGGGGAACATGCTGACATTGTAGATAAGATAGTCTCTTGGGCAAAGCATTACATTTGGAGGTAAATGAAGAAGATGTAGATGAATTAGTTGAAGAACACTCAAAAGATCTGACAACAGAAGATCTTGAAGAGTTGAAAAAGCAAATGAATTAAGAAAGAGACAAGGAAGATAAAGAGTGCTCATCAGAGGACAGCAATAAAAAGGGAAGAATGCCAACAGGTGACATTAAAAAAATGCTGCACTACTGGAAAGAGTTTCAGTCTTTGGCTACAAAGTGGCATCCCAACAAAGCTGAAATGAACAGACTTTGTGCCTTGGTTAAAGACAAGTGTCTGAATCACTTTAAAAAGATTCTGAAAAAAAAAAGAGAAGTTCAATCAACTTTGGACAGATTTTTGGCTTCTCCTTTAGCAAAGAGACAGAGGCCAGCTACAGAAGAAGAGGAGACTTACCTTGAATAAACTTTGAAAATTTGGAAGAAGAATAGTAAAAACATTGTGTACATATTTTCAGTTTAACAAAGTGTATATAATAGTGTAAAGATCGTCAGTTTTTCATTCTACTTTCCATTCTCCTTCATCTAATTGGGTAGCTGTTCATCTCAGCCTTTGGTGAGTTTTTGTCCTTTTATAGAGTGCTTTTTACTATTTTATAAAACTTATCTTTAAATAGTAGGCAGCATCCAGAACGAATTAAACGATTTTCTATAGAAACCTATGGGAAATCACGTTTCGGCTAACGAATGCGATTCCGGAACGAATTATCTTCGTTAGCCGAGGTATCACTGTATATATATTTTAACAAACAATGGAACATGTAGATGCAAGAGATTTACTAACACTTCATTAAATCAACTGCATCTATAAACAGACAATTCAAAAGGTAGAATAACAATAGGGCATTGCAAGAGATATAGGCTATGTGCAACCATATTACAGTACAGAAGTACATTGCAAGGTGTGATTAAAAAAATTATTGTTTGCAAATAATAAGATTCTTCCTAAATTTATGTAAAGAAAGACAGTCAATGCAGTTTTAACAAATGGCAATGGTATACAAGTGTTAGACTAGATGATTCTGTTTGAGTCAGCTCAATGCTGTGCTACACCATACTTCTCAGTCTTTTTATAGATGATGATGATGATGACCCATGTTCCTGTAGTCTTTTCTCAACAGAGCATCTTGTTGGTTTGAAGTAGGAGAGGATAGAGAATGGATCCAGTCACAAGAGACTTGGTTTTAATGCCTGCATGGGAGTGGAGACCATTTATCCTTTGTGAGAGATAACAAAAAAGAGTTTGTTTACCAACTTCCTCGTGGTTGTGGTTTCTCTTATTAAACAAACAGGATGTGTTCTCTTGAGAAAAGAATACAGGAACATCAATTTTATAATTTATAAAAACCCTGAGAGGTATGTTCTAGCTCAGAAAATGGAGTTGACAGTGGCAACATAATCTTCTGGCCTAAGACTATTCTACTACACTATGGCTATTTTAAAATTGAGCATCTGTTCAAAGAGTGCTAAAGTGCTACTACACTGTACTAACTTAAAAACCATAATGATCTTTCTTTACCTAAAGGAGGGTCTTATCCTTATTGGTTGCAAGCAGTATTTTATTTTATTTTTAATGTTTTGGATCATACCTTACAGTCTACTGTACTATATTATGCTAGTGCATGGCTTGTATCTTTTAGAAATTCATAATTACCATTGTACTGGTTGAAATGTCATCTACTTATTGATGATGATAATGATTTGCTAAACTTAAATCAAAATATCTGATTTAATAAAGTATTATTAAGCCTCTTGAGTCACATGTTTGTGTTTGTTTTACTGTCACAACTGACGTTAACAATGCATGTTAAATAAATTTTAAAGCTTTGCATAAATATATATTGCAAATAAAATTATAAAATCCATTTATTGTCATCACCATTATCAAATGATATATACCCTGCACATATCATGAAATGATTAAGTTCATTCACTGCTTACTTGCAATCAGCAATTTTCTTCCAAATTTACCTATCATTTGGTTGGAGTTCAATGTTGTCTAATCTTATATTCTGGTCTAACATGGATCTTTTTTACTGCCGTCTCAACTGTAAATTAATTGATTTACTAATTTTCTTTTTCTATCTTTTTCTTTTTCTATTTATTCTGTTTAAGCAACCATACCACTTAGATCAGCTGTGATCTCAAAATAACTGTCAATTTCTTCCTAATATTGTTTCTTATTTTCAATTATGACATGATTCTGACAATGATAAAATCTATTTACTCCCCTAATTTTTTAAAGATATGCATCAAATTACATATCTACCCAAAACCAAACTATCTAGTAGACTGCTAATTTAGTATTTGTGGCTAATTTCTCTCTTGATATTTATGCAGCTCACCAACATACCAGCTTCTTGGCTTATTCTATTGTCTATTTGCATATTTAATTTGTGTTTTCAATAACCTGAACCTAAATAGCTGAGGGAATGTTTAACTTCTTCCATATCCACATTCCTATTTTCACAGTTTATGGCATGAAAATCAGTTATAAAAAAAGTAGTTTTGAAGAATTTTTCTCTTGGCACCTTATGGTATTTTGCATTTCCCCAGTCTATCCTATCCTTCTCATCCGTCTAGGATGGGTTGAGTCCCCTGCTAATGAGGGGTTCCTGGCATATTAATGCAGCCAATTCGCCACTCCTCTACTGCATCTCCTAAGGGCGATGTTCATGACTGTATCCGTGTGTGTTCACTGGGCTGGTTTGTCTGCTTGCAGGGTGAAAAACCCCACATAAACTGGGAGTAAAAACCCTGCCATCCACGCCCAAGACCGGCTAACTTGTCTATGGCTGAGGAAGATCCTTAAGCTCCTCACCTCATCGATGGGAATCAAACATAGGACACTCCTTCCCTAGGCATATGGCTGTGAAGTGTATAGCCACTAGGCTAACCATGCAGACTTCCCCAGTCTATGAAAGTTAAATAGATCACTTTGTTATATTTTAATTCTTAAAGTAAAAATATAATTCATATTAACCCATATTTAGCCTGAATCCAATTGTTCTTCCCAGATTTCTCTTCGACTGTTTTTGTAGCCTCTCTGGGGATTTAAAAAAAAAAAAAAAAAATTAAATGTCTCACACCTATGAGACATTTAATTTTTCATAGGTGTGATGATATTTAAATGTCATCAACCTATGAGACATTTAAGACCAATAAACACATCAGCACTGCATATATGGACAAGCAGAAGGAAGAATCTGTTGACAGTGACATGTTTTTTGAATAGCTGAAGGTTAAAGTCTTTGGAGATGACAGAGTGACGGAAGCTGTTTCAAGAACAGAAGTACTTGTAGATGGCCAGTTCAGCAGAATGTTATCCATGAAAATATCTGTGGAATAGGCTTAAGGCAGGAATTAATTATACCTAGCCTAGCCATAAATATTGTTATAACTTGAACAGCACATAGACTTCTAATCTTATTAGTAAATCAATTACAGCTTTCAGCACATACAAACTACATGTATAATGTGCATATAGCAGTACTCAATGTTTAAAATGCCCCCCATTTGCCTTTACCCATGCCCAAAGTCTGTAATGTCACATATCAATGGCAGCACACACAACATCCAGTGGAAACACTGCACATGCTTGTTCCAAATCCACCTTCCAATTAGCAATACTGGGGAGTTGTTTCTTACAAGCTACTCTCTCAAGCTCCAACCACAATTTGCTGGCCTGGTTGGCCAAGTGGTTAGTGTATCCACTCTCCAGCCAAAAGGCTGCAGGTTCGAATCCTGCCATGGGCATGAATGTCTATGATTGTATGTGAAAATACTAGTGGTGCTGGTGGGCAGTAGATGGCATTGGTGTAGTTGCCCTCCCTCAATGAGTCTTTGGACTCCTTGGAGGTGTCACATAATAATATCCAATGGATTCAGATCAGAACTACAAGAAAGCCAATCAAATGGTGATATGTGGTTGGACATATTTAGCTCCAACAAATATTGTGTGGTTCTGCCTCGTATGCAGGTGCTGAGTCAAGTTGGAATCCATTTTTGTTGTTGGGATCCATTGGCTACCATGAAACAAGGTGTTGTTCAGGAGCCACACTACAGGTTCCAGCATGGTGTCGTGAAACACATTGGCATTTTGAACCCTTTCTCACAGAAATGTGACTTGGATACCCTCCCCATTGCATCATCCCCCCACCAAACCATCACGGTTGCGGGATGATGAGCTGTCTGAATCCTGGGTGCTATGTAACCATCCGTGCTGTTGTATGCATATTGCCAGAGAAGTGCCTTTGATTTTAACAGCCTCTGCCGCATAAGCTGTGGTGTTAGGAAGTCTCCAATAGGACAATAATACTTTGATGTTTGAGATGACCTTGAGATGAATGTTTTGCAGAGAACTATTCTCTGCAAAACATTCATCTCTTGCAACATCGCTTGCTGCAATCTCACAGGATTATGGAGGAAAAGTGCCTTCACAAGCTCTTGCATCCTAACACAGTGTGGTCAACCTGTTCTTTGGTGGTCAGAAACATCTTCTGTATCGTTATAACAGTTAATAGTCCAATCCAAAAATATCCTACTGATGCTAAGTGAAGTACTATTACAGCTGAACAGTTTTCATAGCACGTTAACTTGTATAGCTAAACTCTCTCTCGATTGATAAACACGTGAAGGTTGGGTGCATACAGTGCCACTAACAGAACCATTCTGTTAGTGGCACAGAGGAAGCCAGATTGTCTTCCTCTGCATAGCATCAAGCAATCTATGACTATGAGATGATTTTGGATGTATGCAGTGTTGGCAGTTGTAGAAATGAGAGGTAGTGCCTTGAGAGGAAAAGAACACAGGTTTCTTTGGTGGCTTTGGAAACTATGACTGAAATGTTGCAAATGGAGGTGTAATTCACTACAAGAAGAGAGATCTGATCATGTTTGGATATGTGGGTATTATCTAAAATTAGGGAAAGAGATAGGATTTTTTTATTTTTAGAAAAATGACAGGATTGAATAGAATACTGATAGCAATGGAGTTTACAAGTTTGTTCTCATCCTACTAAAGGATAGCAGAGATTACGGTTTAGGACATTGGTTATAGTGGATCTTGAGGCCTCTAATAACTGGGCACCCACTATATGTGTCAAATGAAAAAGGAGAATACAGTGTATTCTCCTTTTTTCATTCTTTGCTTATTACAGTGTACTGTAATAAGCAAAGCTATAGACAGGAGGAAGACAGTGTTTTACTTCTGACCCAGCTCTCAGATCCTTAAGTTAAAACTGGTTTGAACACTGTTTTATATACAGCTAATTTAGTGTTCCGAATAATTTCTCACTTATTCCATATGAATTTATTCAATTGACTTCCTACATTACTTCATACCAGCTTTGTTGATTCTGTTCTCTATTTCCATATTTAATTTATCATCTTCACTAAAAATCGTTCCTAAGTAGCTGAAATGTTTCACTTGTTCCACAGGTTCTCCATTCACAACACAGTTGACATTTTCAATGATTCTGCCTATTTTCATTGTCTTTGTCTTTTTATTGCTGAACTTCATACCATATCTATTACAACAGTTATTCAATTTAGTCAGAGAACCTTGCAGACTTGTAGCGGATTTATTTAGAAGTATAACATCGTTTGCATAAAGCAAAGAGCTGACATTAACATCTCCAATTTTGATATCATGTTTAATACCACTTTCCTTCATAATGTGATCCATATAGATAATGAATAACAGTGTGGATAATGTACATCCTTGTCTCACACCAGATTTAACATTAAACCATCTTCCTGTACTTCCTTCAATTCTAACTGCTGATTTACAACGCAAATAAAGACTAAGTATTGCTTGATATAATGTCCCATTGACACCATATAACTGAAGCGTATTCAATAGCTTCTCTCTTGGCACCTTGTCATATGCCTTTTCCAAATCGACAAAACTTAAATACAGATCTTTGTAATATTCCCATGCTTTCTCGACTATTTGTCGTAAAGTGAAGATCTGATCCTGACAGCCTCTATTTGACCTGAATCCAGCTTGATCTTCACCAAGCTTTTCTTTCACAATTCTTCTCAACCGTTTCTCAAGTACACTTGCATATATCGTGCCAGGAACACTGAATAGGGATATACCTCTGTAATTCTCACATTCAGTTTTATTTCCCTTTTTATATATAGGTACTATGAAAGCTCTACTCCAATCATTGGGAATTCGTTCCTCTGTCCAGGCATTCTGAACTATGCAGTGCAGCCACTGTAAGACTTTTATACCACCATACCTCAGCATTTCTGGTCGAATATCATCTACTCCTGCTGCCTTTCCACATTTCAAGCTTTTGATGGCTTTTTCTACTTCAAGTATGGATATGTATTCCTGACTGCATGCCTAATCAGTGCTTTTTATCATTGTGCTGTCATCACTGCTTGTTTCATTTAGCAAATTTTCAAAGTAATTACTCCATATTTCAAGGATATCTTTTTCTCCCGTTTTCATGTCACCTTTATCATCTCTAACTCCTTTTACAGCACTCTTTCCTCCATTCCTAAGCTTCTTCAACAACCTCCAGAATATTTTGCCACCTTCTTGATATTTATTTTCTATGTTCTTGCAAAGTCCTCCCATGACTTTTGTTTAGCTAGTTTTGCACACTGTTTAGCTTTCTTACATTCGTCTCTTTATTCTCTAAGAACACAAGCTGACTTATTTGCCAGGAACTTTTGATATGCTTTCTTCTTTTCCTTCACTGCCTCTTTAACTTCCTGTGTCCACCATGGAGTTCTAATTTTTCTATCCTTTCAGACACCTTCACCACATGCCTCTCTCGCTGAACCAATCAGGGTTTGCTTCAAGGCTTGCCACGGAATCTCCAAGGTTTGGTTCCTGTTCTCAAACTCTTTCATTTTTTCTTCAATAATCTTTGTGAATTTTAGTCTACAGTTCACATCTGAGAGCTGCTCAACTTTTATTCGCTTTAAAACTTTCTTATATATCATTCTTTTCAATATGAAATTCAATTTTATCCTGCTCAAGACTAAATAGTGATCACTTCCAATTTCAAATCCTCTGTACACTCTGGTGTCCTGCACCAGGGAGAAAACATCCACCTCCGAATCCAGTTTATCTTGGAAAAGAAAAACAGCAATCTCCCATTCCTATATACTCTGATTATATGCCAGCCTGATGGATCCATGGCTTTGTCCATTTACAGAAAACCTACACATACAGGTAGATACATTCACCAGCAGTCACACACTCTCCTCCCAACAATATGGGATTATAAAAACCCTATATAACATGGCAAAATTAATCAGTTCAGATAACAATGCCCTAAATACTGAACTTGACCATATGCTTAACATGTTCTTAGCCATTAGCTAAAAACCGCCCCAAAAAAATATTAAAACCACGTACTCCAACACCCCTTCCCCTTCAAAGCAGAGATTACTCTAAATCTATCACCATTCCATATATCTGGGGAACATCCAAAAAATTATCAAAAATCCTAAAGAAATATGACCTCACAACCAGTTACAAACCACATAAGAAATTGTCATCTCTTATCTACTCCACTAACGACTAGCAACTTCCCCTAGACTTGCCTGGAATATACCAAGTCCCTTGCAGTTGCAAACTATGGCTAAAGAGGCAGGACAGCCAATATCAGGATATCCAAAAACACAAGAAATACATCTGGTTCTATCAATACAGCCACCCAGGACTTACTGGCACCCACTACAGGATACGCTGGCAGAAGGCCACTTTGTTACACTGCAGCAAGTACAAGCATAAAAGATTATTCCTTGAATAGGCCTCAGTTGTGAAGAATTTCCCAAACCTTAACAAATTTGGATGCATGAGACTGCACCAAATTTGGGAAGTATACATTCTAAATGTCAGCTCAATGGCCAAGACAACCCAATTTAGCTAGGGGGCATCTTCCGAACTCCAGGACCGACTTTAGTTGCCTTTCTTCGGCTTCATTTGCTTAGTGTGAGTGCCTGCGTGCACATATCATCGATTTGTGATCCCTGAAGATCGCAATGTGACATTGCCAAAATACAGACAGTCATTAATTAAAGTTTTTATAATTAACAATCTAGTTTACATTCTCATTTCCTAAAAAATTAGAAGTAAATGGACCAGAATAATGAAATCTGAATGTCATGCAACTGAGAAAATGGAAAGGATGCTGGCTATAAAGATCAATCATCAGAACTAGTTGTGGGTCGTTTGACTGCTATAAGAGTTGTTATGCCTTCCACAATCTCAACATGACCGGTGAGACTGAAGCTGCAGATCACATTGCCACTGAAGAATTTCATGAATTTCTCTTCAAAGCAAAGATGTCTTAATCATGAAAATAAAATCCTTTAACAGTCATTTGTTTTATACATTTTGAATATTTTATTTACTACTCTTATGCCTTAATATGTATGAAAAATAGGTGCACATTTTTGATTAAATTCATCTTGAAAGATTAAAATCTCACACGCTTGTGAATGCCACCTCTATTATCCAATGTTATAAGCCTCCTGTTTTATGTGTTTTCGATATAAGCGGTGATTCTTGGAAATGCCACCCCTTGTGTATAATGATAATTACATGTATAATTAAAAAATAGGGTGAAATTAAAGACAATAAGTACAAGTGAAATTTTTGCCAAATGAAATCTATTTATAAATCTATATCATTTTAAAAATAATAAAATTCTTAGTTTATCCAATAACATTTGTAAGTCTTTTGCTTTAACTCACTGTCAACATTTAGGCTGGACTCATCATCACAAACACCAAGTCTGCTAAAACCTAAAGACAACACAGCTCATTGGAAGCCTTAAGTGACATGAAAAAAACTAAGAGAAGAGGTTCTTGATTATCTAATCTCATCCACAGAAGTGACGGACTACAATTACAATTTTTGATTGGTGGTATTTGCATAAAAAATAAAAATAGATTAACATAAATGTAATCAGATTTTTAAGCTATCTGCTGAACATACTGTTAACTTCTAGAATGCAACTAAGGCTTAGATGTTCCATTCTGGTTATCAACTATAGAAAAATTTTCTTAGAAACTGGCTTTGTTTTGAGCAAGCTCCTAAGTTAACCAATCACTAACGCAGGAAAGTACGTCTTCCTTCTCATATAAATGTGAATTTTCAAAACTTTCCTCAGAAAAACTAACCATAAAACAGATGTAATGTACATATACATACAAATAATACTAATTAGGATTAGAAATGTGATTAAAATATTTGTTTGCTGTATTCATGTCATCATTTGTGCAGCATGATATCAGAAATGCACTCAGCTGACATGATGGTGAAGAATGGTACCCTCAATGGTCAAACATTAGGGCTAAATGAGTGCTCTCTCTCTCTCTCCCCCTCCCCCCCCCCAACACACACACATGGGGGAAGAGAGTTAAAAATAAATAAAAATAACTATACCTCATGATCCAAATGATCAAAGCCATCATCATCTTCTTTTGGTATTCCATGTTTACCTGCTTCTCCTGATTTTATCTGAGTAACTTTGCTTGATGCCATCACTTTTGTTTTAGAATGTAAGGCTGCTAGTTCTTGTCTTCCTAATAATTATTTTAAGTGATATTAATAATGAAGTTATTGAATTAAAAATTCTTAATATTATTTTTAGACTCTGGTTAAATGAAATGAATGAGTAAACAGCAAATGTAAGATGCCAAAATTAACATATATAAGATTTAAACACAGATAATTTATAAATAACAAATGTTTCTGAACTTAAGAAAACATTTTCAGCTAAATACCACACATCTTCAGAGCAAATTTAAGTAGTTAACTTAAAAGTGTGCAATGCAACATTCAAAGCTATAATGGGACATTATTAGGATGCAAGAAACAAAACTATTCTTTGGGTACTGTTTCACTTCCACCAACTAGTGAAATTTATTTACCTGTTTCTAACAGAGCACTGTAAAGTGAGATGTTCATCAACAGCTGAATACCTAACATTGTAATGCATGAAATTCATTCTGTTAATATTTTAAAGTTAGCCATCCATTATGTTTCCTCTGAAGATATGTCATGATACTTGATGAAATATGTGATCAAGTTAATAAACTTAATAAATCATTTAAATTTTAAATTTATAATTAATACTTTTGCAATATAAAAATATCTGCATCTGGATGCTTGGGAATCTTGGAAGACTTCAGTTTCTAAATAATATAATATTGGTGTTTAAAATTATTAATAACTTTACATACCAGAGCTAAGGATGAATCAAATCCTTGTGTGTTTGGGTGATGGGAAGGTACAGAATAGAGAAAATAAAACATCGATATACAAGGAAATACTCAAAAATAACCGGAATTATTTTTTAAAATAAGTTATTATTATTAAAGTTTATAATACCATATAATAGCCTCCTTAAAATACTCTCCATGTGAGTCAATGCATTTGTCCCAATATTTTTTCCACTGATGAAAACAGTTCTGGAACTGTTCAACTGGAATACTGTTTGAGGCACAAATTTGGTGGACACACATTTCATTTGCAAATCTTTGTTAAAATTCACTAGCACAAGTGGCATGACAAATTTGTCTCTTCAAAAACTCTTGCTCAGTGGTCTTTTGACTATCTTCATTGATTTCCTGCCAAATCTTTTCGATGTTTTCATCATTTCTGCTTGTCAAAGGTTGGCCAGATTGTTGTTAGTCTTCAACTGACATGTCCCCATTTTTGAAACAGGAAAACCACTCAGACTTGCATTTTACCTACAGTGTCGTCCTTAATGGCTTGCTGAAGCATAACAATAGTTTTGGCTGCAGTTTTACCCAAAGGAAAAGAAACTTTCATGCACAATCTCTGTTCCTTGCGGTCAGCCATCACAAAGTGGCCAAAATTGCTTGTTTGGCCATTTTGTCTATTTCCTTTGATACACTGTATGTTGATAAATTCTTTTTATGTTTTGTTTGCTCTATTCACTCACTTTACACTGGACTTCAACTTCCTTTCCACCATAATTTCAACATCGGTTTCTCAAAGCCAAAGTATAATATTCCATTGGATATCTCATTATGCTGACAGGCATAACTTTACACTTACTGACATTGAATTGATAGGCATAATCATTTACTTGCAGTTTCAGCCTGTTCAATTCATCCTGTAAATACTGTATACCAGACGCATCCCTGATTACCATGCCTATCTTTGCATCATCATCAAACAATAGAATATCTTCTGTCAAGCCCCTCTCAATATCAGCATGCAGATTAAACAACAGAGTGGTCCAAGGACTGATCACTGGAGGCACCACTGATCAACGTAAATGAGTATGATCCACACTCACTTCTTATATACCACTTTATAATACCTGCAAGCAGATAGCTAATGCTCCAATCCCATAATCTCAAGTTTATGGAATAGCTTTTCATGTGATATCCTATTAGATGCCTTAGCAAAGTCCAACAGTATAGTAGTGTATCCATTTCCTTTATCCAATACTGACAGTTGCAACATTATTACAAAATAAGAGCAAATTGCCTAGACTTGACCTCTCCCTTTAGTAATCCCATACTGTTCCTTGCAAAGTATAGCTTGCTTTCAACCCATTTTTGTATTCAGGGTTTTACTAACTTCTCTAAAATCTTCCTAACCACTCCAGACATACCGATAGGTTGATAGTTATCCAGCAGTCTTTGTGATACCCTTGTACAGTGGAATTATTAAACATTCTTTCCATTCCTTTTGGATCTTTCCTGAGCTGAGATTAAAAATACAGAAACATGTCAAGAGCCTAGCATCTATCATCCAAGTTATGCAACAACATTAGAAGCCCCTCCTCATGCATCTCTATCCTTTTATTCAACATAGTGGCATCACTGTGCACTGTTACATACACTTGGTTGATAGATAAAGTTCCACAGTAAACTTCCACACTTGCAGTATAACAAAATTCTTTTGGATCACTTTAGGTTGGGTAGCCAATTTTATTTTCATACTCCAACTTAGCTTTCTATACAATACTTATAACTGTTCTAGCCTGTCATTTATTTATATATTTCATAATTCCTTTCATCCTTAATCTCATGGTATTCATCCCACTTCATATGGATCTCTTCTTTAATAAGGTTTCCCACCCATTTCACTCCCATCCCAGTTGTTTGTCAAATTCCACGTTCACTTTTAGATATCACAATATTATTATTATGGGCAACTCCAAAGAGTCTTTCGACTCATTGAGGGATGCCCTAAACATCAAGTCAAGAACTATCCAACATTTGTGCAGTATCTATCATACTTTGCTTTTAACTCATTCACAGTCATAGCGCACACACACACGCACACGCACACACACACACACACACACACACACACAATAGATTTTGGCAACCTATTCCACTCATTCACTACTCTTCTAGCAAAAATCCTAGTTCTAAAACCCTTGCTAACTATACTCTTACTTAGTTTTCATGGATGACCCCCTAGTTCTCCCACCAACACACCTGTTCTGAAAAATTTTCTCTGAACTAATCTTGTAAAAACTCCTCAGTAATTTGAATATCTCAATCATATCACCTTTTCCGCCTATCAACCAGTTTCTGTAACCCACATATCTACAACCTGTTCTCGTAAAGTTGATTCCATAGACCAGATAACGATCTCGGTCACTTACTTATGGATCCTCTCTACCACCAAGAAACCCTGGCACCCAGATCTGCACACAGTAGTCAAGATGGGGGTCTTATTCAAGGCTCGATAAAGAGGAAGATGAGCAGAGATGAGCAATAACCTGCTTGTCTCTGCTCATCAAAATGTTCTTCAGTAACCAAGTAATCTGATGAGTTGCGTTAGCTTCTTTTGCTATGAGCCCCCTAAACTAAGTTTAGGAGACTCATAAAATTTAACTCCCTATCTACTAACCCTCCCAAGTTCTCTGACTTTGTCAATTTCCTGGAGTACATTTCCACCAATATGGTATACAGATGGTAATCTTTTCATCCCAAAATGCATAACCTTACACTTTGCCACATTAAACTTACATTCATTCTCTTTTGCCCGAGTCTTCCAATCTATCCAAATCATCTACAAAATTTTGATATCTCTATTAACTATTGCTCTACCCAACTTTGCATCATAAGAAAATAACTGAACAGTTCCTCTCAGATCCTTTCCTATATCATTAATGAACAAATTAAATAGCAGTGGTCCAAGAACTGAACCCTGCAACACACAAAGTCACAGGCCTTGTTTTAGACTCTACACCTGAATGAACTAATCTCTGATATCTCTCCATCAACCATCCTCCTATCCATCTCACCAACCCCTATATCCATCTCCATGTGCTACAGTTTACTGATCAGAATTCCATGTGGTATCCTGTCAAAGGCCTTTGCAAAGTCTAACAGTATCACTGTAAACCCATTACCTTTATCCAATTCAGCTGTCACTCACTGTATTATAAAATGTGAGCAAGTTAATGAGGCATGACCTACCCTTCACAAAACAATGCTGCCCCAATACAGTATCCCATTTCCATCTATTCATTCCTGTATTTTGCTCTTGACCAACTTCTCTAAACACTTTGACAAAAACTCCTGATACGTTGATTGGTCGGTAAATTACTACATCAGTCTTGGAGTCTCCTTTATGCAATGGAACTATTTTCCCGCCCCCACCCCCTCGGGAATAACCCAGAGGTGAAACTTAGATTAAACAATATGGTCAAGGGTACTGGTAATTCCCTCACTGCTTCACATAAAACTCAAGCTGGTATACCATCCAATCCCACAGCTGTATTCACATTAAGGTTCTGTAATATGCTATGCACCTCTATTTCATTTACCTCTTCCCGTATAAGCCCTTGGAGCTCTCATTACTGCAAATCATCACCTGGATGATATACTCTTGCAAAGTGTTCACTTAGTAATTCTAGTATTTCAAATGACTCCTCCCTACCTCATCATCGACATTCCTTAAAATCATTCTGCCATATACATTGTGTCTTTTACTTGCATATTGAAATATTTTGCTCTGCTGGCCTCGATCTCATGTCAGATAGCCTCAAATGCGCTATTTTCACTGGCCTGCAGTTGAACTTCTACTTTCTTTGGTTGTAGTTCATTGCCTATCATCAATAACACTCCTTGCCCCATTCTTTTCTCTCTATCCTCTGTGAACACACTTCACATTCTATCCCATTAACTATATCATCTCCTGTTAGCCATGTCTCACTAATGCTAATAACCTTTGGCCAGGATGAGCTAACCAATGCCAAAAATTCCTCCTGCCTGTTCCGATTGCTCCTGGCATTAGTGTACATAAAGTGCAAAAACCTCTTTAGGTCCATCCTAATACTTGATACTAACTATCCCATTCTGGTTTGTTATCAGTGGTACTTAGACTTATTATACACTTTCTTACACTGAACTGCCTCATTGATGCCTGCATACTTTCTCAACAGCTTAACCCACACACACTCTTAAAAGCTCTAGTTTCCTTGATTCTACACATCCACTTTCACTTCATTCAACAACACTTTTTCCAGTTTCCGAACACCAAATCCATTTTCAGATGCAAACCATCCTTCTTGTATAAGTCCTTTTGTCCGTCAAACTCACTCCACCCATCCACAAAGTCCACACCACTCCTCCTGCATAACCTATGCACCAAGTCATTCACTATTTTAGCCCTCCTCCTCAGCTCTACACTGTCATACCGCAGCAACAGATCCACTATCTTAACTCTCTCACTCTTTTCTTTTGCTACTTTCAGTTATTCTTTCAAGTCCTCTCTCATGCCATACTCCTCTTCTTTTAAATCATTTGTTCCAGTCACTACGATAATTTCTTTCACCCTACCTTTTTGTGCTCTAATAGACTCAATAACATCATTAATTTTCACACCAGGAAAGCATGATTTTGTCAAACTCTCATCAATCACACATTTTACGAATGAATCTGTGTATAACACTCGGTCCTTGATTTTTCTTTCTCTCTTGATCGAGCCTTCATTTTTCGTATCTCGCACTTCTTTCTTTGTTATCAGTTGATCCACTCACCAGACATTTCTGCATCTTTCCCAAGCTTCTCATGTGCTGAGGATATTCTTCCCATTCAGTAAATAACACCAGGGTGCTGGGGGAGCATTCTTTCTAGCTTGGTAATTCATCATGTAACCTGTCATAACTAGAACATCTATATACTTAGTCACTTCCTATGATTAAGTACCAGTCTATTTATACAAGGGACATCCAGAAAGTAAGTTCCGATGGGTTGACAGAGAAACAAAAATACACTTACAAAAAAAACTTTATTGGAAATTAAAGTAGACATCTTTCACTACTTTTCTACATAATTTCGTCACTGTTCAGGCACTTATCATAACGGGGCACCAAGATTTGTAGAAGGTTGCCACCTGTGATACAAACCACATATTGAATGCTTCTTTGACCCCGTTGTCATCTTGAAACCACCGGCTACCAAGGAAATATTTCAGATGTTTGAACAGGTGAAAGTTGTTGGGCATGAGGTCAGGACTATATGGGGGGGAGATGGAATTGTTCCCAGCCGAAGGTTGCAAAAAGTTATACCAGCCATGTGTGGGCGGCCGTTAGGGGTTAGTCCAAATTGATGAATTTCAGCTGCTTTAACGTTCCTTGCATTTAAGAAACAGATAACTGCCCTAATTCCACATGCTGTGGGTGATTCGATTTTTCTTAGACATTATAAACACACACCAAGAAGCGTACGCACTGCAAGAATGTCTGAAAATGGCACAACAGCTCGCTAACGAATCAACAAACTCAGCACGCATGCGCATCATTGTGATCATAGTACAGCAGTGAAAATATTTAAAAACGGAACTTGCTTTCTGGACATCCCTCATATCATCCCAGGATAACTACATCAGCTTTATTGACTGCTGCCCCTTCCCAGTTTCACATTGACAAACAACTGAATAACTCTTCTCTCCTTTCTTGAATCATTTCCATACAAGCTAAATAAATGCAGCCTTGGTATAGAGTTGGCACTCAACTGGTCACCCACCTTCTTTTTGATTCGACTCTATTGAGTCGAATCATCAGAGCCAAATTTATGCATTAGCTACAGCTGAGGGTCACATTATAAGGAGTGTCTGTCTCAGTCTGGAAAAGCTATAACTTTTGTGTGTCCTCCTATCTACTGGATTAAATTTTAAATACAGTTCTGTCTACCATATATTACTCTATCTGTTCATCAGCAACCCCTTTGTCTATGTTACTAACTGCATGTCCATCCCCCAATTTCATGGAGACATTTGGTCTCTGCAACTTGTGTATTCTATAAATATTTCCATGGCAAATGTTCATCTGAAATAGCATCAATAATTCCCCCACTAAGCTCATTGGAACACATACAGCTGCTGCCCAACATCCTTTCATAGTACACCTTGAAACCCACAGAACAAGTTTCTTTTCCTTCTCCTTCATCCTTGCTACTGCTGTATTGTGGAACAGTCTTTCCCTTGATGTATTTCCCAAGGAATATACAGGCTTTTAAATCAAATGTAAATAAGTTTCTCCTTTCGCAACCCACCACCCATATACAGGACGACTAATGTACTATAGGTTGACCAACCAACCTCTCATGTATGGGCAAATAGCATTTTGATCCGAAAGATTTCCTCATTTCTTTTATGAGTAAAGATATACGTATATTGAAAGGCTTAGGTGTTGTTGATTATTCATATTTATGCTTTATGGTATAAACAACACCAAGAGATGAAAAAGTAAAGTAATTTATTGAACTTGCTAATATTTCACTGGTTTTCTACCCAGCATCATCAGCACACAAGCACTTCATTAAGATATTATGTGCAATTAATTTGTACCTAAAACAGAACTAATGTCCTGCCAAGGTGCTCTCTATGGGCTGGTTAACCATAAAATTAATATGGAGAAGTCAGGCTATCTGGTCTGATAATGACTGTCTCTCAGATCTTTAGCAAATCAATGCATCTGCACTTGTAGAGATTGGGGGGGTGCTTCACAGCAGATGCTGATAGCAACTTCCATATAAAGCCGATGTCTTCTTCAAAAAACCCTATATGAAGGAGTATCCAGAATATGAGTCTAGTTCAAACTTGCCATAAAGATTATTGCCAATGTAATTTTTGTGCTCTTAGGGAGGTTGTTTACTGATCTAACAGTCTGTCCATAGTAAGCCAAACTGCAGTACAAGAGCTTTATACACTTCAGGATGTGCAAGAAGATGAAGTTGATCTTTAGGAGAGCTGATCTCCATGCCACTTTTAAACCACCTGCATGAGTGGTTTAAAAGTGGCATGGAGATTACATTTGTAAAGAATTTTAGCTATCTTTTCTGATGTGCCCTTAATGTATGGGATTGGAACAGTTTTGCTGTGATCCTGTGTGTTAGTTGTATGAGGGGTGTGGTGCACGTATTATTTTATCTATTTCACACAGGCTGTGTATCCACTGGCTAAGTGGTGTTACAAAGGTCCCTAAGCTCAGTGAGTAAATGTTTTAAGGATGCTATGCTGTTGGGATGGGTGGTGGTATGATTGCTTATGTAAGTACCTTCCTGTATGTGTGGGGTTTTTTTGTAAATGGAAAAGGATAATGAGCTATTAGGAAGTCTTGTCACTAGTGTATCTAGAAACAATTGTTAGTTACTTTCTTTTTCATGGTAAAGTTAGTTTTTGGATGCTGGCTATTGGGATGTGCTAAAAATGTATTCAGTGTGTCTGGCTCATGAGAACAAATGGCAAACACATCATCAACCAGACCACTGGTTTGATGAATCTGTGTTGAGTGCTTGATTTTCAAAATGTTCCATGTAGAAGTTAGCTAGTGTGTGGGGGGAGGGGGGTTAAAGTGAGAGCTCTTGTACAAAGACCTCATACAATCTGCTTTTCTGATTCCATTTTATTAGATGATCTGAATAAAATTAAAAGCAATCTGATACGTAATGGATACAACAAAACTACCATTCAAAAAATTATTGGTAATTATCATCCTTCTACCAGACTACAATCCAATATGAAAAGAATTTCAATATCCTGCTTTAAAAGAACCTCAGAACAAATGGCAAAGATTCTTTGTAATTCAATCTATAAACATGCTTCAAACCATATCAGAAATTGTCTTCCTTCCTACCATATATGAAGGATACATTACTGTGTCTTTACTAACCAGGTGTCAATCGAATGCCCTGCTCATTTCATCTTTGCCACTTTGGGCAGACTAGCCATTCTACCTTGATTAAAACTGAAGAGCATCAATCTGAACTAATCAGGCTGCATGACAATATCCAAGTGATCACAAGAGTTTTTTTTTGTTTTTTTTATCTATGCAAATTTCTACAATTGTTCCTTTGACTCTAATGGTGCAATATCACATACTTCAGCTGCAGCCGAGACACGAGCTAATATACATGACTTAAGACTCATTATTGTGATTCATGTTTTGAATATAGTTAATGGTATCTCTCACTGATGATGTCCATGTAACGTTAAATGAAATATATTGGAATTTTTGAATGACATTCCATATAATTTTTAATACATTTGTAAGTTGCAGTGAAATGTTATTTCAATGTCTAGTGCATATGTCCCATTAATAATTTTATCATTCTATAATATTATATGAATATATTCTTATTATGGTATTATTTAATCTTCACATCCTTCTTTTTTAAAAGACATTCACTATCATCACATACAAAGGACTTGAATTAATAATTTGTTTGGGTACAAAATTCTCTCAGCTTATGTAGCATGTTAGCAAATATTATGATAATGTTAATGTTTACGGCCACTGATGTTGTATACAAGCAAATCAACTCCCAGTTACAAAAATAAGATCGATAAACTTCTGTATTCATACAACTTAAAAATACCAGAAAAAAAAAATTAAATTGAACTACTACTAATTTTCACCTTACTGCTAAATTATACTACTTAATTTATTCATCCTTCTGAAAGAAAATAAAGCAGATAACCCATTTATGCTCATTATCATCTATAAAATTTACTGGCATAATTACTTCTTAGTGAAAGAGTGATCACCAGATTGAAATCTTTCATAGGTAACATTTTCTCTTACATTAAAAAGTTAAGGATTTTACAGAAATATATAATAATACATAACAAATATGGGGTGCTTAAGGGTCAAAGCTGTATAACTGAGAGGAGACCTCCACATAGCCTTTAAAGGAATGCGGAGAACCGACCAGGGCTTCTGACCTAATGACCAATCCTCACCTTCTCGTGGTGCACCCTGTTGGGCATCTACCTGGATAGTGAACGAATGAGGATGGGCTGGCAATTTGGTATTTAGCCGACCAAATTGTATTCCTATTGGTTAAACCAAAATACAAAATGATGGTACAACATGACAAAATTTCATGCCAGCTGGGGCGTTGCCTGGTTAAACAAGGCCCCCGTTGTTTTCGCCAGGGAACCAGGGCGAACAGCGAAAAGTCAGCTACTGGAACAAATCTGAAAACAAACCCCAAATCAACATCACCAGAGTTAAAGATAGGTACTATCAACATAAGAAGCCTGAATGGCAAAGAAATGGAGCTAGCGGAGGAATTAGATAAGTAACAATTCGACATAATATAGGTGACTGAAACAAAAAAGACAAAAACTGGTGAGATCTTTCTCAGCAATAAATACAAAATGTTATATTCAGGCAATGACAATCAAGGAAAAGAAGGGGTTGCCATAGTATTCAACACAAAATATGAGGCTCATCTTCTTGAATGGCAGGCAGTCTCAAGTAGAGTAATGTGGGCAAATATGAGAATGGGGAACTGCACAATGAGACTTATTTGTGCCAATGGTCCCACACAAGGTTCTTCTAAGGTAGAAGTGGAGGAATTTTTTGAGGCTTTAGAAAAAGCAACTGACACAATGAAAAAGGAAAAGTTAGTCCTTGTTGGGGATCTAAAGAGCAGAGTAGGAAATGATTGTGAGACATATTAAAATATTTTGGGAAAATTTGGAGAAAAGAGCAAAGCTAATAATAATGGCAAATACCTGTGGGATTTCTGCTCAGGACATGGACTGGTTATTACTAATACAATGTTCCAACATAACAATGTGCACAAATTCATATTGAGAGGAGGCAAGGAATAAGAAAAGTCTCAATGACCATGGTATTGTGGGTACTGATGTTTTCTCCATGGTGCAGGATACCAGAGTGTACAGAGGATTTGAAATTGGAAGTGATCACTATTTAGTCTTGAGCAGGATAAAACTGAATTTCATATTGAAAAGAATAACATGTAAGAAACTTTTAACGCGAATAAAAGTTGAGCAGCTCTGAAATGTGAACTGTAGACTAAAATATGCAAAGATTATTGAAGGAAAAATGAAAGAGTTTGAGAACAGGAATCAAACCTTGGAGATTCAGCGGCAAGCCTTGAAGAAAACCCCGATTGATTCAGCTAGAGAGGCATGTGGTGAAGTTGTCTGCAAGGATAGAAAAATTAGAACTCCATGGTGGACACAAGAAGTTAAAGAGGCAGTGAAGGAAAAGAAGAAAGCATATCAAAAGTTCCTGTCAAATAAGTCAGCTTGTGCTCTTAGAGAATACAGAGACAAATGTAAGAAAGCCAAACACTGTGTAAAACTAGCTCAACAAAAGTCATGGGAGGACTTTGACAAGAACATAGAAAATAAATATCAAGAAGGTGGTAAGATATTCTGGAGGTTGTTGAAGAAGCTTAGGAATGGAGGAAAGAGTGCTGTAAAAGGAGTTAGAGATGATAAAGGTGAAATGAAAATGGGAGAAAAAGATATCCCTGAATTATGGAGTAATTACTTTGAAAATTTTCTAAATGAAACAAGCAGTGATGACAGCACAGTGGTAAAAAACACTAACCAGGCATGCAGTCAGGAATACATATCCATACTTGAAGTAGAAAAAGCCATCAAAGGCTTGAAATATGGAAAGGCAGCAGGAGTAGATGATATTTGACTAGAAATGCTGAAGTATGGTGGTATAAGAGTCTTAGAGTGGCTGCACTGCATAGTTCAGAAAGCCTGGACAGAGGAACGAATTCCCAATGATTGGAGTAGAGCTCTCATAGTAAATATATATAAAAAGGGAAATAAAACTGAATGTGAGAATTACAGAGGTATATCCCTATTCAGTGTTCCTGGCAAGATATATGCAAGTGTACTTGAGAAACGGTTGAGATGAATTGTGAAAGAAAAGCTTGGTGAAGATCAAGCTGGATTCAGGTCAAATAGAGGCTGTCAGGATCAGATCTTCACTTTACGACAAATAGTAGAGAAAGCATGGGAATATAACAAAGATCTGTATTTAAGTTTTGTCGATTTGGAAAAGGCATATGACAAGGTGCCAAGAGAGAAGCTATTCAATACGCTACAGTTATATGGTGTCAATGGGACATTATATCAAGCAATACTTAGTCTTTATTTGAGTTGTAAGTCAGCAGTTAGAATTGAAGGAAGTATAGGAAGATGGTTCAATGTTAAATCTAGTGTGAGACAAGCATGTACATTATCTCCTCTGTTATTCATTATCTATATGGATCACATTATGAAGGAAAGTGGTATTAAACATGATATCAAAATTGGAGATGTTAATGTCGGCTCTTTGCTTTATGCAGACAATGTTATACTTATCAATAAATCCACTACTGGTCTACAAGATTCCTTGACTAAATTGAATAACTGTTATAACAGATATGGTATGAGGGTCAGCAATAGAAAGACAAAGACAATGAAAATAGGCAGAATCATTGAAAATGTCAACTGTGTTGTGAATGGAGAACCTGTGGAACAAGTAAAACATTTCAGCTATTTAGGCACGATTTTTACTGAAGTTGGTAAATTAAATATGGAAATAGAGAACAGAATCAACAAAGCTGGTATGGTAGAAAGTCAATTGAATAAATTCATATGGAATAAGAGAGAAATTAGTCGGAACACTAAATTAGCTTTATACAAGACAGTGTTCAAACCAGTTTTAACTTAAGGATCTGAGAGCTGGGTCAGAAGTGAAACACTTGACCAAAGACTAGAGACTGCAGATACGAGAGTCCTGAGAAAGATTAGAGGCATGAACAGATGGCATCAATGGCAATATCACATTAAAAACGAGAAATACTAGGAAAGAACTTGACATTGTCAGCATCCAGGAATGCGTTAGCAGAGCTAATCTCAGGTGGTATGGTCACTTAAACAGAATGGGGCGAGGAAAGATTAGCAAAACAAGTGTTCTCTGCCAAGTTGGCAGGAAAACGACCCAGAGGAAGACTAAGATATAGGTGGATTGATAGTACGAAGTGCCTTAGATGATAGAAATATAAGATCTGGTAATGTTGGAGTCTTGACAAGTAACAGACTGATTTGGAGGAAAACTGTAGATAGGAAGTTAGTAATGATGTAAATTTTTCATGTAGTACTATCATATCCTGTACACTCCTTGAGGGTACATGGCAGGAATTTGATGATGATGATGATATAATAAATACCAATAATGCTCCAGTCCAGTCTTTTAGCCAGTTTTAACATTCTGTTCTTTTCACAAACATCCTGACAACAGTCTCTCCCTCTCTCACTCTCTAAAAATACACTTCGCTTTACCCCCCTCCCAAGGTATTAAAACATTTCTCCATGCTTCACATGCAAACTACTTCATCTAGCAAATTAACTTAATGTAAATAAAGTGAGCTAATTCCAGAACCTTCAAAAAATAGCAGCCTAACCGAACTCCAATAATAAGCTTCTTTATAGATGATTTTGAACAAATACCAATAAATTTTTCAAATGGTAGATATGCAGACGAGTTACACATATATATATTATCATAATGATATCTCAGATGTGCTTCATGTTTCCATGACATTATAATGTAAAAGAGCAACCAGAACAAAAAATGAGATACTACAATATGTTTTTTAATCATTATAAATAATAATTTACATTACAATTTTCAGGAATGAAATTTAATATACTTACCAATGAATGCATATGCATATTCTGGCCAATCAGAAGGTGGATTATTGCGGCAGTATAATATAGCATCTTTAATTGGAAGTGCCACTCCTGCAGGCAAATTATCTACATCCTGTAACTTCATACCTTAATATAAATTAAAATTAATTCAGTTATTCTGAAACTGTTATTAAGTACACATGCACACACAATTTAACTATTAGCCAATCTCTCTCAAGTCCTGATAAATGAACCAACAGATCAGATAAAGTGAAAAGCTGGACAACAAAATAATGTCAAAACTGCTATATTATTCAATCATTTAAATTAATCAGCAAGTTTCAATGAATATTTAACATGAAATTTTGGAGCAAATTAAATATTCCTCACATAATTCTTATATGAAGAATATTTCAAAAAAAAAAAAAAAATCTGTACACCTTTTATTCCCTTATGGGGTGTAGGTGAGGCCATTTAGCCCTAGCTAACTTTTGGAGACTGAGTGGGCAGTTCAATCTCCACTGGTAGCCAATCAGAGATAGCTGGCCCAAGGCTATGACTAATTTAAGTGGCCAACAGTGGAGACACAGCTCAACAAATGCCACCATCTCGTGGTCCCTAACACAATATTTTTAATGTCTGATAATAGCCTGTGTAGCTCAGTAGAAGTGGTGTTTGCATTGTACAGCGCCTGACTGCACGAAGAAAAGATTTAGTGGTTCAAATCTAGTCGCCGACTAGAGGAAAATTTTTCTAAGCCTTTTTTCGACCATTTCCCAAGTTAGTCTATCTCTGGCACGGGCTAGCGGGTTTTTTCTCCCGGAAACTCGGGTTTTTCTCCTGTAAACTCAAGAAAATCGACCGTCGAACCCACACTAATTTCAGACATTAAAAATATTGTGTTAGGGACCACGAGATGGCGGCACTATCTTGCCGCCTTCTTCACTGTGTACTGATGAATCAGTGATAGCCTTGGGCCAGCTATCTCTCCGATTGGCTACCAGTGGAGATTGAATTGCCCACTCAGTCTCCAAAAGTTAGATAGGGTAAACGGCCCTGCCTACTCCCTATACACATGATAAGAATTATAGTTAATAATACAATGAGTGTACTGTACTAGGAGTATGTTGCTGGATTACAACTTACTCACATACATACATGCACACAATGTTCATAAATTATGATACCAAGAAATTGATTATCTCAAATTGTGTTAAATTTCCAGCATTTCTGAAACAATGCAACATCAGAAATTCACAGAAATTTTGAGCTGTACATATCTGATATGATATTGTTTCCACAAAGTAATTAACCTCATTTGAGGTGTCAATGTTGAACATCAGTACTAAGCCTGCTGATTTGGTTAATATTAGTTTACACTCACTGTTCAGACTCAAAGTATTGCATCAATAAAAGCAAAACTGAATTTATAAAAAAAAAAGTGGAAACCAATTTAAGAAGGCATACTGGGTCAGAGAAACACATGTTACTATTCTTATGTAACAATCACATAAGAACCACAAAGCATAAGATATAAGCAGGTCATATTCAAGCAGACAGGTGGAATAGAGTCAGGGAAAAGGCAGTGTATGTGTGTGTACACATGAAAATTAAACATGGAATTCAACAAGCGATAAAATATTAATTTTACAAATCTTGGTGAATAGCATTCTAATGACTTGCAAGTCACTTTAGACACAGTTTAACAAGAATCCAATATGCAGTAAAACGCAGACGTTTGTAATACTATTTTAAAACTATTGTTGAAAATGTTTACACTGATTTATAGCCTTATAGCCTAATAAATCAAACTTTAAAATAGTTGGTACAATCACTGAAAACATTTTATTTCAAAAACATTTAGTTTTTTTATTTTAACCTTTACACTCAACTGTGTGGTTATAAGATATTGTATATATGAAATGTGTGCATATGATAAGTCATTTTTGACAAAATAACTGACGAGTGGTGTGACAAAATGGAAAATCTGCTTTGTTTCAAGTTGTAGAAAGTATGTTATACTGATGCCATTTCAATCTTTCTCATATAACTATTAAAAAAATAAAAACTTAATTGCATCTTCGTACGACTTGACAGAAGATGATATAATAACAGGAAGAGAAGCAGCAGGGTACAACATTTTTTTGCAGGGGATAGGAAGGGAAAACACAGTGGTCGAGAACTGCTTATGATAAGTGATGACTTATGTCCTCTAAAAGTGGAGGATTTAGAAGGCAGTGACAATAATGGTTTGGAAAGTATATGGTGTGAGGTAGAGGTGGGAAGGACAGAATATTTAGTGGGGTGCTGCTACAAGCCAAGAAGCACAAAGGGTGGGGGAGCAGGAGATGTTTAGGCAGTTGAGCTTGGCAAGTGCAAGAAGAATGATTGTTATGGGAGATTTTAACTACAGCAGTATAAATTGGGAAGAGGAAAATGCATGTGTTAATAAGGGAATGGAATTTCTAAAATTCTTGAGGGACAAATGTCTTAGGCAACATGTAATAGAGGGAACAAGAGGTTCAAGAGTTTTGGATTTGGTCATAGAATCAGAAGAGCTGATTATAACTGAGATGACATATCTTTCCCTAGTCGGAGAGAGTGACAATGTGGGTTTGACTTGGAAGATGAATAGACATGCAGGAGTATCACAGAGAAGGAACATATGTGGAATTATAAGGCGGGTGATTATAATAATCTTAGATACCAATTTGGGGCAGTTCCATGGAGGATCGAATTGGAAGGCCAAGATATCATTAGTGCTTGGGAAATTGTGAAGGAATATTTGTTAGCAGGCAATAGCAAGCTGTATTCCACCAGTGAAGAAGTGGATACAATTTGGTGTAAAGTGGATGATAAACAATATTAAACGGGAACTGCAGGTGAAAAAGAGGTTATGGAAGAGATATAAGGAGAAGGGTGGAGAGCAGATGCATGAAGAACAGAAGACTCAGGCCAGGAGAGTGACTAGTATGGTAAGGAAGGTGAAACTGGAATATGAGAAGAAACTGGCCCTAAGGTCCAAAGAAAATCCTACAGAATTTTTTTAGCTATGTGGCCAGTAGGAGGAGAAATGATTGTGGAAGAATGATATTGTGGGATAAAAATGGGAATAGTGTGATGATGATAAAGAGGACATAGTGGAATTGTTCAATGAACACTTTATCGGAGTATTCCATCCTGGAGGAGTAAATTCTAATGCTAGAGGGATAGGGCAGGTTCAAGGTGCAGGAGGAGAGTGTGTTCCAAATGCCGAGTACTCTGAATGTCAGTAAAGCTGTGGGACTGGATGGTATTTCACCAGAGTTTTGAGAGAATGTGCTAAAGAACTGACAGTTCCTTTGATCTGGATTTTCAATGAAAGTCTGGCTACATGAAAGGTGCCCAGGAAATGGAAGGAAAGCAAGATAGTGGCATTGCATACGGGCAGTAACAGACTGGAAGTATCTAATTATAGGCCAGTTTGTGTGTCATCAGTAGTTGTTAAGGTCTTCGAGAAATTAGTGAGGGACCATATGCAGCATTGGGCAGACGAGGATAATGTTATCTGTGAGAGTCAACATGGATTTGTTAAGGGGAATCTTGCTTTATTAATATGATTGCCTTTGATAATAAAGTGACAAGAGCAGTTGATGAGGGAAAGGCATATACTGCCTTTTTTTTTTGGATTTTGCAAAGCCATTTTATAGTGCCACATGACAAACTATACATAATAAATAACGGAAAAACTCACGTAGAAATATTATTTAATAGTATAATTTTCGCCTGTGTGTCACAGGCATCTTCAGTACAATTAGGCTCAAAAATTAAACATTAACTGACAATTCCAAAAAGCGCCACCTAAGTAGCTGGTGTAAGATAACTAAAAAGGTCAATAACTTTCCTAAAAAAAAAAAAAAAAAAAAAAAAAAAAAAAAAAAAAAAAAAAAATTTAATACAATAAAAAGTTAGGAAAGATTAGCTGATTTGTAAAGTACTATCTCCCATAAAGGGGATAGACGTAAGCCTTCGGATCTGTTTAAGTTAGGAGAATGAAGTAGAGTTTCACATGCTTCTTTATAAAGGCGTTCCATGAGAAACTGACTTTTGTGAAGAACTCTTGTCTTTCTCCAATGAACTCTGTGTCTAGTGAAGATGGCATGTTCTGCAAGTCCAGACTTTTCAGGTTTAAAGTATTCAATATAAGATTGGTGTTCTTCTAGCCGAATGGAGGCAGATCTTCCCGTTTGTCCGAAATAACATAATCCACAAGAGCACGGAATCTGGTAGACACCTGGATGATTAAGATGTGGAAGCTTGTCCTTTGGAGAAGCGAGAAAGGTGGAGATTTTTCTAAACGGTCGAAAGGCAACAAAAATATTCAGTGGTTTTAAAATTTTTGCTATACGTTCACTGATGCCTTGTATATAAGGGATGGTAATGCGCGTTATTTCCTCTGTGTTTGAAGAGGGAGACATATTAAATCTACTCAAAGTTCTTTTAATGAAGCAATTCTTATAGCCATTAGATAGAAAGGAAGAAGTTATATATCGTATTTCTTTCTGTAAAAGATCGTCTGTAGAACAAAAGGAGTGGGCCCGATGAACCAGTGTTTTAATAGTTCCTGCCTTTTGACTGGGATGGTGATGAGATTCCGCATGGATATAATGGCCTGTATGAGTCTTCTTTCTATAAACTGAGAAATGTAGGTTACCATCTGGTTGGCGAAGAATTAGAAGATCTAAAAAGGCTAACTGCTTATTTGATTCTACTTCTAGGGTAAACTTGATCCTAGGATGAAATGCGTTTAACTTATTGAGAAATTGTTGAAGTTCATCAGAAGAACCATTCCATACAGCAAAAATGTCATCGACATATCTGAACCAATGAGTAGGTCTGGGAGAAATATTATCAAAGATACGTTGTTCAAAATGTTCCATAAAGAAATTGGAGATAGCAGGAGAGAGAGGATTACCCATTGCTGTTCCTTCAATTTGTTGATACAACTTATTTTTAAAAGAAAAATAACCAGAATTTATTACAAAATCAAATAAGTTTACAATGTCTGAAGGAAATTCCTGTTGTAGTAATTCAATACTTTCCAAAAGAGGCACATTTGTAAATAAAGAAACAACATCTAAACTGATCATGATATCAGAAACGTCCAAATGAAGATCTGAAATTTTATTTTTAAAATCCAAAGTATTTTTTATATAAGTATCAGTTCTTCTAGTTGAAGAGGAGAGTAAATTAGATAAAAATTTTGAGATTTTGTAAGTTGGGCAACCTATACAATCTACGACTGGTCTTAACGGAATGCCTGGTTTATGAACTTTTGGAAGACGATACAATCTAGGTGGACAACCGAAGAAGGTTTTAAGTTTTTTCTTTTGATCTTCATTCCATGTAGATACATTATCTATAAGAGAATTAAGTCTCTTCAATTGACTCCGGGTAGGATCCGATGTAAGAGGCCTATAAGTTGAATAGTCGCGAAGTAAAAGAGACATTTTTCTCTCATATTCCTTCCTATCTTGAATCACTACAGCCTTCCCCTTATCAGCTTTCGTAATTATTAAATTATTGTTATTCTTCAGTGATTTCAATGCTTTAAATTCAGAGTAAGAAAGATTAGGACGAGGAGGCTTGGCATGAAAAAGAATTTGTGCACATTCAAAACAGGGGTAACCTACATTTCTCAGTTTATAGAAAGAAGACTCATACAGGCCATTATATCCATGCGGAATCTCATCACCATCCCAGTCATAAGGCAGGAACTATTAAAACACTGGTTCATCGGGCCCACTCCTTTTGTTCTACAGACGATCTTTTACAGAAAGAAATACGATATATAACTTCTTCCTTTCTATCTAATGGCTATAAGAATTGCTTCATTAAAAGAACTTTGAGTAGATTTAATATGTCTCCCTCTTCAAACACAGAGGAAATAACGCGCATTACCATCCCTTATATACAAGGCATCAGTGAACGTATAGCAAAAATTTTAAAACCACTGAATATTTTTGTTGCCTTTCGACCGTTTAGAAAAATCTCCACCTTTCTCGCTTCTCCAAAGGACAAGCTTCCACATCTTAATCATCCAGGTGTCTACCAGATTCCGTGCTCTTGTGGATTATGTTATTTCGGACAAACGGGAAGATCTGCCTCCATTCGGCTAGAAGAACACCAATCTTATATTGAATACTTTAAACCTGAAAAGTCTGGACTTGCAGAACATGCCATCTTCACTAGACACAGAGGTCATTGGAGAAAGACAAGAGTTCTTCACAAAAGTCAGTTTCTCATGGAACGCCTTTATAAAGAAGCATGTGAAACTCTACTTCATTCTCCTAACTTAAACAGATCCGACGGCTTACGTCTATCCCCTTTATGAGAGATAGTACTTTACAAATCAGCTAATCTTTCCTAACTTTTTATTGTATTAATTTTTTTTTTTTTTTTTTTTTTTTTTTTTTTTTTTTTTATTTTTAGGAAAGTTATTGACCTTTTTAGTTATCTTACACCAGCTACTTAGGTGGCGCTTCTTGGAATTGTCAGTTAATGTTTAATTTTTGTGCCTAATTGTACTGAAGATGCCTGTGACACACAGGCGAAAATTATACTATTAAATAATATTTCTACGCGAGTTTTTCCGTTATTTATTATGTATAGTTATGTCTACTCACGGTTTACCTCTTTTAAAACTTATCACATGACAAACTGATATTTAAGTTGCAGCACATGGGTTTAGATGTCCGGTTAGTCAACTGTATTCAGGATTGGCTGTCCGATAGGTATCAGAGAGTTGTGTATGGTAGGGCAATATCAAGGAGGCAGAAGGTTACAATTGGGGTCCCACAGAGCTCAGTACTGGGACCTGTATTGTTTAACCTTTATATCAATGACACTGTCAGTGGATTGCAAGGGAATATTCAGTTGTTGCAGATGATGTGAAGCTGGAAAGGGTTATTAGTAATAGTGCAGTTGTGGCAGCCCTGCAAGAGGATTTGAATAAACTAGACAGATGGGCAAATGAAAGAGGGTGTCGTTTAATGCAGCAAAATGTAAAGTCTTGAAGTTTTGGATACATCGATGGAAGGCTGCATACTCGATTGGAGGAGCTGTACTGGAGGAATGGAGGAAGTAGGGGAGACAAGAGATCTTGGGGTGATGATTGATAGAAACCTAAAATTCAGGGACCATATTGCAAAGGTGGTGAAGATAACCCAGAGGACTGCTGCAATTCTGAAAAGGATGCTGATCTGCAGATAAGAGTTATTGTTCCATTGTATAAGACCCTGATCAGTGATCAGACTATACTTAGATTATTGTTCTCAAATTTGGCCCCCAGGATTTGAAGGGAATAAATTAACTGTGGAAAGGGTACAGAGGCAGATAACAAAGATGATTTCAGGACTGTACAATGTTAGTTATGAGGATTGGCTGAGGGAATGTGGACTGCAGAGTTTGGTGTATAGAAGGAGAGGTGATATGATTGAGACTTTTAAACTGCTGAGAGGTAGTTACAGGGTTGACACTGGGGAGTTCTTTCACTTGGTGGAATAGTGGGAAAGAGCAATGACAAGAGGGTCAGCTCTGAAAGTTACGAAAGTAAGTTGTGAGCAAGAGAGTGAGGAGTGGTTCCTTGCATGGAGGGCAGTTGAACTGTGGAATGCATTATCTGATAGAGTGGTGAGAGCATGAACGGTCAATGAGTTCATGGAGTGGTATGATGGACTTTGTGTTTCTTAGGAAGGACCTCCCACGATGAGTCTTTTGACTCCATGGATGCCTGAATAATAATGATGATGATGATATGACACCGCCATGTACAGGCAACAAAATGTTGTTGCTCTAATGCTGGATCGTATAAAATTCACATACTCCATGGAGTGTTTAACCTGTGATAGGTAGGACCTTTGAATATGAGCAGCATTGCATTTTACTTTTTATATTTTGTGTTTCATTTATGGATATGTTCATAGTCAATCAGGACCCAGATAAAATATTCTTTATCCTAGCAATAAGGATTTTGCCCTATATACAGGAATATACTGCATTTCCATAAAATGAGAATAGTGACTTCTTGTTGATTCATGATACAAGAACACACCATAATTTTATGTTTAATGATGATGTGTGATACATTTCCATAATTGAGGAATGGGAAGAGGACTGAAACGCATGAAAATAACTCGACACTTTTCATTCACAGGATAAAGAGATATAACCCACTCCAGCATTTTGTCTGAGTGTAATACACACTAATAAGAATAGTAATAAAAACATACACAGAGATCATTAGGCATTAATATATTTTCTTTACTTTTATTAAGGGAGTACACTTTATTGGCTCAATTATTATGTAAGCAAGAAAAAAATAAAATGAAAAAATAAAAACTAAATTTCAGATTCGTGATATTCTGTCTATATACATAAGATGGTGGGAGTCAGTTTTCACATGATAATCAAACTTTGTTGGTTTGCTGCTAATTTGTAAAGTAGGTTGTATACTGTTTTACTGCTCATTCAGGAGCTTATTTTTTATTCTGGTGTCAATATAAAAAGGTCAAGTGTACTCTTCTCTCCATGGTGATGATACTCTTGGAGCAGATGGCTTCACAATTTCTGCCCAAAGACTCTGCAGTATATTCCTGTATACTGCATAAATTATTGCATCTTAGAGTGAAGGTTTGATATGATCATGACATATGTATCGAAACAGAAGTGGTATATCACTGCCTATATCACCTTGGTACATCATGATGAAATAGTTGCAGATTTGGTGGTTGATTGACTTGTATGGATAAGGCTAAATATTCATCTTCTGTATGCAAATAGCCACAGATGAGACTTGCAGTTGAATGGGTAATTTTTTTGATAGTGCACTTGAGATAGATATTAAGAGTTCTGTGCCATATCCTCTGCTGTAGCAGGGTAGGCCAAGTAAAACGATGCCAGTTTGGATAATAAACAATTATCTGATGAAATTTTTAATGGAGGATGTCAGAGTCAAATGTTGTAAATGTTATTCACATCAGAAGATGTAGCGCTTGTCCACATTACTGGTTTGTATTGAAAATATCAGCACAAGATCTTCTATCATGGGAGATTAGGAGTGCTTATGTAGATATATCACTATGGATAACTACATGAAATGCATGGACCCTTTGGATTTCTTTGGATGAGACTTGAAAGTATATTGAATTTCCCAGGTTACTAGCCTGTCGCTGGGTTAGTCTAGTAGTAGGGCTGATGCTACCCAGCGCCTCTGGACAGGCAGATCTAACAGCATTTATTCTGTTTGGATGTTAGGGTTATACCACTCATACTTGGTCGCCAGCGCCTCGTGTACTTTTAGAACAGGATGGACCACAAGGAGGTGACGTTGGCATTTGAGTGGGAGAGGCTATGTATTGCAATTCACCACCCCCTCCATCCCATTCCTTTTAATTTACAGTCAAAAATTATTGACTGTAAATTCAGCATTCATGTTGAAGAATCTATGGAGACGCAACAGATGTTAGAATAATTACTTTAATTTCGACCTCTGTATTGAGGCCATAACAGGAAAACATATATATGTACAAGATACAAGCTACATGACAATCAATACACTACACAAAAGTAAGATGAATCTAAATGCTTGTTAAAATTTACCTAGCCTAACCTCTGGCATAAAAATAAAATGGAAAAAAATAATAAATAAAAAATAAAATAAAAATTAGAACTACATTAAACAACTTCTAAAGTCCTCTTGTATTAAGCATTTCTTCTGTTCTGGATGCTATATGGGTTGTAGTTTGGTCTTCCAAATTCTTGGAATAATTAATCCATCATTCTTGTTCTGATTTGGATGATGTTTCAGCATTTCACAGGCTTCTATGAATTTTCTTTCAAACCAGGTTTTGGTGCAGTGTAGGGACTTGGTGCCTTTCCAGTCAATTCTGTGGCATGTTTGGAGTGTGTGATCTGACAAGCCTGTTTTACCACAGTACACATATTTAATGTGGTGTTTGTGTTCATCTTTTCTAATTGGGATGGTGCATCCTGTTTCCTCTATGTAAAGTAGGTTACAGATACACTGAATTTTGTAAATCCCTGGATGGGCAAGGTATGGAAAAGGTTCTTTGGAAGAGCAAAGTAAATTTCTTAATTTTGTAGGGGAATTTAAAGGTTGTCTTAATATTGTATTTAAGTAGTGTTCTATTTTTTCTGAAATGCCCTTAATGTATGGTATGCTTATGGCATTCTTGTAATCTTTTTTGCTTTTAATGGCACATTTTTGGAGGATTTTGTGAACTATTTTTTTCACAAAATGCCATTTTGTGAAAAAATGTAGCCATTTTTATTTATTTATTTAATTTTTTATTATTATTTTTTCCACCAGAGGTCAGGCTAGGGTAAATGATTGCCAAAAATTTAAATTCATCTTACTTTTGAGTAGTGTACTGTCATGCAGCTTGTATCCTGTACATATGTTTTCCTGATGGTGATCTCAATACAGAGGTCAAAACGTCGAATGTTACTTTCTTAATGATAAGTAATTATTCTAACACATGTGTGTGTTTCTCCATAAATTCTTCACCACATAATTTGATTTACCTTGGTTGCACTTCAAGCAATCATTATATGAAAAATAGTGGCTGTGATGAAATGAATGATTAAAATACTCTTATCCCTGCTTAGTGAAATATCCCAATAAAAATATTGCATTTTTGTTTTATTCTATGTGATAAACTCTTTCCACAGTGAAGTGGCTTATGATAAAAAGATTTGGAATAAATGAACTCATGTAAACACCACTGACTGATTTCATTGCAGCAACAATCTCCTGAACTGGCAAATACATATAATCAGTTTATTTTTAAACATTATATTCAACTATTATTCTAATATGGAAGGTATATTCATAATAAATATCAGAAATCAGGAAAATCATTTTCAGGAAACTCATGCTTACCAATTCTAGTTAGAAAAAGTATTAATTCTTCTTTCTGATTAAGTTTTTGAAGCTGCTCTTTATTACCACAAATTAAGCCAATACTTGAATCTTCTGTTATTCGCTGTCCTGAAAATCAGAGAGTAATAAAGCAGAGTACTTAATGAAATAATACTAAACATTTCAGGATTTACAAAAAAGGAATTATTAACTGAACAGCATATCTGCCATTCAAATTTGGCTTAAGACATTATTTTACTTCTTACCCTAAACTCCAAGGAGTTAAAATGTAAAGCAGTATTTAAATTCATGCAACATACAGGATGACCCAGAAGTAAATAAGGAAGTTGCCAAAGATGAGTTCTGTGGCCATACTAAACAATAAATTTCTTACAGCTGTTGCTAAGTGGTTCCAGCATGATTGGACCCCAACCAATTACAATTCACTGCACAAAAATGGTTGAATGAACATTTCATTCAAATAATTACTATATCTTACCACAGATTTTTTTTTCATGTGGGATGCTCTGAAGACACAGTTTAAACTCACACCTAGACAACTTAATCAGAAAATTGTTCATGCTTATGCATAAATTATTGCAAATTTATGTTAGAAGGTGTGCTTTTCTTTGGTGAAGCATTGATAAATGCAATGTAAATAGACACACTAACAACTTTTGTAATAGTGTCGATTTTATTATTGTACAGTATCTCCAAATAGTCTGGAGACTTATGGCAGGAGAACCATACTAATGTTTATACACAAAAAACCTATCATATCTCTCCTTAAACTCATTCAATGTCAGGGCACTCACAAATAATTCTGGCAATCCATTCGCTCACCACTCTCCATGCAAGATATCTAGTATGCACGTCCTTACTAATCACACTCTTACACAACTTCTATGAGTGATCCTTAATTCTCTATTTGTCATATATTGAAAATTTTCCTGAATCAATTTTATAAAACCCCTTTAATATGTTATAAGTTTCTATCATGTTCCCTCTTTTCTGCCTATCTACTAAACTTCGTAACCTTTAGCACACCTTCAACCTATTCTCATAGGAAGCATTCCACACACTTGTTACTTGTCTCTGAATCTTCTCTACTACCACCTCCTGATCCAAAGAAACCCAGGCAACCAAATCTATGCACAGTAGTCAAGATGTGGCTAAATCCTAACCTTATAAAGAGAGATAATTACTTCTCTATCTCTAGCATGTGTTTCAACATCCAAGTAATCCTTTGAGTTATTTTACCAACTTTCTTTCTTTTTGTTTTTTGCTGGATCTAAATTGCGTTCTTTGTTTTGTTTTGTCTAAATATTACGACCTGCACGTGCACTGCATTATGTTCTACAAATAAAATTTTTCTGCTTGAAATTCAGATTCTTTGACTGCCATGTTACTTCTGGGCCACTCTGTATATATCACACATGATCATTTTCAAGTCGGTCGATAGCCTTTGATTCCTTCTTATTATCACTCAGCTAATAGATGACTGAGAGGAGACTTTCAAAATAATATGGAGAATCAGACTAGTATTCCTGATCTTATGTCAGACCACACCATGGCAAAAACAAGAAAGTGGAAACTAAGAAAACAACTTCAACTGAATTAAAGCACATGAATATGAACATGGGGTGCTTAAGGGTCAAAGCTGTATAACTGAGAGGAGATCTCCACATAGCCTTTAAAGGAATGCGGAGAACCGACCAGGGCTTCTGACCTAATGTCCAATCCTCACCTTCTCGTGGTGCACCCTGTTGGGTATCTACTTGGATACTGAACGAACGAGGATGGGCTGGCAATTTGGGATTTAGCCGACCAAATTGTATTCTTATTGGTTAAACCAAAATAAAAAATGATGGTACAACTTGACAAAATTTCATGCCGGCTGGGGCGTCGCCCGATTAAACAAGGCCCCCGTTGTTTTCGCCAGGGAACCAGGGCGAACAGCGAAAAGTCAGCTACTGGAACAAATCTGAAAACAAACCTTAACTCAACATCACCAAAGTTAAAGATCAGTACTATCAACGTAAGAAGACTGAATGGCAAAGAAATGGAGCTAGCTGAGGAATTAGATAAGTACCAGATCGACATAATAGGGGTGACTGAAACAAAAAAGACAAAAACTGGTGAGATCTTTCTGAGCAATAAATACAAAATGCTATATTCAGGCAATGACAATCAAGGAAAAGAAGGAGTAGCCATAGTATTCAACACTAAATACGAGGCTAATCTTCTTGAATGGCAGGCAGTGTCAAGTAGAGGGATTTGGGCAGATGTCAGAATGGGGACTGGACAATGAGACTTATTTGTGCCTATGGTCCCACAGAAGGTTCTACTAAGGTAGAAGTGGAGGAATTTTTTGAGGCTTTAGAAAAAGCAACTGACACAATGAAAAAGGAAAACTTGGTCCTTGTTGGGGATCTAAAGAGCAGAGTAGTAAATGATTGTGAGACATACAAAAATATTTTGGTAAAATTTGGAGAAAAGAGCACAACTAATAATATTGGCAAATATCTGTTGGATTTCTGCTCAGGACGTGGACTGGTTATTACTAACACCATGTTCCAACATAAAAATGTGCACAAATTCACATGGAGAGAAGAGGCAAGGAATAAGAAAAGTCTCATTGACTATGTTATTGTTGATAGTGATGTTTTCTCCCTGGTGCAGGACACCAGAGTGTACAGAGGATTTGAAATTGGAAGCGATCACTATTTAGTCTTGACCAGGATAAAATTGAATTTCATATTGAAAAGAATGACATGTAAGAAAGTTTTAAAACGAATAAAAGTTGAACAGCTCTCAGATGTGAACTGTAGACTAAAATACACAAAGTTTATTAAAGAAAAAATGAAAGAGTTTGAGAACAGGAATCAAACCTTGGAGATTCAGTGGCAAACTCTGAAGAAAACATAGAATGCCAGAGATTTTTTTATCCTTGCAGATTGTCTGCAAGGATAAAAAAATCAGAACTCCCTGGTGGACACAGGAAGTTAAAGAGGCAGTGAAGGAAAAGAAGAAAGCATATCAAAAGTTCCTGTCAAATAAGTCAGCTTGTGCTCTTAGAGAATACAGAGACAAATGCAAGAATGCTAAACACTGTGTAAAACTAGCTGAACAAAAGTCATGGGAGGACTTTGGCAAGAATATAGAAAATAAATATCAAGAAGGTGGTAAGATATTCTGGAGGTTGTTGAAGAAGCTTAGGAATGGAGGAAAGAGTGCTGTAAAAGGAGTTCATCATCATCATCATCATATTCCTGCCATGTACCCTCAAGGAGTGTACAGGATATGATACTACTACATGAAAAAAATTACATCATTATTAATTTCCTATCTACAATTTTCCTCCAAATCAGTCTGTTACTTGTCAAGACTCCAACATCATCAGATCTTATATATTTCTATCGTCTAAAGCATTTTGTACCGTATCAATCCACCTATATCTTGGTCTTCCTCTGGGTCGTTTTGCTGCCAACCTGGCAGAGAACACTTGTTTTGCTAATCTTTCCTCACCCATTCTGTTTAAGTGACCATACCACCTAAGATTAGCTCTGCTAACGCATTCCTGGATGCTGACAATGTCAAGTTCTTTCCTAATATCCTCGTTTTTAATATGATATTGCCATTGATGCCATCTGTTCATGCCTATAATCTTTCTCAGGACTCTCATATCTGTGGTCTCTAGTCTTTGGTCAAGTGTTTTACTTCTGACCCAGCTCTCAGATCCATAAGTTAAAACTGGTTTGAACACTGTCTTGTACACAGCTAATTTAGTGTTCCGACTGATTTCTCTCTTATTCCATATGAATTTATTCAATTGACTTCCCACCATACCAGCTTTGCTGATTCTGTTGTCTATTTCTATATTTAATTTACCATCTTCAGTAAAAATCGTACCTAAATAGCTGAAATGTTTTACTTGTTCCACAGGTTCTCCATTCACAACACAGTTGACATTTTCAATGATTCTACCTATTTTCATTGTCTTTGTCTTTTTATTGCTGACCTTCATACCATATCTATTACAACAGCTATTCAATTTAGTCAGAGAATCTTGCAGACTTGTAGCAGATTTATTCAGAAGTATAACATCATCCGCATAAAGCAAAGAGCTGACATTAACATCTCCAATTTTGATATCATGTTTAATACCACTTTCCTTCATAATATGATCCATATAGATAATGAATAACAGAGGAGATAATGTACATCCTTGTCTCACATCAGATTTAACATTAAACCATCTTCTTGTACTTGCTTCAATTCTAACTGCTGCCTTACAACTCAAATAAAGACTAAGACTAAGTAAAAGGAGTTAGAAATGATAAAGGTGACATGAAAACGGAAGAAAAAGATATTCTTGAAGTATGGAGTAATTACTTTGAAAAACTGCTAAATGAAACAAGCAGTGATGACAGCACAGTGGTAAAAAACACTGACCAGGCATGCAGTCAGGAATCCATATCCATACTTGAAGTAGAAAAAGCCATCAAAGGCTTGAAATGTGGAAAGGCAGCAGGAGTAAATGATATTCGACCAGAAATGCTGAAATATGGTGGTATAAGAGTCTTACAGTGGCTGCACTGCATAGTTCAGAAAGCCTGGACAGAGGGACAAATTCCCGATGATTGGAGTCGAGCTCTCATAGTACCCATATATAAAAAGGGAAATAAAACTGAATGTTAGAATTATAGAGGTATTTCCCTAATGAGTGTTCCTGGCAAGATCTATGCAAGTATACTTGAGAAACGGTCGAGAAGAATTCTGGAAGAAAAACTTGGTGAAGAACAAGCTGGATTCAGGCCAAATAGAGGCCGTCAGGATCAGATTTTCACTTTACGACAAATAGTCGAGAAAGCATGGGAATATAACAGAGATCTGTATTTAAGTTTTGTTGATTTGGAAAAGGCATATGACAAGGTGCTAAGAGAGAAGCTATTCAATACGTTACAGTTATATGGTGTCAATGGGACATATCAAGCTATACTTCGTTTTTATTTGAGTTGTAAGTCAGCAGTTAGAATTGAAGGAAGTACGGAAGATGGTTTAATGTTAAATCATGTGTGAGACAAGAATGCACATTATCCCCTCTGTTATTCATTATCTATATGGTTCATATTATGAAGGAAAGTGGTATTAAACATGATATCAAAATTGGAGATGTTAATGTCAGCTCTTTGCTTTATGCAGATGATGTTATACTTCTAAATAAATCCGCTACAAGTCTGCAAGATTCTCTGACTAAATTGAATAACTGTTGTAATAGATATGGTATGAAGTTCAGCAATAAAAAGACAAAGACAATGAAAATAGGCAGAATCATTGAAAATATCAACAGTGTTGTGAATGGAGAACCTGTGGAACAAGTGAAACATTTCAGCTACTTAGGCACGATTTATACTGAAGATGGTAAATTAAATATAGAAATAGACAACAGAATCAGCAAAGCTGGTATGGTAGGAAGTCAATTGAATAAATTCATATGGAATAAGCGAGAAATTAGTCAGAACACTAAATTAGCTGTATACAAGACTGTGTTCAAACCAGTTTTAACTTATGGATCTGAGAGCTGGGTCAGAAGTAAAACACTTGACCAAAGACTAGAGAACGCAGATATGAGAGTCCTAAGAAAGATTATAGGTGTGAATAGATGGCATCAATGGCAGTATCATATTAAAAATGAGGATATTAGGAAAGAACTTGACATTGTCAACATCCAGGAATGCGTTAGCAGAGCTAATCTCAGGTGGTATGGTCACTTAAACAGAATGGGCGAAGAAAGATTAGCAAAACAAGTGTTCTCTGCCAGGTTGGCAGCAAAACGACCCAGAGGAAGACCAAGATATAGGTGGATTGATGCGGTACAAAGTGCCTTAGATGATAGAAATATAAGATCTGATAATGTTGGAGTCTTGACAAGTAACAGACTGATTTGGAGGAAAATTGTAGATAAAAAGTTAGTAATGATGTAATTTTTTTCATGTAGTACTATCATATCCTGTACACCCCTTGAGGGTACATGGCAGGAATTTGATGATGATGATGAGATGATAAATATGAACACAGAAGATCGTTTTGTCGATTTGGAAAAGGCATATGACAAGGTGCCAAGAGAGAAGCTATTCAATACGCTACAGTTATATGGTGTCAATGGGGCATTATATCAAGCAATACTTAGTCTGTATTTGAGTTGTAAGTCAGCAGTTAGAATTGAAGGAAGTACAAAAAGATAGTTTAATGTTAAATCTGGTGTGAGACAAGGATGTACATTATCCTCTCTGTTATTCATTATCTGTATGGATAACATTATAAAGGAAAGTGATATTAAAAATGATATCAAAATTGGAGATGTTAATGTCAGCTCTTTGCTTTATGCGGATGATGATATACTTCTAAATCAATCCGCTATAAGTCTGCAAGATTCTCTGACTAAATTGAATAACTGTTGTAATAGATATGGTATGAAGGTCAGCAATAAAAAGACAAAGACAATGAAAATAGACAGAATCATTGAAAATGTCAACTGTATTGTGAATGGAGAACCTGTGGAACAAGTGAAACATTTCAGCTACTTAGGCATGATTTTTACTGAAGATGGTAAATTAAATATAGAAATTGACAACAGAATCAGCAAAGCTGGCATGGTGGGAAATCAATTGAATATATTCATATGGAATAAGAGAGAAATTAGTCGGAACACTAAATTAGCTGTATACAAGACAGTGTTCAAACCAGTTTTAACTTATGGATCTGAGAGCTGGGTCAGAAGCAAAACACTTGACCAAAGCCTAGAGACCAAAGACTAGAGACACAGATATGAGAGTCCTGAGAAAGATTAGAGGCGTGAACAGATGGCATCAATGGCAATATCATATTAAAAACGAGGATATTAGGAAAGAACTTGACATTGTCAGCATCCAGGAATGTGTTAGCAGAGCTAATCTCAGGTGGTATGGTCACTTAAACAGAATGGGCGAAGAAAGATTAGCAAAACAAGTGTTCTCTGTCAGGTGGCAGCAAAATGACCCAGCGGAAGACCAAGATATAGTGGATTGATACTATACAAAGTGCCTTAGACGATAGAAATATAAGATCTGATAATGTTGGAGTCTTGACAAGTAACAGACTGGTTTGGAGGAAAATTGTAGATAGGAAGTTAGTAATGATGTTAATTTTTCATGTAGTACTATCATATCCTGTACACCCCTTGAGGGTACATGGCAGGAATTTGATGATGATGATGAATATGAACACTATGAGTGAAAAAAGAAAGATACACTGTAGAAATGCGTTATACGGTTATATGGTTTTTTTCAGAATAACATTATACAATAAAACTAAGTTAATTCTTTATTTTATCATTCATTTAAGGACTGAAGTCTATACTTTAGATAAGTATAGTCTAAGAAAAATTAAATTAACAAACAAATCAGTTTAACTCATATTAAACTACACTAGTTAAAGAAATTTGTTACTGCACTCAAGAACAGTAAATAAATAGCTTATATATTTTAAAAAATTGGAAGTGTAAATTCAAAAGCTGCATATATTCAGTGACTAATTTATAATGGAAACCTACTTTCCCCCACCCACTCTCTCAAATCAGCTTCTACTCATCGGCACAGACTCCAAAGGCCAATTAAATTTCACAGAGATGCTAGCCCATGTTGACTTGACTACACTTATCTCAGATTGGAATATAGAAGATCCTCTGTTCTGGATACCGCATTCTCTCTTATCCAACAATAGCTGACTTGATTAAAATCCAGTGAACAATTAAGTATTGTCCTCACCTGCTCCACAAACCATTCTGAATGAAATAGTCTATAAATTCATTGAGCAGTAAGTTGACATTGTAATAAAAATTAAATATCACACATTACAGCAAAAAAACATTTTCTTTATTCGTCAAAATTTTTCTCATTTAGTTGTGACTGATTTAAATAAGAGAAGCACAGAACAAGCAGAAATCATAATGAATAAAAATGCAACGAATTAAGTGCAGAAAAAGAGAACTAGTAGACCATGTGATTGACGCCCTTCATACAAAGAAAACGATATCTTATGCTGAAAACAAGAAATGCCCATTATAGAAGAATACGTGGTCTCAGTTACAGCAAGTCTGCCATTTTCTTAATGCACTCATATGATATGATGACACTATAAAATTACATGAGTGCTCTGTTACAGTTTTTTATTTTAACAATAAAGTTCCTTGTTTCTGAGTAGTCAGTCTGTCAAAACACACTGCATTATGTAGCGTTACATAAATGAAAGATCACTTTCTTGTGGCCATGATTCTGGTAGTAAGACTTGTACGTTGGATATCCATAACTGTATTTTTTAAGGAAATCACAATGTAGACTAATATATTAACTAAAATTAAGTAATAAATTTAATTAATATTTCCAATATTTTGGTAAAGTCAAATTGCTATCATCAGGAAACAAACACTACTGAGCCTCCATTGCTCAGTTGTTATAGACAAAGCCCTTTGATCAGAAAGCGACCTGGGTTCGATTCCCGTCAGTGATGCCAGGAACCTTCATCTGGTCACTTTCGACAAGAGGCGAGTAAGCCGGTCTCATATGGAGGTAGGGGATTTTTTCACCCGGAAACTCAGGTTTTTCATCCCCAACAACAGGCAAACCAGCCCTGTGAACACACGCATCTAAAGATACAGGACACACCGGGAACCACAGGGCCAACCAGCTTATATTCGCAACGGTTGCAGTTACAAGAATAAGAAACCTCGACACTGTAAAAAGGTAGAAGAGGAGGACTAAGAAAGAAAGGAAACAAAATACAATAAGATATGTGCCGGAAGGCACTTAGTAAAAAGGCTGAAGCATGTTAAAGGGTAAGCTTAAAGTCCTAAACAGCGTCCTCGAGTGCCTTGGCTGTTGTGCTGAAATATGAACTCGAACACTATGAACCTCGACTATTTTGTCCGGCAAAGAAAATTAGAGGATATAGCCATGAGATATCTGCTTTCTTCCCCCCACCACCACCACCACCACCCGGCTAAATACTTCATGAAAACATCTCAAGAGAAAGCTCTAAACTCTGCCTCATACAGAACCATTGTTTGGCTACATTTTGTTGATGTGCTCTCCACTTGGTGCCATGGCCCAGATGCTCTCAACATATTTGTAACACATCTAAACAAGCAACATCCCTGGATGCAGTTCACATTAGAAAAAGGAAATAACAGTCTCTCTGAATGCAAATTTTTGTGTTTTAGTAGTTCTTCAGGTAATTTTCAGTACTGACACGAGATTTGCTTCACATGTAAGAGTTTTAATAAACAATACAACCAAACAAGTTTCATAAGTTTTTGGATTTGCATCATCAGGGATACAAAAACTTATACATAGAAAAGACTAATAAAAATTAATTACTCCTAATAGAGTCCACGTGGTTAGCCTAGTGGCTGTGTGCTTTGCAACCATATACCTGGGGAAGGAGTGTCCTAGGTTCGATTCCCGCTGGAGATGTGGAGACATGAGGAGCTTAAGCGATCTTCCTCAGCCATAACCAAGTTAGCCGGTCTTGGGCGTGGACAGCAGGGTTTTTCCCCCAGTTTATCCTGGGGTTTTCCCTCCTGCAAAGCAGGCAGCCCTGTGAATACATGCTTCGACAAACATGAGATACCACCAGGAATAAGGAGCAATCAACCTATTCTGCAGGAAAATTGGTTACGAAAGCTTACGAAGTAAAATGTGTAGGCCTGCGCAAAAGCTACTTTCGCGCAGGCCTACACAGGAGTCAGCATACGCAGGAATCAGCGTAACATACAATGATTCCTAACAGATATTATCAGAATTTAACAATTAGTATATACAGACAAACGACCAGAAAACCATTGTATTAATTGTTCAATATGCATAGGAACAATGCTAGTTGTTGATGTCACAATCTGTACATGACGTGTGATATTCCAGGTTAGACTTTTCATGACAGTAGATCAAACTTGGAGTAGGAATTAACCTTGTTATTTGTTACTTATTGTGTGGGGATCCGAAGCATGTCTGAGGCTTCTTTGAACTTTCTTGTAAAACAATTATGAACAATATATGGCATTTCTGTTTCCTGCCGAACTACTTGGTAGCTTGTGTTAGACATATGGAAGGCTAATTCTGCTTTGTGCATTCTTCTTTTTACAATGTCTTATTAAGTGATCAGAACATGAATCCCCCCAGATCTTCCTGTCTGGTCTACATAGCAAAATGCCAAAAGAACCATGAATTTCATAAACTCCTGGTTTTTTCATGGGAAGATGTGAAGATTTCAGAGGATGTTAGAACCTTGAGATCTTATATATTGGCCAGAAAGAAACTTTAACTTTGTAATCACAAAGTAAAGTTGTAACTTTGTAACATTCATGATATAAGGTAATGCGACTGCATTCTTGAAATCTTGCTTATGTAAAGGTGGCTGTCAGAGGTGTATTTAGAATTCGGTTAATTGTCTTCAGTTTGTACCCACTGAGGGCGAAAGCATGTCTCAGACAGTGCAGTTCTTCACTCCATTTGTTTTGACATACCGGAACTGTTGTAGGCTGTATCTTGCAATGTTTTAATCATACCTATCCTTTGTAATGGATGGTAGTGTGAAGCAGTACATAAAAACTTGGAGGTGGCGCATAATAATAATAATAATAATAATTAGGGAAATCTGAAACTGTAAAGTTGCTTTAATGAAGAGCTCTACTTTGATACAGTGCTGTTCAAAAAGTAGTAAAAGAAACAAAAGAAACTGTTTTAAGAAACTTCTGAGGAACATTTATACTCCAGCGAACCATAAGGATGAAGGGAAAAATATGCTAAAGAAGAAAACACTGCACAGTCCTGTGCGTTCAAGTCTGGTGGAATGATTAACTACATGGGAAGCAAACCATTAATAGAATGAGTCAGAGAGAGGGGAAAAGAGAGAGAGGGAGAGATTTTATCCTATAAAGATAAAGGAGATCTCTGAAGTATAGTTTCAGTCCAAAAAAAAAGGCCTTGGATCCCAATAGTTATATATATAACATACAATGTATTTTTTTTTTTTTTTCTCGAGTCAATCATTTCTTGGATTCTAAAAATCAGAGTTAAAACTCAGTTGGTTGTACTTAATGACATAGAATATTATCAAAAAATGGATATTATTCTCTGAAATGCACTACCTACATCACACTAGATCATGATCCCACAAAAACACAAGGTAAAACACTTAAAAAAAAAAAAAGTCTTCCTGGATGCCAGACATTACAAAAAAACTCAAGCCCTTCAGTTCTTGTCTCCTTCCCAGGATATATATATATATCATCATCATCATCATCATCATCAAATTCCTGCCATGTACCCTCAAGGGGTGTACAGGATATGACAGTACTACATGAAAAAATTACATCATTACTAACTTCCTATCCACAATTTTCCTCCAAATCAGTCTGTTACTTGTCAAGACTCCAACATTATCAGATCTTATATTTCTATCGTCTAAGGCACTTTGTACCATATCAATCCACCTATATCTTGGTCTTCCTCTGGGTCGTTTTCCTGCCAACCTGGCAGAGAACACTTGTTTTGCTAATCTTTCCTCTCCCATTCTATTTAAGTGACCATACCATCTGAGATTAGCTCTGCTAACGCATTCCCGGATGCTGACAATGTCAAGTTCTTTCCTAATATCCTCATTTTTAATATGATATTATTGTCATTGATGCCATCTGTTCACGCCTCTAATCTTTCTCAGGACTCTCATATCTGCGGTCTCTAGTCTTTGGTCAAGTGTTTTACTTCTGACCCAGCTTTCAGATCCATAAGTTAAAATTGGTTTGAACACAGTCTTGTATACAGCTAATTTAATGTTCCGACTAATTTCTTTCTTATTCCATATGAATTTATTCAATTGACTTCCCACCATACCAGCTTTGCTGATTCTGTTGTCTATTTCTATATTTAGTTTACCATCTTCAGTAAAAATTGTGCCTAAGTAGCTGAAATGTTTTACTTGTTCCACCGGTTCTCCATTCACAACACAGTTGACATTTTCAATGATTCTGCCTATTTTCATTGTCTTTGTCTTTTTATTGCTGACCTTCATACCATATCTATTACAACAGCTATTCAATTTAGTCAGAGAATCTTGCAGACTTGTAGCGGATTTATTTAGAAGTATAACATCATCCGCATAAAGCAAAGAGCTGACATTAACATCTCCAATTTTGATATCAGGTTTAATGCCACATTCCTTCATAATGTGATCCATATATATAATGAATAACAGAGGGGATAACGTACATCCTTGTCTCACACCAGATTTAACATTAAACCATCTTCCTGTACTTCCTTCAATTCTAACTGCTGACTCACAACTCAAATAAAGACTAAGTATTGCTTGATATAATGCCCCATTGACACCATATAACTGCAGTGTATTGAATAGCTTCTCTCTTGGCACCTTGTCATATGCCTTTTCCAAATCGACAAAACTTAAATACAGATCTTTGTTATATTCCCATGCTTTCTCGACTATTTGTCGTAAAGTGAAGATCTGATCCTGACAGCCTCTATTTGGCCTGAATCCAGCTTGTTCTTCACCAAGCTTTTCTTCCACAATTCCTCTCAACCGTTTCTCAAGTATACTTGCATAGATCTTGCCAGGAACACTCAGTAGGGAAATACCTCTGTAATTCTCACATTCAGTTTTATTTCCCTTTTTATATATGGGTACTACGAGAGCTCTACTCCAATCATCGGGAATTCGTCCCTCTGTCCAGGCTTTCTGAACTATGCAGTGCAGCCACTGTAAGACTCTTATACCACCATACTTCAGCATTTCTGGTCGAATATCATCTACTCCTGCTGCCTTTCCACATTTCAAACCTTTGATGGCTTTTTCTACTTCAAGTATGGATATGTATTCCTGACTGCATGCCTGGTCAGTGTTTTTTATCACTGTGCTGTCATCACTGCTTGTTTCATTTAGCAGTTTTTCAAAGTAATTACTCCATACTTCAAGGATATCTTTTTCTCCTGTTTTCATTTCACCTTTATCATCTCTAATTCCTTTTACAGCACTCTTTCCTCCATTCCTAAGCTTCTTCAACAACCTCCAGAATATTTTGCCACCTTCTTGATATTTATTTTCTATATTCTTGCCAAAGTCCTCCCATGACTTTTGTTTAGCTAGTTTTACACACTGTTTAGCTTTCTTACATTTGTCTCTGTATTCTGTAAGAGTAAAAGCTGACTTATTTGCCAGGAACTTTTGATATGCTTTCTTCTTTTCCTTCACTGCCTCTTTAACTTCCTGTGTCCACCAGGGAGTTCTGATTTTTTTATCCTTGCACACAACCTCACCACATGCCTCTCTGGCAGAATCAATCAATGTTTCCTTCAGAGTTTGCCACTGAATCTCCAAGGTTTGATTCCTGTTCTCAAACTCTTTCATTTTCTTTTCAATAATATTTCTGTATTTTAGTCTACAGTTCACATCTGAGAGCTGCTCAACTTTTATTCGCTTTAAAACTTTCTTACATGTTATTCTTTTCAATATGAAATTCAATTTTATCCTGCTCAAGACTAAATAGTGATCACTTCCAATTTCAAATCCTCTGTACACTCTGGTGTCCTGCACCAGGGAGAAAACATCACTATCGACAATAACATAGTCAATGAGACTTTTCTTATTCCTAGCCTCTTCTCTCCATGTGAATTTGTGCACATTTTTATGTTGGAACATGGTGTTAGTAATAACCAGTCCATGTCCTGAGCAGAAATCCAACAGATATTTGCCATTATTATTAGCTTTGCTCTTTTCTCCAAATTTTCCCAAAATATTTTTGTATGTCTCACAATCATTTCCTACTCTACTATTTAGATCCCCAACAAGGACCAACTTTTCATTTTTCATTGTGTCAGTTGCTTTTTCTAAAGCCTCAAAAAATTCCTCCACTTCTACCTTAGTAGAACCTTCTGTGGGACCATAGGCACAAATAGGTCTCATTGTCCAGTTCCCCATTCTCATATTTGCCCACATTACTCTACTTGAGACTGCCTGCCATTCGAGAAGATTAGCCTCGTATTTTGTGTTGAATACTATGGCTACTCCTTCTTTTCCTTGATTGTCATTGCCTGAATATAACATTTTGTATTTATTGCTCAGAAAGATCTCACCAGTTTTGGTCTTTTTTGTTTCAGTCACCCCTATTATGTCGATCTGGTACTTATCTAATTCCTCAGCTAGCTCCATTTCTTTGCCATTCAGGCTTCTTACGTTGATAGTACCGATCTTTAACTCTGGTGATGTTGAGTTGGGGTTTGTTTTCAGATTTGTTCCAGTGGCTGACTTTTCGCTGTTCGCCCTGGTTCCCTGGCGAAAACAACGGGGGCCTTGTTTAACCGGGCGACGCCCCAGCCGGCATGAAATTTTGTCATGTTGTACCATCATTTTTTATTTTGGTTTAACCAATAAGAATACAATTTGGTCGGCTAAATCCCAAATTGCCAGCCCATCCTCGTTCGTTCAGTATCAAAGTAGATACCCAACAGGGTGCACCACGAGAAGGTGAGGATTGGACATTAGGTCAGAAGCCCTGGTCGGTTCTCCGCATTCCTTTAAAGGCTATGTGGAGGTCTCCTCTCAGTTATACAGCTTTGACCCTTAAGCACCCAACATATATATATATATATATATATATATATATATATATGTTGGGCCCATATACGAAAGGTTGGCTGGTCAACCTATAGTACTTTAGTACCGTATATGGGTAGTGGGATGGGAAAGCAGGAACTTGTTAATATTCGATTTGAAAGCCTGTATATTGTATTCCTTGGGAAATACCTCAGGGGGAAGACTGTTCCACAGTACAGCAGTAGCATGGATGAAGGAGGAGGAAAAGAAACTTGTTCTGTGGGTTTCAAGGTGTACTGTAAAGGGATGTTGGGAGGTGGCTGTACATGTTCCAATGGGTTTAGTACAGAGTGGGGGAATTATTGATGTTGTTTCAGATGAGCATTTTCCATGAAAATATTTGTAGAATATACAAATTGCAGAGACTAAACGTCTATGTGAAAGTGGGGGGGGGGGGTCGGTAAGAGATGGATCATTTATCAGTCTAATTGCTCTCCTCTGTACTGAGTCAAGTTTTGAGGGAGATTTTAGGAGCCCCACTCCAAATGTGAGAACAGTATTCGATAGCTGGAAGGATTTGCGATTTGTATAAGGTTAACAGCTGTTTTGAGGTTAAGTAACATCTTGAGCGAAAGAGAAAGCCTAGTTTTTTGGAAGCTGAGGATACAATGGTTATGATGTGTTTATGCCAGGAGAGGCCTGATTTCATGGTAATTCCGAGAAGAGAAATTTCACCTTGTCTGGGAATTTGAGTGTTATCAAAAATAATACTGGGGGAAAATGGTTCTTTTTTGTGGGAAATAAGACAGAACTGGGTTTTACTAGCATTGAAGTTGACGAGGTTATCTGAGCCCCCATCAGAGGATGTTTTGGAGGTCTGCGTTAAGGGAAGTTGTGGTTGATGTTCTGTGGGTTGACGTGAGTTGTGTAGGGTTTATCAAATGAAAGGGAGGAGTGCAATGTGCTGTCATCTGCAAAACTGTGTATTGGGTTGGAGGTCAACTGAAGTAGGTCATTGACATATAGAAGAGGGTCAGCGAGAGAACTGAACCTTGTGAGACCCCAGTATTAGTTGGATAATGGGAGGATAGGGGGCCATCTACCATTACACACAGTGTGCGTCCAGACAGGAAGTTAGCAATCCATCTGCAGAAGTCCTGAGACAGTCCAAATGATGGAAGTTTGCTTAGTAAACTTTTGTGCCAGACTCGGTCAAAGGCTTTAGAGATAGTGAGTGCAACTACTTGGGATTTGCGAAATTTTTCCATGGTATATGTCCAGAGATGGGTGATATATGAGAGCAGGTCCCTGCTGATCGGCATTGGCGGAATCCGTACTGGTGGTTGCTTAATAGCTGGGTACCTTCCAGGTAGGGTAGTAGTTGAGAATTGATGGTTTTCTCCATCACTTTAGATAGGATTGAGGTGAGTGAGATGGCAGCGATTTGTCTCCCTTTTTGGGAATGGGTTGAATATAGGCCAATTTCTAGGCTTTGGTATATATACCAGTGGAGTAAGATAGTGTGTACAGATGGCATAGGATAGAGTCAGTTCTGCTACACAGACCTTCAGGACAATTGGAGGAATGCCATCAGGGCCAGGGGCTTTTTTTGTGTCTAATTTTGACGACAGGTTTATGATCTCTTTCTGGCAAAAGGATACACGGGGGGCATTGTATGTTGGGCAGTTGGAATGAATGGGGGGGGGGGCATTTGCCACTGTCAGTTATGCATGCAATGCAGGCAAAGTGTGAAGCCAGGAGATTAGTTTTTTTTGTGGGTGATGATGTTGCAATTGAGCCATCTGGGTATGATACGGGTGTGAGTAGTGTAGGGAAAAAGTTGTGACCAACTGCTTTGGCAAGAGACCAAAAGGCATGGCTGCCGCTAGGACAGGCTGCAAGTTTCCTGCTTTTTGCCCGTTCAAATTCTGTTTTGGAATCATTGATAATTTTTTTGCATCGGTTTCGGGCTTCAGTATAGGCATTGAAGGAGGATGGAGTTCTTAATTTGAGCCAGTTGTGGTATGCCTGGTTTTTCATTAGTACAGTCTTGGCACATCTTTTGGAGAACCAGGGTTTGGATAGGGGGACGGCAGTTCAGAGTGGTGTGGGGAATGTATGTTATCATGCCAGTGTGGATTACTTTGGTGATGTGTTCGGTGCATATTTTTTGGATTGGAAGACTACAAACAACAGTCCAACCATGGGAATGAAGCATAGCAGTCTCGGAGGCTGTCCCATTTGGCACTGTTATAATGCCAGACTACTCTTGTGCAGGTGTGACTGTGTAAGCGTTGTTGCATGGAGCAGGAGATGAGCATTAGGTTGTGGTCAGAATTACCCAGAGGGGGGGCTCACTACTTTCACTGTATATTTGGAAGTGTTATTGGTAAGGAAGATATCTAGGGTATTTGTGGAGTGATTTGGGTTATCTGGTATTCTGGTCGGCTTGTGAACTATTTGTGTAAGGTCGTTGGTGATGGCAAATATTTCAGCGTCTCTAACTGCAGGATCTGTACAACTGGAAGAGGAAAGCCAGTTGGTGTTATGGACATTAAAATCACCTAGGAAGATGATTTCACTATTAGGATAGTGGGACTGGAGGAAATCAACTTTTGAGGAGAGGGAATTAAAGAGCTTGGAGTGATTGGTGGTATTGGGAGAGTGATAGAGACAGCAGATGAATTTTACTGAGTGTGTGTATGGGGGGGGGGGGGGTATTTTTAGCCAAAGAAGGTCATAGTTGGGCGATTCTAGGTTAGGTGCTCTCTGGCATGGTATGTCAGAGCAGATATATGTGCACACTCCACCCTTGGGTTGAAAAGAGTTAAATAGTGAATAGTCTGGATGGTTGAGATGGATGGTGCCAGGGAAAGGTGAAATTAAATGTATATGATACATCAAATTTGCATACTGGTCTCCTTGGTGGCTACTAGTGGCGTCACTTGGTTTTTGCACTAGTATGGTTTGTTTGTGGTCTATGGTACAGCTGTTGTCTCCATTTTGGTGTTTTTCTTCTAGCTGTCTTTGGAGTTGGCGTCTTTGTTCCCTTAAGTCAGGTTGAGTAAGTACACGTGATTGGGGGCAACTGTCCTTTAGCTTGTTATTTATTGCCGTTATTAATTTGGAAGTGTTTGTAGGTGTATCATGTATCACAGATCACTTTCACGAGACGTGGAAAATTCGTTCCGTCCTTTCTTTTGTTTATGGGACCGAAGCGATGACTGATGATATTCCTGGGATCAAAGTTGTATACACCTGCTAGTTTGTTAACTTCTTCTTTTAAAGATTTACCATTTTCCTCCGGAAAGTTTAGAATAGTAGCGTTCAGTCTCCTGTTTTTGGCCTCGAGCAAGGCGTGTACCGTTGATGCAATTAAATCACGGAGTTCGTTAATGGGTACAGATGCACTTGCGATCGGCCACTGGTCGTCGAGTATCTCGAGCTTTGTTTCCAACTTTTGGATTTTGGACAAGAAAGTATCGATCGTGTTATTAAGGTGTTGTTCGAGATTTTCATCTCGTTTGCCTAGGTTCAGCAGGTGTTTAAAAGAAGGAAGGCATCAAACAGAAAAAAGGCTGGTTCAGTTCGATAAAAAGCTTGAGCGCCGATTCATCTATTTTTGCACAGGAAGTATGGAGCCAGTTGCAACAGAAATCGCACGATATACCTTTTTTCCTTTCGGTAACTTCAGTTTCGCAACTGCGGCACTTCGTATTGTCTTTCTGTTTGTTGACTATCGGCTGTGCTACGCTGACAGGACTAGAAGTAATCTTTCGTTGTTGGCCTTTGTTGCCGCCATCTTTACTTCACATGGTAGGCATATCGGGCACTTTCATGTGGCTGTATGAAGGACTATGGGCACTTATGAGTTGTGTAGAAGTAACTGGCTCCTTAGTACCCTCTGTATTCCGTTTACTGGTTATTTTGCAAAAAAGGTACTTGCAATTACAATAAAATTTGGGAGCACAAGTTTAACAAAACTTATTCACGTGCAACACCCATCAAGCATTCCCCCAGTTTGCCTAAAATCCACAAACATAATCCCCACCCCCAAAACCTATAGCAGAAGCCACTGATGTTGCATGCTAAAAACTGTCAAAACAGCTTGCAAACTCTCTTATCCTCCTCACTGGACTTACATCTTATATAAAAATACTCTACCCATTTTAAAATCTAACTTTAAATAATACAGATATATTGGTAGGCTTTGACATCACCTCACTGTTCACCAATATTCCCTTAAATGACAACTTAACACACTTAAAAAAACGTTTTTCCTTCTGATATCTTAGATCTTTATCTTTTGTCATCAGTTCTGGTTATTTTTCTTGGAAAAACACAAAATTTACAAAATGATAGTCCTCTACTGTTAATTTTTAGATGGAAAATTTTGAAAAACAAGCCACAGACTCGGCCCCTCTCAAACCTTCTATCTGGCTCAGATATGTAGATGTGTTCATTATATGGCCTCATGGCACAGACACGCCTTCCTCAGTCACCTCAATGGTCAACATCCAAGAATCCAGTTTACAATGGAAAAGGAAAATAACAATAGTTTCCTAGTGCTATCTATTCCATTAAACTTCCATGTCCTCCCAGCACTTAAGACTAAACACAGGGAGTAAAGTTATTGAACCAATTGGATTGAATTATTTTATATTTACCTACCACTTGGTATAAAAGCAGTCTCTTTACAGAGATGTAACGTAAATAGTGCAGCTGACAGACAGAGAGAGAGATTGTCAAGGCGCAGCTGAAGAACTAACAAAAATCTTTAAAAAATACAACCTTCCAACCACTTACAGACCATATAAAAATAAGCAGCTCTTATCCACTCCACCAAATGCCAGTAACAGCTGCTAGACCTGCCAAATGTTTATCAGGTGTGTTGTAGTCATAAACTCTCAGTTATATATTTGGTTTAATCCTTTATCCAAGTGTAAACAAACAAAGTCTGCACCTGAAGTATTTTCAGAACTGGGGCAACTCATGGTAAAGGTGGGATAAGTTCTGATCACTTGCCTTAGTATTCCATAATGCAAACCACATCTCCTTGCAGACATGTATATTGCTATGCATAAAGGTCGAAACAGACCAGTTTCGACCTTTATTGAGGTCTCGTCAGTGGGGGCCAGACGCAGAGGTGGTGATACTAAGATGGAAGTATGGGATACTAAAACAAGTGATCAAAACTGATCCCACCTTTACCACGAGTTGCCCCAGTCCTGAAAATACTTTAGGCACAAACTTTGTTTGCTTACACTTGGAGAAAGGATTAAACCAAATGTATAATTGGTAGCATAGCCATGTGAAAAAACTTCCATCAACTATCTCTAATCCAGAGAATTTTAGTAATAAGGTGTTGACACCTTTGGGCAGCTAGTATATGGTGATATGACCTGCATTACTTCCCCCTTAGTATCACCACCTCTGGGTCTGGCTCCCACTGATGAGACTTCAATAAAAGTCTAAACCAGTCTGGATAGTGACCCTTCCCTTAATGCATAGCAGTATACATGTCTGCAAGGAAATGTGCTTTGCATTATGGCATACTAAGACAAGTGATCAGAACTTATACCACCTTTACCACGAGTTGCCCCAATCCCAAAAATACTTCAAGTGTAAACTTTGTTTGCTAATACTTGGATAAAGGATTAAACCAAATATATAATTGGTAGCATAGCAAAGTGAAAAAAATTCCATCAGTCATAAACTATACTATGGCCAAACAGACAAGATGGCCAACATCACAACTGATGATAAGAACTATACCTGTTTCCACCACCACAGCCACTCAGGACTTGCTGACCATTCTTTGGACACTTGCCATAGGATACACTCCATCACAGCCAATATGAATAGAAAATACTTTTCCTTGAATCTACTCTTCTGCCTTAAGAAACTACCTTATCCTAACCTCAACAAATTTGGTTGTAAAAATTGTCCCCAACTTGGCAAACTCTTGTCCTCCATACTCCAGAGGTTGAAGCTAAAATGCTTCAACATCTTATTATATTTTGTTCCCTGATAATAGCAATTTGACTGTGGCAAAATAATAGAAGTATTAAATAAATTTATTTTATTTAATATATTAGTCTACAAATTGCTGAAAGATCATCCAAATCTGAACAATGATGGATTAATCATTCCAAGAATTTGGAGGTCTCATCTTCAAGCCATATAGCATCCAGAATAACCCCAAACAGAAGAAAATCTTAATACAAGAGGACTTTACAAATCGTTTAATGTAGTTTTTTTTCTCCACCAAAGGTCTGGCTAGGGTATATGATTAACCAACATTGATTCATCTTACTTTTGTAGTGTAGTGTAGTGTCATGTATCTTGTATCCTGTACACATGTATGTTTTCCTGATGATGACTACCACAATACAGAGATTGAAACATCAAATATTACTTTCTTAATGATAAGTAAAGTAATTATTCTAACACATGTGTTGTGTCTCCACAAATTTTCTTCCCTATGAATTCCAATGTAAAATGGCAAGCAGAGTTGCACTGTCTATGAGGATCTTGAGGGTTGGAATGTGAGTACTCAAGACTCATCAAACATAGACAACGAATGAAATGCACTGTCATCCATCAAAAAACATGCACATGATCCAATTAGTGACAAGTCATTTGTGTATAGAAGGAAAGGCTCAAATCAAAAAAGCTCAGAGCTGGAAAGACATCAAAATTCATTTAAATTCATTGTTTTTTATTCATCATTTTTCTATGTAAAAATTTTATTATTAGTGGAATTATTAAATTAGGATAAGCAAATAATATATATATATATATATAATACAACAGAGAATATTCCAAGAGAAGGAAACAGCATTCAATATGAATTCCCTATCAAAAACTAGCAAAGCCATTATATAACAACAAGAATGTACTCATTGATATCACTGACTTGTAGGAATTTTTCTGCAAATTAAATTAAAGAGGGACCAAATAAAAAGAGAAGCTTGCTTTATTGACACTGTATACCATACACAAATGCACCTTGCTTGCCATTACTGATCTACTCCGTTTCTGTTGTTTGTGATGCCTTGCCATTGAGACACTATTTGCATAGTCACAGTGGCTAAAAAAGACAGAATATATTATACTGTGATATAGCAAGAATGGTTGATAGACAATTTAAGTATGTTAGAATGCAGGGAAAACACCTTCCTCTTCCTATATGCCACTATTTGGATGTCCACAGAAAGCCAAGCCAGGAAAATGCTGGAATGATTGTCATCCTCTGAATGAGCTACAAACGTTGCATGAAATGCACCAGTGGGGAACTAGGAACAATATATGCTGAGTACAAATGAAATTTCATATTTCATGCATTTTAGTCAACAGTACAGAAAGTAACAATCTTGCACTTAGAAAAGAGTATCGTCTAGCCTTGGGCAGGGAAGAGCCATTTTTCCAAGTAGACTACAGAGATTTGTTCTATTAGGAATTTCATAAATTTAATTTTTAAAACTGAATGATATTTATCTTTGGAAGAGCAACACTGTCAATAATGTAAAATGTAAGAGAACAGAAAAAAATGATAGAATGAACTTCAATATAAAAGATATAAAGTGTATTTGAATATTTTTAAACTTTTATTTCAAATAAAAAAGAAACAGTTATACCTGGAGCTGTAACACGTCTCAAATATTTTTCCATGTGAAGCACACCATTCTCTTTATGAGTAAGATGAGCATAGCACTAAAAAATAAATAAATAAATAATAAGACAAAAATAATAGTAATTTTTTTGTATAACAATTTTCATTATTGTATGAAGGTGAGAGGAGCCTGTGTAGCTCAGTGGAAGTGGTGTTTACACTCCTCTGTGGTAAACTGCCCAAATATAAACTTAAGTTCAAGTCTAGTCACTGACTAGAGAAATTTTTTTCTAAGCCTTTTTTTTCAAATGGTTCCCGACACTTAGGTGATCTCTGGCTTTTCTCCCAGAAACTCAAGAAAATCAATCATAGAACCCACACTATTTCAGACATCAAAAATATTGTGTTAGGGTTAGGGACCATGAGATGGCAGCCAGCAGTAGAGAGACAGTTGTCTCTCCACTGCTGGCTGCTTAAATAAGTGATAGTCTTGGGCCAGCTATCTCTGACTGGCTACCAGTGGAGACTGAATTGCCCACTCGGTCTCAAAAAGTTAGATAGGGCTAAAACAGCCTCATTAACTTACTGCAATGAGCACCATGCAATTATTGGATGCAGCTTTCCTCCTCCTTTTTCCTTTTTTTTTGGGGGGGGGATGCTGTATAAATTGGAGAAATATATACAAACTTAAATATTTATGCTATCATGCCACAAATAAGTCTTATGTCAAAAGCAATAAAGCAAAATGGCCAATGACAGAATAATTGAGCAGAATAGAATAATCGAGTAATTTTACAATATCAGGAGGAAACTGTAGAATTATTTAACTTTGTCATTAATTTTAATTCAGAATACTTCACTTGTCAAAATAAACTGCATAAACAGACAAAAATAACAGCTATAGGATCTCTCATTTCTCCTACTCTAGCCAAGTATTTTACAGAACTTTCAGTACAACATACTCTCAACCTTTTCTCACCTAAACCATCCGCATATGGTACAGATATATTGATGATGTTTTTGCTGTATGGAATTTTTTCTTTGTGATCTCCATGAATTTCTTGAGAAAATTAATTCAGTAAACCCAAAAATTAAATTTACACAGAAGATAACAACTGTTATCCTTTTCTGTACATTCTCATTCTGCATAAACCTAATGGCAGTCTGCAGTTCTCTGTATACAGAAAACCTACTCATACTAGGAAATGCATTAATGCTACTTCACTTCATCATCTCTGTCAGAAATGTGAAATGGTTAAATTTTTGGTTGACAGAACTCATAAAGTTGGTTCACCTGATTCTCTTTTAAATAAAGAAATGTATTATGAAATCTACCTTCATCTCCAATGTTTATAATGCAAAAAACAATCAATAAAATAATAAATAAGAATTATGGTAATCTTAAACCCAGTCGTGCTTAGTGAAAACTTGGCATGTTGGTCCCAAGCCCACATAAATGGGGAAATAGAACTAGCAACCCAGTCTCAGATAAAAAAATATTTTGCTATGTAAACTGAAACCTTCCAAAATGTGATACCAGATTAAGAAAATAGAACATGAACTGCCATGAACATGAGGCACCTCTGTAAAAGCCCTTCTGGGGAAGCCGAGGTGCGGAAGAAAGTGACAGACACCTTACCAAAAGACAAGCTTAGACTGGAATTTTGGAATGTTAAAATCATGTTCAAAACTGGGAAGACATACCAAATCTCGAGAGTTCTAGAAAAATCAAAAAGAGCCTGTGTAGCTCAGTGGATGTGGCATTTGCACACCGGCGCTTGGCCACACGAAGGAAGACTTGGTTTCGAGTCTAGTCGGCGACTAGAGGAAATTTTTCTAAGCCTTTTTTCAACCGGTTCCCGAGTTAGTCGATCTCTGGCACGGGCAAGCAGGTTTTTCCTCCCGGAAACTCGGGTTTTTCATCCCGTAAACTCAAGAAAATCGACCGTAGAACCCACATTATTTCAGACATTAAAATATATTGTGTTAGGGTTAGGGACCGCGAGATGGCGGCACATTTGAGCCGTCTCTCTTCACTGTGTAACGCTTAATTAGTGATAGCCTTGGGCCATCTATCTCTGATTGGTACCAGTGGAGATTGAACTGCCCACTCATTCTCCAAAATGTTAGATAGGTCTAAATGGCCTCGCCTACTCCCCGTATATGGGAATAAAAAGGTGTTAGCTGATTTTTTTTTTCTAGAAAAATACAGAGTAGAAATAATGGGATTAAACGGAAGGAGTTTAATCCCATTATTGGAAGGAGCCTCGTCCAATATAAAAAAATACATAAGTGGACATGGATAGCACCAGATAGAAAGACAAAGAACCAAATAGACCATGTACTTATAACAAGGAATTGGAGGAAATCACTCCTGGATGTCAGAGTTAAAAGAGGAGCTGAGGCATATTCAGATCACTTTCTCCTAACAGCTACCATAAAACTAAAAATATTTAAAAATAAACGAACTGTGCACAACAGGAAGAAGTTTAGAAAAAAATTCAAAAACAAAGAGATTAGAAATAAATTTATAACAACTCTTCAGGATAAATGGGATAAACTCGAAAAAAGAGAAGGAGATAACAGAGAGGGAAAATGGGCTAAGATTAAAGACATACTAATAAGCACATCAGAAAAGATATTGGGGTTTCGAACTAATACAGACAAAGAATGGATGATATCAGAAAACACTAAATTAAAAAGAGAGGAGAGAGATAGAATAAAAGAGAAACTGTTGCAGATTGGCAAAAATGTTGAACAAGAACAAGCAGAAAGATATAGAGCAATTAACAAAGAAATAAAAAGAAGTGCAAGAAATGATAAAAGAAAATACATAGAGAATCTAGCACAAGAGGTAGAGGATGCTGCATATATAAATGATAATAGAAAGTTGTATGATATTACAAGGAAATTAAGTGGAAAAGAAACAAATGGATAGTTCCTATATACAATAAAGAAGGAAAACTATTATTAAATGAAAAAGAACAGATAAATAGAGGGGTGGAATTCTTCTCGGAGTAATTTCAAGAAATGACTGATGGTGACCAGAGACTAGAATTAAATGAACAAAATGAATCATTAGATATAAATTTGAATGAAATAACAAAAATATAAATTACAAAAACAATAACTCAGATCAAAATAGATAAAGCACCAGGAGCAAACAACATACCAGGCGATATACTAAAAGCAAATTCAAAACTTATAGTAGAGATATTATATCCCTTACTAAATGAGATATGGCAGAAAGAAGAGTGGCCTAAGGAATGGAATACTGGTTAAATTACCCAAAAAAGGGAACCTATCTGAATGCAAAAATTGGAGAGGTATAACACTGCTGTCTTATAAGTAAAATACTAGCAAGGATAATACTAGAAAGAATCAAAATAGAAATACAACTAAGACCAGAACAGGCAGGATTTAGAGCCAATAGATCATGTACCGACCATATTGCTACTTTACGAATTATCATAGAACAATCAATGGAATAGCAGGCAAGCTTATATTTAAATTTTATCGATTTTGAACAAGCATTCGACAGTATAAACAGATCTTCCCTATGGAAAGTACTCAGACATTATGAACTCCCAGAAAAATAATAAGGATAATTTAAAAAATGTATGAAGAATTTGAAATTAAAGTAATACATAGAAATATCCTCTCAGAACCATTTAAAACATGTTTTTAAATGTTTTTTAATTGTCATAGAGTGGGTGATGAGAAAAGTATCTCATGGAAATACAGGATTACAATGGTTACTTCAAAACCAACTCCACAATCTAGAATTTGCAGATGATATCTGCTTACTTTCACAGAAACATCAACATATAGAACAAAAAACAACACTTGTAGACATAGCCAAAAAAGTTGGTCTTATGATAAATAAAAATAAAACAATGTTGATGAAAATAAATGCAAAGCAAAATAAACAAACAACAATAGAAAAAACACCACTTAAAGAAGTAGAACAGTTTATATACCTTGGTTCAATAGTATCAATAAAAGGAGGAACTACTGAAAATATAAATAGAAGGAATTGGAGGAAATCACTCCTGGATGTCAGAGTTAAAAGAGGAGCCGGGGCATATTCAGATCACTTTCTCCTAACAGCTACCATAAAAGTAAAAATATTTAAAAATAAACAAACTGTGCACAACAGGAAGAAGTTTAGAAAAAAATTCAAAAACATTTTGATTTATTCAACTTTCAACCAACTTAGAAATATTTTGAAAAAAAAAAAGATGTTTATAAAAACTAAAATGAGAATATTTAACTCAAATGTGAAGGCAATACTAATGTATGGATCAGAAACGTGGATGTTAAACAAAAAGATAGTTAACAATGTCCAGGTCTTCCTAAACAAATGTTTAAGAATGATAGTGGGAATATATTGACCAAAACAAATATCAAACGATGAACTATGGCAGAGAACAAACCAGAAACCCATGTTGCAACAGACATGTGAAAGGAAATGGAGATGGTTGGGACATGTGTTGAGGAAAGAAGATAAAATAATAGTAAAGCAGGATCTAGATTGGAACCCACAGGGTAAAAGAAGACGAGGAAGGCCAAGAGAAACATGGAAAAGAACAATACTGAAAGAAATAACAAATATTAATAAAAACTGGAACCAAATAAAAGCAGAAGCAAAAAACAGAGTCCGGTGGAAAATGGTGGTGGAAGACCTATGCTCCCAAGTGGAGTGTAGAGGATTAAGTAAGTAATGGCCATCTTAATCCTCCTCAAGAAGTTTCTGGAATTTCTGTTCCATATGTTAAAGGACTATCACAGAGAGAGAGAACCTACAATACTTCTTCACCAGATCAACCAAAGGTCTCCTTCCATCTAGTTTGTAAACTAAATACCTTCTTGTCTCTCTAATATCCCCCCCTCCCATCTTATCCCAGAGTGTACAGAATCCCTGGTTCTTGCAGTTTCTGTTATTATGGACAAACTGGTCATTCTGCTCAAATTCGTCTTGAAGAACAACATCAAGAGTATATTTTACTTCAAGAGACCAATAAATCTAGCCACACCTTCTCTACTAACCATAAAATTCACTGGGGTTCTACTGAAGTTCTACACAAAAGTTATAAAAGTTATTTTCTTCTGGAAAGATGTTATCAAAGAATAATAAAACAGTTGAAAGGTTTACTTTGCACTACTGTTGATTCTAATGGATAAAAGAGGATATACTCCTAAAGAGGATAAAGAATTTTTATCCCCTCCAGAACTGGCATCTGTTATCACCCACTGCTGATAAACCAATGAATTGATGTCAATCTACTAAGGGGCTGTTGATGCAAAATATATAGCCTCTCACAGTCAAGTCAACCCCCATCTTAGCAGTGGTAAATGTGGTAAATGTCTTTCATCAGCCAGTGAAATACTGCCATCTTGCTTATTAGAGACCTGAAGTGGCTGCAGCCATGTTTGCTCACTAGAGCAAGGATTCCGGTTTCTGTCTTCCCCCCCACTCTTCCCACATGCTGTCAGAGTGATACCCTCAATGACATACTAATCTCACTGTAGGGTACCTGAACCCTCCCCACTCAAGGGTACAGCAGTAAAAAAGTTCCACAGGCTGGCTGCTGATTAGCACATGAGACCAAACCACACAGTAATGAACCTGGAGATTTCCCAATAAACTAGCAACAAATCCTGCAACTACATATTTTGCCAGTTCATAACTGTAGGGAGATCTACTGTGACGGCAGTGGGGAAATGTTAAGGTCACATATGGACAGGAGACTGACTACCCTCTGTGTGGGCAGTATATTTGAAAGTCTGTCCCTCTCACTGCATGTCCCCACTTCCTTTATCTCTTCCTCACCAAACACAATGAACTAGAACAGAAAGAAATGTGTTTTTACAGTAAATCTCAAAAATTCTCCCACACAAAATACTTAAAACATTAAAAAAACATCAAAAATCAAACCAAAAAAATCATAAAAGACAACAGAAATCCACCCAAACAACCCACCAACACTAATTCTTACCAAAAAAAAAAAAAAAAGTTTCCACATCCATTTCACCAAAATCCGTGACCTAAACAGCAATATACACAATGTACACCACCACAACCTACAGTCATCTAAACCAGAATTACTATTCCTTTCAGAACCCCAACTGACAACCTCAACAGCCATTGTACACATTACATAGCTCTTTCTGCCACAAGGGTAACACTTATGCATTCATCAGAACTAACATGCCAGAGACAGCAAACCCTTGAATCCCCACTTTTGATCTGCTTTGGCTCAAAATTTCCTTTAAAAATTAACCTGCCCTTTTCATATTCCTCTATCACTCTCCAAACTCCGTCAACCACTCTGACCACTTCAACTTTCTGCAGTGTAAATACTCCAAACGTGAGGTCATCCTTCTTGGGGACTTCAACTTTCACAATTCATATTGGCTTCCCTTCTCCAGTCTCACTGATCAAGCAGGCAGGGTTGCTGAGGTGTTCAACATCAGCTATGACCTATCTCAGATCATCAATCTTCCTACCAAAATACCAGACAACACCCTCCAATTTGTCAACACATTAGATCTCTTCCAGGTATACTGTGATGGTCGGTTCTCCTCTTGGAAACTCAGGCAACAACCTCATACAAGGCACGTTTGCCACAGAACAACCTTCATTGAGCAGTTCAGACCTGTGTCATTTGGCATTACAATGGTTTTAAATTTTTTACATTACATTACCATGACTTCTATTCCTCCTTCCATGGTCCAACTATGACTGCTACACTTTGTCTGATCCAAACACCCTCAGACCTAATAACAGAAATCATCCTCACAGGAATGAAGGCTTTCATCCCTTATTCCACTCCAAATTCAACCACTATCTAAGCCTTGGTTCTCAAAAAAGTGTGGCAATGCTATAAAAGAATAAAAAAAAAAAAAAAAAAAACCTCTGTTTACTACAATTGGCTCAAGACAAACTCCAGCTGCCCTCTCTGCTTAAACTGCAACTGTTTGCAACAGTTGCAAATGAGTCATCACCAAGTTCAAGTCAGATTTTTGAAAGTGCCAAATGCTGTAAACTTGCCTCCTGCCCAAATGGGCAGGAGGCAAGTTTGCAGTGGCTCCCTCTGGTCCCTTCTCAAGGCCAACAGACACAACTTATGCCCATTCAGGTTTCCACCACTCTCACATCCAGATGGTTACTGTAGTCACTTCACCAAAAGACAAGGCCAACTGACATGCATCAGTCTTCTCTTCCATTTCCTGCATTGATGACCTGCGCAAAGTTACTCTACTCCACAAAGAATGGCTCTCTTCCTGTTTCCCATAGTCTTCCAACAAAAAGAAATCCAAAGAATCCTTAATAACCTGAATACACAAAAGGCTGGTCCTGATGGTATCCCACCTATTGTGTTAAAAAATTGTGCCCCAGAACTATCACCTATCATGTATTGACGCTACAATCCATCCTATTCAACTGTCAACTACCCTACAACAAGGAAAAGCAGGTTGACATCGAGCCCATCTCAAAGAAAGGTGACAAAAGTCAACTAACTACCATCCAATTGCTCTCACTTCTGTTCTCTCAAAAATTATGAAGAAGATCATCAACAACCAACTCTTGGACATCTAGAGACATACCAACTAATCAGTGACCAGTGGTATGAATTCTGCCACTCAGGATCTACAGCAGATCTTCTGGCTTTCACCACCCACCTATGGACTCAATCCATGGAGAAATGTGAAGAAACTTACGTGGTTGTGCTTGACATTTCAAAGGCATTCGATCAGGTTTGACATAGGGGCCTACTTACCAAACTGCCATCCTATGGTCTGCCTTCTCCACTCTGCAATTGTATTGCTTACTTTCTCACTAGTTGCTCACTACGATTCATGATGGACAGCTTACTCTTCTCAGATTTCCCAACCAATACAGGAGTATTCCAGGTTTCTGTTCTTACACCTATTCTCTTCCTCTTGTATCTAAATGACTTGCTCTCAAAGACTTTCGAATCCCATCCATATCTTTTGCTGACGACAATACACCCCATTCCTCCTTTTCATTTGACAAACCTTGTAGTGCTCAAGTATTAGAATCCTCAAGATCTTCCATGACCAGGGACCTAAATTCAGATCTGCTAGCTGTGGGCAATGACAACCTTGTAAAATTCAATGCTACCAAAACTCAGTTCTGTCTGATCTCTTGCAAGAAAGAGCTCACATCCCTCCCCCTTACCTTCAGTAATACTGAGATATCCAAACACAATCAGATTTCTTTTCTTGGACTGGCTTGCATCTCCCATCTTTCGTGGAACAACCATATTTCAACTATAGCTTCTGCAGCTGCCAAAAAACTTGGTGTACTTTTTTGCACAAGACACTAATTCACACCTTCATAGCTGCTAACTCTATACAAAGCCCAAATCAGCCAAGCCATGGAATATTGCTCCCATATTTGGGGTGGCGCACCAAAATCCTCTCTAAGATTGCTTGATTCTATCCAGAAGAGGACAATTTGGCTAACTAACGATCCCTCTCTCACAAACCCACATTATCCCTCCCTCCCTTGTACAGTTTCTGCCTTGTACCTCTTCTACAGTTACTTTCATGGACAGTACTCTGCTGAAGTTGCCACAATTATTCCTCCAAAATCATTAAAACAAGAGCCACTGCTAACCAGCCCTTTTACAGTCCATCTTGAAACTCACTGAACCAACTTCACTGCCTCCTCTTTCATTCCATCCACTTCTGTCCTTTGGAACAGCCCTCCCCACACATACACACATACTCTGCCTTTCCCTAAGATGGTGTTCAAGCAAAATGTGAACAGACTCCTCTTTCTTCTGCTACTCTTGCCCACACATGGCACTAGTGTACTATCAGTCTTGTGGCCTTTTGTGTGTACATCAGATATAAAAAAAACAAAATAATAATAACCAGTGATTTAATGGAAACATGCATAATAGACAAAATGTTATTTTTAAATAATGGTTTCACACATGTAAAGGGAACTAGAATTTATTAAATACTCCTATACATTTCTCTCAATGTAACATAAGCAACATTCAGGGAGAAAGCAGAAGAACTGGCTACAACATTTAAAATATGAACATAAGAATAAATAATGCTGCGCATGTATTCTTCCATGTGTGTCTCAGTTGCAGCTGATCGAGGAAGGAAAGAACACTAGTATATCAGTTTAGTGTCATCAGTTTAGATGATTTAGAACACTGAACAAGACATTATCAGAAAAGCCTGATTTTCCAAAATTATTAATTATGATGTGTTGTGTTCTTTTTTTTTTTTTTTTTCGGACTGAACTTGTGCACCCTGTTTCTCCTATATATGGCAGATTATAGATGCACTTTATCCACTACACTCCCAGGGTGAGTGATGAGAAGATCCTTGGAGGAGTTAAATAAGTTTGATTTTGCATGTGATTTACAGACAGGATTAAAGCTGTATTTGTCTAGCACTCTAGTTTTAATTTAGTGCACCTTTAACTCTAGTTTTCCAGCTAATGCAATGTTTAAAAGTTGAACATTTGATTTTCTCATAGATTTTATTATTTTTTTTCCACAGGTTGAACAAAAAAAAAAAAAAAAAAAAAGTCATGTTATTTAGTTTTCTTTTAGCATTAAATATACAATGAACCTTATCAAACAGGTTTTTCAGTTTAGTACAGCATGCTTCATACATAGTGCACTGAGCTTAAATAACTGGGCCACTTTAAAAGTAGCTTTACAAGAGGTTTTGGTATTTTTGCTATCTGTGTAATGAGTTCCCAGTCAAGACTGAAATTAATATCCTGTTGATTGCAATACCCTGAAGCTTTAATCTCACAATGAAACCACTATTCTTGGTAGTAGTGAACATGAAACAAGAGATATGAAAGCAAGCTGATGCAAATAATCTAGCTCTAGATGTTGAAAGTTTATTTTTTCACTTGGTTAGAGTATAATAAAATTAGTTTAATCCTTTATCCAAGTGTGAGCAAACAAAGTTTGCGCCTGAAGTATCTTCAGGACTAGGGTAAAGTGATACAACACCAGGGCAACTCGTTGCAAAGGTGGAGAAAGCTACCAACACTCCTAACTCAGTATCTCCTATAATGCAAAACACATCTCCTTGCGGATATGTCTAATGTTATGCATTAAAGGAAGGGCCACTACCCAGACTAGTTTCGACCTTTATTGAGGTCTCTTCAGTGGGAGCCAGGCCCTAGTGGAAATACCAGGCAGAAGCATTAGCAGGTCATCTCTACCTATACTCTAACCAAGTGAAAAAATAAACTTTCAACATCTTTCTCTAAATCCAGAGTAATTTATTAAAAAAGGGTGGCACACCATTTGGCAACTCCTATAGGTAGAGATGACCTGCTAATGCTTCTGCCTGGTATTTCCACTAGAGCCTGGCTCCCACTGAAGAGACCTCAATAAAGGTCGAAACTAGTCTGGGTAGTGGCCCTTCCTTTAATGCATAACATTAGACATATCCGCAAGGAGATGTGTTTTGCATTATAGGAGATACTGAGTTAGGAGTGTTGGTATCTTTCTCCACCTTTGCAACGAGTTGCCCTGGTGTTGTATCACTTTACCCTAGTCCTGAAGATACTTCAGGCGCAAACTTTGTTTGCTCACACTTGGATAAAGGATTAAACTAATTTTATTATAATCTAGCTCTAGTTAACAGCAGAATAGCAAGATGTGTGTCCTCTCCACCAAACATCTTAAAAAAAACTTTTTTTTTTTTTTTTGTAATAGTACTTTATGCTTAATGCATCCTAAACAATGGACTTAAAGCAGATAATTTACAACAATTTCTGGGTCTGTGTTCATCAGGTTATGAGATACAATCCCAGTTAAGATTGAAAACAAAAATCACAGTGGTTGAACTATTACAAATTATGAACAAATAATCTTTCCATTTAGAGTCCTACATGATCATGCATATAGCCATGTTCTATTGCAGTGCTTCCCAAACTTCTGGATGTCAGGGGACCCCTTTGGAAAAATTTAAATATTTAACATCCCCCCCTCGAAAAAAATCTTAATATAGACATATATTATTATAATATTTATTGTATTTATATTGAAGACAAAATATACACAGCAAATATTGCAAAAATCAAATGCAAATATTACATTTTTAGCATCTTACATACACATTTGAAATGGCACATCATCTCAGATTTTTATATAGATAGATATATTGTTATTTTACATTTGCAGTACAAGCACATGAAACGTAAAATGATTAGTAATAAAGAAAGACTTAAAAACATAAAAGAAGTTCAATAACAATTTAATGTGATGGATGTGTTTCAATATTGCTACACAAAAAGTCAATATCAGGTGAAATATTTGAAACTGCAATTCTTAGATTTCTGCTTTGAAATTAAACTTATATAAATAAGCGTATGTTTACTAATATTCATTAAGCACCGAAATACGCAGGGAGCAAAATTTGTGAATCAATGTGTGATTTTTCTATTAAAATATAAAACATAACAAAATAGAAATAATAAATAATAAAAATTAAATACGCTTCTTTCAAGATAAAAAAAATCTACTGTCTTAAAACATTTTAAGTTTGTTTTCATTATTTCACCCCCCCCCCCTCAACAAAACCTACGGCCCACAGTTTGGGAAGTGCTGTTCAATTGTACCTGAAGATGTGTACTGACATGTACAGAATATCCTCAAAAAATGTATAAATAAAAAAAAAAATAAAACTTCTAACACATTTTTTATTCAACAAATGGAGTAAAGCAACAAATGGAGTCAAGTCCTAACATTTGGAAATCAGAACAGCCAATGTCTATTTGTCATTAATACTTGGGCTCATGGCTATCAATGAATTTCAAAACAGAGGAGAGAATAAGGCAGACAATTGCCACCATCTTGTAATCCTAAGTGATACTGTAATACTTTTACTGTCATCTAAGTCATGCAAGTTCTATGGTCAATTCTTATGATGAGAATAAAAAACAAAAACTGAAGTTTCCATGAGGGGGGGGGGGAACTATTTATCTAAGTATACTAAAGAGACTACATCAGGAACCAGATGATAAAATGCCAAGAAAAGTTTCTCTTGCTCTGTAACCACTAGAATCAAACCTTTAATAGTCTCTCTCTCTCCTGGTATTCTAACATTATGGTAAAATAAATATTGCCACACAAGGGTATATAGGCAAGTATACAAAGTTTTATGAATTTCAAATAATCAAATGCCATCACTTTAAAAATCACTTCTTTGTTGAAAATTTCTACTGAATCTAGTGTAGCAAATCTTTAAACAAAACATAAATATTATATTTTGTTTAAAGAGAATTTAGAGAATTTCTGAACACTTTCCAATCAAGAAAGGAAGTTTTAGAAACATTATGCAACTTATTACTATTACTACGGGCAACTCCAGGGAGTCATTAGACTCATCGAGGGAGGCCCCAAATCATATTCATCACAACTATTTGACATTCATACAGTATCTATCATACCTCGCCTTAAACTCATTCACTGTCACAGCATCCACCACAGACTCAGGGAGCGCATTCCACTCATTCACTACTCTAAAAGTAAAGAACCCAGCTCTAACACCTATACTAACCACACTTTTGCCCAGTTTCCATGGATGTCCCATAGTCCTCCCACAACCAGCCCTGTTCTCAAAAATATCTTCTGAATTAATTTTATAGAAACCCTTCAGTAATTTGAATGTCTCAATCATATCTCCCCTCCTCCGCCTATCAACCAATTTTTGCAACCCACAAATCCTCAACCTGTTCTCATACGGTTCATTCCACAGACCTGCTATCATCTTGGTCACTCGCCTCTGGATCCTCTCCACCTCCTCCCCATCAAGAAGAAACCTAGGTGACCAAATCTGAGCACAGTAGTCTAGATGGGGTCTTATCAAGGCTCGATACAGAGGAACAATACCCTGCTTGTCAACGTATTCTTCAGCAACCAAGTGATTTGATGAGCTGTTTTGGTCACTTTTGCAATGTGTCCCCTAAATTTCAATTCCTTATCTACCAACACTCCTAAATCTCGTGCCTCATCAATTTCCTGGAGCTGAGTTCCACCAATGCAGTAAACTGCCGCCAATCTTTTCACCCCAAAATGCATAACCTTACATTTTGCCACATTAAACTGACATCCATTCTCCTTAGCCCAGACCTCCAATCTATCCAAATCATCCTGCAAAATTTTGACGTCATCTGCATTCACTATTGCCCTACCCAACTTCGCATCATCCGCAAACAAATGAACTGTTCCTCTCAGATCATTTCCTATATCATTTATGAACAAATTAAACAGCAGTGGTCCAAGAACAGATCCTTGTGGCACACCACTAGTCACAGGCCGTCTTGTGGACTCTACTCCCGAGTAAACCACTCTCTGATATCTCTCCGTCAACCACCCTCCTATCCATCTCACCAACCCTATGTCCATTCCCATATACTGCAATTTACTGATTAGAATTCCATGTGGAATCCTGTCAAAGGCCTTGGCAAGGTCCAGTAGAATCACCGTAAACCCATTACCCTTATCCAGTTCAGCCGTCACTGTGTTATAATACGTAAGCAAGTTACTGAGGCATGACCTACCCTTCACAAAACCATGCTGTCCCCGATACAGTATCCCATTTTCTTCTATCCAATCTTGTATTTTCCTCTTGACTATTTTCTCTAAGACCTTGACAATGATTCCTGATATGCTAATCGGTCGGTAATTTACAACAGCAGTCTTGGAACCACCTTTGTGCAGTGGAACTATTTTCCCCTCTTTCCACCTGCTCGGGACTAACCCAGACCCGAGACTCAAATTAAACAAAATGGTCAAGGGTACTGACAATTCTTTAGCTGCTTCTCGTACAACACGAGCTGGTATACCATCCAATCCCACAGATGTATTGACATTGAGGTTATGCAATAGACTACTCACCTCCACTTCATTAACCACAATTCCCGTATAATCTACTGGTTTATTCGTTTCTGCAATGTCACCACCTGGATGATATACTTTTGCAAAGTGCTCACTCAGTAACTCAACCATCTCAACTGATTCAGTTACCTCCCTACCATCGGCATTCTTTAAAATCAATCTGCCATGTACATTTTTCCTTTTACTTGCTACATATCTAAAAAACTGTTTAGGATTCTCTTTAGCCTGCATGGCCAATGTTCTTTCGTAATCCTTTTTTGCTTTTCTTACCACACTCGTCACCCTTCTGGCCTGCGCTTTATACCGTTCATGTGCCTGCCGGTCACCCTTCTCCTTAAATTCCCTCCATAGTTGTTTCTTTTTTTGCAACTCAAGCTTAATGGTGTTATTCATCCATTTAACCCCTACTTGATTTATTATTCGGACTCTAGGTATACAGTCAGCCATTGCTTCATGCAAGCACTTCTTAACTACCTCCCATGCACTATCAACTTCTAGTCCTTGCAGTTGTACATGCCATGGCACTGAACCAATCAAACTCCTAAGTTTGTCATACTTTCCAGCCCGATAATTCCACATGTACCCTGTCTTATGAAAATTCTACACCTTTAGCCACCTCCCAAGTTAAGACCCTATGATCACTCTCACCGATTGGTGGCAATGTGGTCATATTTGTTACAGCCAAATCCTCAGATGTAATTACTAGGTCAAGCACTCTCTGACCCCTAGTATTTTCCATTATATGCTGTCGCAGATAGTTATCCCTTAATAACCGCATAAAATCCAGTTCCTTCCTCCCGTGTGTCCTCTCCTCACTCCAATCAATGCTACCATAGTTGAAATCTCCCATAATAATCACCCTCCTTCCACCCATTTCTTCTATTTGCTTGTGCATACTGTCACCACCATCTTTTCCATCACCTGGTCTATAGCAGCACCCAATTGTATATTTAGTTCTGCTAGCCACAATCTCACACCAAATGGCCTCAAATGTGCTCTTTTCTCTATCCTGCAATTCAACTTCTATTCTCCTTGGCTGGAGCTCATCAGCTATCATCAATAATACTCCTCCCCCCATTTTATTCTCTCTGTCATTCCTGAACACACTATACCCATCACATTCAATCCCACTAGTTATATCATCTACAGTCAGCCATGTTTCACTAATACCTATAACCTGTGGTCTGGAAGTGCCAACCATGGCCAAAAACTCTTCCTTCTTGTTCCTAATACTCCTAGTATTAGTGTACATGAATTTAAGACCCCCATTAGCCCCAACCCTACCTTGATGCCTTATATTAACTATCCCACTCAGATTTGTTGTCCTTATTTGCTCTGGCATATTATATTCATTCTTACATTCAACTGCCTCCATAAGGACTGTATCTCTACTCCCCCCCCCCTAACAAATCTAGTTTCCCTGAATTTGCACATCCACTACATTCAGCAACACTTTCTCAAGTCTTCTTACACCGTAACCATTCAAATGCAAGCCATCCATCTTATATAGATCCTTTCGCCCATCAAACTCACTCCACACATCCACAAATTCCACACCACTCGTCATACATAACCCACGCATAAAGTCATTTGCAATTATAGCCCTCCTTTTAAACATTTCACTGTCATGCCGTGGCAAAAGACTAATCATTCTAACTCTCTCACTCTTTTCTTTTGCTACCTCAAACAATTCATTCAGGTCTTCTATCATTTCCATTTTATCTCCTTTCAAATCATTCGTACCTGCCACAACAATCATTTCTTTCACCCTTTCCTTTTGCTCTCTAATAGACGCAGTTACGTCCTTTATGGTCGCACCAGGTTGGTACGATTTTGTCAAATCCTCTACTAACACACCTCGTACTAACGAGTCTCCATACAGCACTCTATCCTTCATTTTGTTCATGTTCACATTCATACGTCTATTTTTCCTGTCATACCTTTTATTATTGGTTGGTTCATTCAGTCTACTTTTGTTCATGCACTCTAGCTGCTGTTTTGCTCTTTCTATCGCACTATTCAACAACGCGATCTCACTCAATGCATCTATCTCATCTTTTTTGTTCTCTGAAAAACCATTTATACTATCATTCACACTTTCTACATTCACACTCTCACAATTTTCATGTACAACCTTGCCGTTTCTTGTCATATCCCTATTTCCTTCATTCTGAAGGTTGACAAAAATATCACACTCCCGATCCGAAATACACTTCAATTCCGCATTCTCTCTACATTTTCTACACACATTCAATCCTTTATTATCATCTAACCACACTCCGACCGCACTCCGCAAAGCGTACATTTCACAGCTAGTACACTGACTCATTTCTTTTATGCTACCGTTCTTTGATAACGATGGCGAACCTTCATTACTGGCCGCCATTTTCCTTCGCACAGGTGCCATACTTATCTGTAATGTGTTTTGTCAAATTATACATTATAACACACCAAAAATAGACGCACTAAAATACGCAAGGCAAACAAAACAAAACTACACAATATTAAGTAATTTGTATCGATACCTGAAAATGATACTTATCCTATCTGGAGCTTGCACTAACACTACACATTACGAATTCATCTAGCGGCGACTTCCCGACATACATTATGTTATAAAACACTTTAGTACACTAACCACGCTAATAAAGCTCCAATAATATACCAAAATTAAACACTTAAGTCCATTAAATTGAATCCAAAACACCAATAAATCAACAAAAAACACAAATCAATGAAAAGTAATAAACGTTTGTATTAAGAAGATAAGAAAATTTAAGAACTTACTAGGATAACATCTCTTATGGATTTAGTAACAATGGGTATGTAAGGAAATGGCAAAGGATTTCTCTGCAACAAACAAGATTGTAGCCATCCAAATATATTTGGTGGAGATTGTGTAAAATAAGGTGGAAATTGAAGACTCTTTATTTCATCTAAATAAAAATGAATATAAGATTTACATTTCTTTAGATAAGTAATAATTAATAAATAAAAACTAATAATAAACAAATCACTATATAAATGCCAAAAATCTTTCTAGCATTCACAACATCTAAAATATGCAGATAACTGTACATATAAAAATATGAGTTATAAGCTATCACCTGTTGGTTCTCATCACAGTCATATTGAATCCATTGACAATCCTATTCATATCAGAATGGGATCATCAAGGAAATCCCATTCTGATAGAGCTCTTCTAGAATAATTGTTTCGTGGGATGTTGTCGCATTTTTTACTCCCCCCCCCTCCATGTCCGTGGATGGTGCCTTAAGTGGTCTAAATATTGCTGACATGATGTATCTATAATGAGACTGTCACTTGAATGTATCTTTTTTATTTATTTATTTTTAAATTTTGCTCTAGTCTATTTAAACATCTTTGAATAAAGAACACTGACACTGTCTCTACTGGACATTCATCAGCAGAGCTCTCCATTTAACTGGCAAGAACGAAATGCCAAGGTGATTCCAGATGCTATACCAACATTGCAAGAAGTATTGACAACTGTCATCAGACTGTGAGAAAACTGCTACAGCACTGCTAACCCTTGCAAGCAAGCCCACTAGACAAATGCTCCTGGCCAGAAGGTATACAAAAGCAGCACATAAAATTAAATTCATCATCATCATCATCATCATCATCAAATTCCTGCCATGTACCCTCAAGGGGTGTACAGGATATGACAGTACTACACGAAAAAATTACATCATTACTAACTTCCTATCTACAATTTCCCTCCAAATCAGTCTGTTACTTGTCAAGACTCCAACATTATCAGATCTTATATTTCTATCGTCTAAGGCACTTTGTACCGTATCAATCCACCTATATCTTCGTCTTCCTCTGGGTCGTTTTCCTGCCAACCTGGCAGAGAACACTTGTTTTGCTAATCTTTCCTCTCCCATTCTATTTAAGTGACCATACCATCTGAGATTAGCTCTGCTAATGCATTCCTGGATGCTGACAATGTCAAGTTCTTTCCTAATATCCTCATTTTTAATATGATATTGCCATTGATGCCATCTGTTCACGCCTCTAATCTTTCTCAGGACTCTCATATCTGCGGTCTCTAGTCTTTGGTCAAGTGTTTTACTTCTGACCCAGCTCTCAGATCCATAAGTAAAAATTGGTTTGAACACAGTCTTGTATACAGCTAATTTAGTGTTCCGACTAATTTCTTTCTTATTCCATATGAATTTATTCAATTGACTTCCCACCATACCAGCTTTGCTGATTCTGTTGTCTATTTCTATATTTAGTTTACCATCTTCAGTAAAAATTGTGCCTAAGTAGCTGAAATGTTTTACTTGTTCCACAGGTTCTCCATTCACAACACAGTTGACATTTTCAATGATTCTGCCTATTTTCATTGTCTTTGTCTTTTTATTGCTGACCTTCATACCATATCTATTACAACAGCTATTCAATTTAGTCAGAGAATCTTGCAGACTTGTAGTGGATTTATTTAGAAGTATAACATCATCCGCATAAAGCAAAGAGCTGACATTAACATCTCCAATTTTGATATCAGGTTTAATACCACATTCCTTCATAATGTGATCCATATAGATAATGAATAACAGAGGGGATAATGTACATCCTTGTCTCACACCAGATTTAACATTAAACCATCTTCCTGTACTTCCTTCAATTCTAACTGCTGACTCACAACTCAAATAAAGACTAAGTATTGCTTGATATAATGCCCCATTGACACCATATAACTGCAGCATATTGAATAGCTTCTCTCTTGGCACCTTGTCATATGCCTTTTCCAAATCGACAAAACTTAAATACAGATCTTTGTTATATTCCCATGCTTTCTCGACTATTTGTCGTAAAGTGAAGATCTGATCCTGACAGCCTCTATTTGGCCTGAATCCAGCTTGTTCTTCACCAAGCTTTTCTTCCACAATTCTTCTCAACCGTTTCTCAAGTATACTTGCATAGATCTTGCCAGGAACACTCAGTAGGGAAATACCTCTGTAATACTCACATTCAGTTTTATTTCCCTTTTTATATATGGGTACTATGAGAGCTCTACTCCAATCATCGGGAATTCGTCCCTCTGTCCAGGCTTTCTGAACTATGTAGTGCAGCCACTGTAAGACTCTTATACCACCATACTTCAGCATTTCTGGTCGAATATCATCTACTCCTGCTGCCTTTCCACATTTCAAGCCTTTGATGGCTTTTTCTACTTCAAGTATGGATATGTATTCCTGACTGCATGCCTGGTCAGTGTTTTTTATCACTGTGCTGTCATCACTGCTTGTTTCATTTAGCAGTTTTTCAAAGTAATTACTCCATACTTCAAGGATATCTTTTTCTCCTGTTTTCATTTCACCTTTATCATCTCTAATTCCTTTTACACCACTCTTTCCTCCATTCCTAAGCTTCTTCAACAACCTCCAGAATATTTTGCCACCTTCTTGATATTTATTTTCTATATTCTTGCCAAAGTCCTCCCATGACTTTTGTTTAGCTAGTTTTACACACTGTTTAGCTTTCTTACATTTGTCTCTGTATTCTGTAAGAGTAAAAGCTGACTTATTTGCCAGGAACTTTTGATATGCTTTCTTCTTTTCCTTCACTGCCTCTTTAACTTCCTGTGTCCACCAGGGAGTTCTGATTTTTTTATCTTTGCACACAACCTCACCACATGCCTCTCTGGCAGAATCAATCAATGTTTCCTTCAGAGTTTGCCACTGAATCTCCAAGGTTTGATTCCTGTTCTCAAACTCTTTCATTTTCTTTTCAATAATATTTCTGTATTTTAGTCTACAGTTCACATCTGAGAGCTGCTCAACTTTTATTCGCTTTAAAACTTTCTTACATGTTATTCTTTTCAATATGAAATTCAATTTTATCCTGCTCAAGACTAAATAGTGATCACTTCCAATTTCAAATCCTCTGTACACTCTGGTGTCCTGCACCAGGGAGAAAACATCACTATCAACAATAACATAGTCAATGAGACTTTTCTTATTCCTAGCCTCTTCTCTCCATGTGAATTTGTGCACATTTTTATGTTGGAACATGGTGTTAGTAATAACCAGTCCATGTCCCGAGCAGAAATCCAACAGATATTTGCCATTATTATTAGCTTTGCTCTTTTCTCCAAATTTTCCCAAAATATTTTTGTATGTCTCACAATCATTTCCTACTCTACTATTTAGATCCCCAACAAGGACCAACTTTTCATTTTTCATTGTGTCAGTTGCTTTTTCTAAAGCCTCAAAAAATTCCTCCACTTCTACCTTAGTAGAACCTTCTGTGGGACCATAGGCACAAATAAGTCTCATTGTCCAGTTCCCCATTCTCATATTTGCCCACATTACTCTACTTGAGACTGACTGCCATTCAAGAAGATTAGCCTCGTATTTTGTGTTGAATACTATGGCTACTCCTTCTTTTCCTTGATTGTTATTGCCTGAATATAACATTTTGTATTTATTGCTCAGAAAGATCTCACCAGTTTTGGTCTTTTTTGTTTCAGTCACCCCTATTATGTCGATCTGGTACTTATCTAATTCCTCAGCTAGCTCCATTTCTTTGCCATTCAGGCTTCTTACGTTGATAGTACCGATCTTTAACTCTGGTGATGTTGAGTTGGGGTTTGTTTTCAGATTTGTTCCAGTAGCTGACTTTTCGCTGTTCGCCCTGGTTCCCTGGCGAAAACAACGGGGACCTTGTTTAACCGGGCGACGCCCCAGCCGGCATGAAATTTTGTCATGTTGTACCATCATTTTTTATTTTGGTTTAACCAATAAGAATACAATTTGGTTGGCTAAATCCCAAATTGCCAGCCCATCCTCGTTCGTTCAGTATCAAAGTAGATACCCAACAGGGTGCACCACGAGAAGGTGAGGATTGGACATTAGGTCAGAAGCCCTGGTCGGTTCTCCGCATTCCTTTAAAGGCTATGTGGAGGTCTCCTCTCAGTTATACAGCTTTGACCCTTAAGCACCCCAATTCAAGAGAACACTTTTCCTGTTCTCTTAATGAAATGAAATAGAGCAAATAACACTGCAAGAAAACAGAAAGAACGAATGGACAACCACCATCATGAGATGTTCCTTCTACCAAAGAAATACTCCATATGAAGGGATAAATTTTTGAAGTTACTTCATAAAGCAAGGTGCATGTTTTTATCTACTGGAGGAAGTAGAAGAATCTTTAGTTTAATAATCAAATGCAGTCTATCTGAATTGTTGAGTTCCATGAAGCTGTATAAATGGTGAAAATTATTTATAAGAACAGATGCCATTTTATGAAAAATAACTTTGGCGATTTAAGAGGACAATTAAGAAGTATTAACAGGAAGTGTATTATCAAGTTTCACAGTTAACTAAAAATTAATGTTTAGTTAGTTCTCTAGGAATGCAGAAATTTAATGATATTTATTAATGCAAATATTTCAATTTGAAACTAACAGCTCATCAGCAGTGAACAAGTAATTCAAAAGGAAGAACAGCAACAAGGTAATTTTTCCGTTTAACCTGGCATTAGTAAGGTGGGGTGCCATAGACCCCAAAGATTTTAAATTGACTATAACTTTCTAACAACTTGTGGAAGTATAGCTTTCCCTCCTGTATCCCACTACTCTAGGCCATAGACGATAGATAGGTTGTTGTGCTCAAGCAAGTTTAGTGTGCAGAGGTGTCAAGTGTGCTGAGGTCCACCAGACCCCACCTTACCAAGTGTGACTATATTTACTTCCGAAACATAAGCTGTTTTCATGTATAGTCTACTAAAATATTATTGTTACCGATGTGTCTTCTATATTTTCACATACCAACTATAAGCAAATACGTTTTCGTAAATATTTAGAGGGTATTTTGAGAATAATATCTTTTCTTTTACCAGATGAGTTATGAGCGGGAAGAACAGAGGTTACGTGAACTTATAGATGACGCTCTGACAAACGAGGAGCCATTTAGCAGAGATGATGATGGTGAAATTGATTTAGAATTAATCAGTAACCATGAGTCTGATACAGAACAAGACTGTGAGGAAGAATCTTCAGAGGAAGAATTAACAGAGAATCCACTAATATTGATTAAAAAGATATGGATTTCTATAATACACTACATTATTTGGGTGGGTCTGTGGGGTCCCACCTTACCACTTTTATTACATTTTCCCACCTCACCAGTGCCGGGTTATTTCAAAAACAGTGAGAAATTCTCGTTAGTCCAGTGCAGGATGATCTCTGTTTAAATAGTCCATGTATATTTTCAATTTTCTAGATCAGTTACACAGAAAAAGTGGATATAAAAGTAATCATCATCATTGGCTTAACAACCCCTTGGGATTCCTAGCCTTCCTCAGAAGCTTCTACCGTTCTTCTCTATTTTTTGCCTTAATCATCTAATTACATTCCCCAATAGTTTTGGCATCTTCTGTCACATTATCCTCCAATCTAGTTCTTGGTCTTCCTCTAGATCAATTACCCATTGTTTGGGAGGAAGACTTTTTTTTACTGGTCTTGGGTCTTCCATTCTTATTAAATGTCCAGCCCATTGCAGGTGACCAATTTTTATGAATATAATATATATCTGGTTCCATAATAAATTTAGTTTAATCCTTTATCCAAGTGTAAGCAAACGAAGTTTGAGCCTGAAGTATCTTCAGAACTGAGGTTGTCTCAGTATCTCCCATAATGCAAAGCACATCTCCATGCAGACATGTATAATGCTATGCATTAAGGGAAGGGCCACTACAAAGACTGGTTTTAACTTTATTGAATGTTTTCAAGTACAGGCAAACTCCAAAAACTCAGCATTGTTCCCCTCAGTAACAGGCTCACTCTGCCGCTGAGAAGAACACTCAGAATCGGTTGGCTCTGCACCACAGCAGCAGGCTCACCCCACCACCAGGCAGAGTCACTCATATGTCATCTGAGGGATAACAGCAACAGCCATGCCTCAGTTAACTTCATGGGCCACAGCATTACCATCATTCTTCTTGAGAGGCTTATACGCTGGTTAGACATAATAACTAATATTTAAGGAATTGACAGCGTATAATGGAAATATAGATTAAATAAACTTTAATATACACTTTCCGATATTTCGGCGAACGTCACGTTGCCATCTTCTTGGGAACTTACTAAAAAGACACGTGCACACAAGTACTAATACAACAAATGAGACTGAGGCTAGGACGCTAGCGTTTTCCTAAAGTCCTGATGGTGCCCCCTGGCAGGCTATATTGGTAGTTCTTGGCCTTTGGGCTGAAGTTCTTTTGATAAAAGTTTCCCAAATTTGGGGCAGTTTCATGCATTCAAATTTGTTGAGGTTTGGCATGTTCCTAAGGGCCGAGGCTGATTCCATGAATAGTCTTTCATACTTGAACTTGCTGCGGTGTATTACTGTGGCTTTCTTCCATCTTATTCTGTGGCGAGTATCCAGAGCGTGGTCTGCAAGCCCAGAGTGGCTGTACTGGTGAAATCGGATGTAATCCTTGTGTTCTGAGATTCTGATATTGTCCTACTTTGGCCAAACAGGCAGGACAGCAAATATCAGAATCTCAAAACACAAGGATTACATCCGATTTCACCAATACAGCCACTCTGGGCTTGCAGACCACGCTCTGGATACTCGCCACAGAATAAGATGGAAGAAAGCCACAGTAATACACCGCAGCAAGTTCAAGTATGAAAGACTATTCATGGAATCAGCCTCGGCCCTTAGGAACATGCCAAACCTCAACAAATTTGGATGCATGAAACTGCCCCAAATTTGGGAAACTTTTATCAAAAGAACTTCAGCCCAAAGGCCAAGAACTACCAATATAGCCAGCCAGGGGGCACCATCAGGACTTTAGGAAAACGCTAGCGTCCTAGCCTCAGTCTCATTTGTTGTATTAGTACTTGTGTGCACGTGTCTTTTTAGTAAGTTCCCAAGAAGATGGCAACGTGACGTTCGCCGAAATATCGGAAAGTGTATATTAAAGTTTATTTAATCTATATTTCCATTATACGCTGTCAATTCCTTAAATATTAGTTAGCATTACCATCATTACCCCCCCCACCCACCCAGGACCTGGGTGACAGCAACAGCCGAGCCTCAGTTAAAACTTCATGGGCCACAGCATTGCCATCATTACCCCCACACACACACCCACCCAGGACCTGGGTGACAGCAACATCCGAGCCTCAGTTAAAACTTCATGGGCTACAGCATTGCCATTTATCACCCAAGCTTCCAACAAATTTCGACCTTTATTGAGGTCTTGTCAGTGGGAGCCAGACCCAGAAGTGGTGATACTAAGGCAGAAGCAATGGAGAAGTCATATTTACCTATACGAGTTGCCAAAAGGTGTATCACCTTATTATTAAATTACTCTGGAGTTAGAGAAAGTTGTTGGAAATATTTTTCCCACTTGGTTAGACTATAATAAATTTAATCCTTTATCCAAGTATAAGCAAACAAAGTTTGCGCCTGAAGTATCTTCAGGACTGAGGCAACTATTGGTAAAGGTGGACCAAGCTTTCAACACTCCTTGTCTCAGTATCTCCCATAATGAAAAGCACATCTCCTTGAGGATGTATAATGCTATGCATTAATGGAAGGGCCACTACCCAGACCAGTTTTTACCTTTATTGAGGTCTCGTCAGTGGGAGCCAGACCCAGAAGTGGTGATAGTGGTGAAAGGAGTAAACTAAATTTATTATAGTCTAACCAAGTGGGAAAAAAACTTCCAACATCTTTCTCTAAATCCACAGTAATTTAATAATAAGGTGGTACACCTTTTGGCAACTTGTATAGGTAAATATGACTTCTCCATTGCTTCTGCCTTAGTATCACCACTTCTGGATCTGGCTTCCTCTGATGAGACCTCAATAAAGGTCGAAACCGATCTGGATAGTGGCCTTTTCCTTAATGCATAGTATTATACATGTCCGCAAGGAGATGTGCTTTGCATTATGGGAGATACTGAGACAAGGAGTGATGAGAGTTTGGTCCACCTTTACCACGAGTTGCCTCAGTCCTGAAGATACTTCAGGTGCAAACGTTTTTGCTTACACTTGGATAAAGGATTAAACTAAATTTATTATAGTCTAACCGAGTGGGAAAAAAAACTTCCAATATCTGGTTCCCTAAAAAAATCATACAGTTCATTATACCTTATTCTCCATTTATTATTCACTTTAACTGGTCCATATATAGTTCGCAGTATTTTTGTTTCAAAAATACTTAATCTTTTTATATCCTGTTTGTTCATGCTCCATGTTTCCGATGTGTATACTAATACAGGTCGAATTAAACTTTTATAAATCCTAATTTTATTATTATTATTCATGACACCTCCAAGGAGTGCGAAGACTCATCACAGGACACCTAATGTACAGCTTACCATCTCCACCACTACACCGAACCTCTACTACCAATCATGTACATCAGCGCCATCTACTGACCCCCCCCCCCAACCACCACTAATATTTTTTGTCTGTAAATTGCACGTCCTGAAGGGCTAATTTGTCTGTGTGCGGGATGAAAAACCCGAGTTTCCAGGAAAAAAAACCCTACTACCTCTGTATGAGATCGGCTAACTCATCTTCGATTGAAAAAGTCCTATGGCGAGAATACAGGTCTAGTAAATAAATTGTTAAATATATACTGAATACAGTTAACCTGTGCTTTTACAACCTAAGTGGTTCCTGAAAAGCTATTGTTAAGCAAGCCATCAAACTATAAGCAAGCAATCAAAGTATTATGAACTGTAGATATACAGTTTTAATTAAATAATACCACACAATAAAGGCTACAAATTAAAGTACAGCACTTAATGAAATGATAAAGAAACACTTATTTAAGAAAAAGTAAAAAATGTTTCAAGATAAGGTAGTTTCTTCTGCACCATGAAGTCTTTTTCTTTTCTTGATAAATGTCTCTGCAGCATAAGACTTTCAAACAAATTCAAAATTTGGATCATCACTTCCCAAAACTTTTAGCCACAGTTAACTTTTTCATGTTTCTCTCTAAATCTATGTTATGTAAATATAGTATCATTTTGATAGGTTCCTCAATGAAGCTCCTTTACAAGTGAGTTTGACAATTCACATACATCTTCAGTAAGACTACAGACAACTAATTTGATATCTTAACAACAGCCCCATCGTCTTCTCTAAAGATATTCAAAATCTTTCAAGTATTCTAACCTGTTCCCAACTCCTCAAATCCATCTCAATTATTCCTCCTATTATTATTATACCCTAATAATCTCAAAATACATAAAAATCTCAAATACACAAAAAAGCAGTAATTTTAAATTACTGCTTTTTTGTGTATTTGAGACTACAACTAATTGATTGATTCTTTTTAAAGCTTACACACTTTCATTTTCATTATGATATTCAATTTTAACCTTCTCAAAACAAAACGGTGATCACTTCGTGTTTCAAATCCTCACTATACTATCGTGTGTTCTGAACGAATGTGAATCAATAATATGGTCAATAAGACTTTCTAATTTCTTGCATCAATTTTGAGGACATTTTCATGTTGGATAGTGTTAGTAATGACCAGTCCATGATCTGAAGAGAAATCCAGCAGGTACTTATTATTATTAGCTTTGCTCTTTTTTTCCCAATCCTCTACAAACATTTCTGTATATCTGGTAATCACTTACTACTTTGATGTTTAGATCCCAACTTTTTTTCTTTATGTCAGTTGCCTTCTTTAATTCCTTGAAAAATTCCTGCACTTCTTCCTTAGTAGAATATTCTGTGGGAACATGGGCACAAATTGTATCATCCAATTCCCCATTCTGATTTTTTTAAGCACCTCCATAGTGCAATTGGAAGAATGATGGTACACTGTAACTTTCAATTGTAAAAGAACAGAGTTTGATTACAAAATTAATGACGGAAAATCTCAAGTAAAAAAGATTTTTTAATAGTATAATTTTTGCCTGTGTGTCACAGGCATCTTCAGTACATGTTAAGCTCAAATTAAACAATAATTGACAATTCCAAAAAGCACCACCTAAGTAGCTAGTGTAAGATAACTAAAAAGGTCAATAAAATTTCCTAAAAACTATATACACCATAAAAGTTAGGAAACATTAGGTGATTTGTAAAGTACTATCTCCCATAAAGGGGATAGACGTAAATCATCAGATCTGTTTAAGTTAGGAGAGTGGAGTAAAGTTTCACATGTTTCTTCACAAAAGTCCGTTCTATAAGGAACCAACTTTTGTGAAGGACTCTTGTCTTTTTCCAATGAACTCTATGTCTGGTTAAGATGGCATGTTCTGCAAGTCCAGACTGTTCAGGTTTAAGGTACTGAATATAAGACTGGTGTTCTTCTAGTCGAATAGAGGTAGATCCTCCTGTTCGTCTGACATAAGATAATCCACAAGAGCAAGGAGACACCTGGTAGACACCTGGTTAATTAAGATGTGGAAGACTGTCCTTAGGAGAAGTGAGAAAGGTGGATATTTTTCTGACTGGTCGAAAGACAAAAAAAATATTCAGTGGTTTTAAAACTTTTGTAAGTTGTATAAACAAACTGAAGGAACAGCAATGGGCAATCCTCTTTTTCCTGCTATCTCCAACTTCTTTATGGAACATTTGAAAAACGTATCTTTGACAACATTTCTCCCAGACCTACTCATCGGTTCAGATATGTCGATGACATTTTTGCTATTTGGAATGGCTCTTCTGATGAACTTCAACAGTTTCTTACTAAGTTAAATGTACTTCATCCAAGAAGCAAGTTTACCCTTGAAATAGAATTGAATAAGCAGTCAGCCTTTTTAGATATTCTTAACATCTAAAAGTATAGAAATATTTTTAGATGTTAAATAAATGTAGGTCTATGAGAAATATAGACCTACATTTCTCAGTCTATAGAAAGAAGACTCATACAGGCCATTATATCCATGCTGAATCTCATCACCATCCCAGTCAAAATGCATGAACTATTAAAACACTGGTTCATTGGGCTAACTCCTTTTGTTCTTCAGACGATCTCTTACAGAAAAAACTGCAATATATTACTTCTTCCTTTCTATCTAATGCAGGGGTTGGCAACCTTTTTGGATTCAGGAGCCATTTTTAAAATTATATCTGTTAAAAAAAAATTTAGGGAGCCGCACGCAGTGATGAGCAACCAATGGTCCACAGGTTGCATGCAGCCTTCTCGGGTTTTTTGTGCAGTCCACAGTGTTCGTTTTGTAGGGCAGAATTAGTATATTTTAATTAAAAATCTATTTTATGAATGTTGATTTTTACATGTGGATTTATTTGTGCAGGTTAAAAAATTAAAATATAGCCAAATAATGGAAAATAAATTAATACTTTCCTATCAAAGAAAAAGAAAATATTCTTTATGTGGATCGAACCGAGTATTTGATCATCATTATCAAATTGCTGCCATGTACCCTCAAGGGGTGGTACAGAATATGACAGTACTACATGAAAAAAATTACATCATTACTAACTTCCTATCTACAATTTCCCTCCAAATCAGTCTGTTACTTGTCAAGACTCCAACATTATGAGATCTTATATTTCTATCGTCTAAGGCACTTTGTACAGTATCAATCCACCTATATCTTGGTATTCCTCTGGGTCGTTTCTGCCAACCTGGCAGAGAACACTTGTTTTGCTAATCTTTCTTTGCCCATTCTGTTTAAGTGACCATATCACCTGAGATTATCTCTGCTAACGCATTCCTGGATTCTGACAATGTCAAGTTCTTTCCTAATATCCTCATTTTTAATATGATATTGCCATTGATGCCATCTATTCATGCCTATAATCTTTCTCAGGACTCTCATATCTGCGGTCTCTAGTCTTTGGTCAAGTGTTTTACTTCTGACCCAGCTCTCAGATCCATAAGTTAAAACTGGTTTGAACACCGTCTTGTATACAGCTAATTTAGTGTTCCGACTAATTTCTCTCTTATTCCATATGAATATATTCAACTGACTTCCCACCATGCCAGCTTTGCTGATTCTGTTATCTATTTCTATATTTAATTTACCATCTTCAGTAAAAATCATGCCTAAGTAGTTGAAATGTTTCACTTGTTCTACAGGTTCTCCATTCACAACACAGTTGACATTTTCAATGATTCTGTCTATTTTCATTGTCTTTGACTTTTTATTGCTGACCTTCATACCATATCTATTACAACAGTTATTCAATTTAGTCAGAGAATCTTGCAGACTTGTAGCGGATTGATTTAGAAGTATATCATCATCCGCATAAAGCAAAGAGCTGACATTAACATCTCCAATTTTGATATCATGTTTAATACCACTTTCCTTTATAATGTGATCCATATAGATAATGAATAACAGAGTGGATAATGTACATCCTTGTCTCACACCAGATTTAACATTGAACTATCTTTTTGTACTTCCTTCAATTCTAACTGCTGACTTACAACTCATATACAGACTAAGTATTGCTTGATATAATGCCTCATTGACACCATATAACTGTAGCGTATTGAATAGCTTCTCTCTTGGCACCTTGTCATATGCCTTTTCCAAATCGACAAAACTTAAATACAGATCTTTGTTATATTCCCATGCTTTCTCGACTATTTGTCGTAAAGCGAAGATCTGATCCTGACAGCCTCTATTTGGCCTGAATCCAGCTTGTTCTTCACCAAACTTTTCTTCCACAATTCTTCTCAACCGTTTCTCAAGTATACTTGCATAGATCTTCCCAGGAACACTCAGTAGGGAAATACCTCTGTAATTCTCACATTCAGTTTTATTTCCCTTTTTATATATGGGTACTATGAGAGCTCTACTCCAATCATCAGGAATTCGTCCCTCTGTCCAGGCTTTCTGAACTATGCAGTGCAGCCACTGTAAGACTCTTATACCACCATACTTCAGCATTTCTGGTCGAATATCATCTACTCCTGCTGCCTTTCCACATTTCAAGCCTTTGATGGCTTTTTCTACTTCTTTTTCTACTTAAGTATGGATATGTATTCCTGACTGCATGCCTGGTTAGTGTTTTTTACCACTGTGCTGTCATCACTGCTTGTTTCATTTAGCAGTTTTTCAAAGTAGTTACTCCATACTTCAAGGATACCTTTTTCTCCTGTTTTCATGTCACCTTTATCATCTCTAACTCCTTTTACAGCACTCTTTCCTCCATTCCTAAGCTTCTTCAACCACCTCCAGAATATTTTGCCATCTTCTTCATATTTATTTTCTATATTCTTGCCAAACTCCTCCCATGACTTTTGTTTAGCTAGTTTTACACAGTGTTTAGCATTCTTGCATTTGTCTCTGTATTCTCTAAGAGCACAAGCTGACTTATTTGACAGGAACTTTTGATATGCTTTCTTCTTTTCCTTCACTGCCTCTTTAACTTCCTGTGTCCGCCAGGGAGCTCTGATTTTTTTATCCTTTAATATAACCCCACCACATGCCTCTCTGGCAGAATCAATCAATGTTTTCTTCAGAGTTTGCTACTGAATCTAAAGATTTGATTCCTGTTCTCAAACTCTTTCATTTTTTCTTCAATAATCTTTGTGTATTTCAGTCTACAGTTCACATCTGAGAGCTGCTCAACTTTTATTCGCTTTAAAACTTTCTTACATGTTATTCTTTTCAATATGAAATTCAATTTTATCCTGCTCAAGACTAAACAGTGATCACTTCCAATTTCAAATCCTCTGTACACTCTGGTGTCCTGCACCAGGGAGAAAACATCACTATCAACAATAACATAGTCAATGAGACCTTTCTTATTCCTAGCCTCTTCTCTCCATGTGAATTTGTGCACATTTTTATGTTGGAACATGGTGTTAGTAATAACCAGTCCATGTCCTGAGCAGAAATCCAACAAGTATTTGCCATTATTATTAGCTTTGCTCTTTTCTCCAAATTTTCCTAAAATATTTTTGTATGTCTGACAATCATTTCCTACTCTGCTATTTAGATCTCCAACAAGGAACAACTTTTCCTTTTTCATTGTGTCAGTTGCTTTTTGTAAAGCCTCAAAAAATTCCTCCACTTCTACCTTAGTAGAACCTTCTGTGGGACCATAGGCACAAATAGGTCTCATTGTCCAGTTCCCCATTCTTATATTTGTCCACATTACTCTACTTGAGACTGGCTGCCATTCAAGAAGTTTAGCCTTGTATTTTGTGTTGAATACTATGGCTACTCCTTTTCCTTGATTGTCATTGACTGAATATAACATTTTGTATTTATTGCTCAGAAAGATCTCACCAGTTTTTGTCTTTTTTGTTTCAGTCAGTCCTATTTTGTCGATCTGGTACTTATCGAATTCCTCAGCTAGCTCCATTTCTTTGCCATTCAGGCTTCTTATGTTGATAGTACCGATCTTTAACGCTGGTGATGTTGAGTTGGGGTTTGTTTTCAGATTTGTTCCAGTAGCTGACTTTTCGCTGTTTGCCCTGGTTCCCTGGCGAAAACAACGGGGGCCTTGTTTAACCAGGCGACGCCCCAGCCGGAATGAAATTTTGTCATGTTGTACCTGATTTACTATTTAATTGCTCATCACTGCTTTAAATTTAGAAATTACATTGAAAAATATTATAATTAAATTATTTATTTTATTTTATTTTATTTTTTTAAAGCAACACGTTATCATACTTGTAAAACACAGGGGTGGCATGTCACACAAAATTATATATTTTTAAATATTAAATAATAAAACAAAGATTTGCTCCACCTTACAAAAACCTATGTATAAATTCCAATAACATACCTATTTCTTTACATTTTTTTTTTAATTTAAAATATCTTCTTAGTGCGACTTTTGCTGTTGAACTTCTTGGGATAGTTTCTCAATATGCGGCGAATACGCTGTAATTTTCATTTTGAACATGACGAAAGACTCATGTTGTTTAGTAGGTTTCTCAACTTACTTTTAATAAAAATCATATTAGAAAATATTTGCTCACAGAAATATGTCGATCCAAAAATCGACAGAAGTCGAAATGCACATGTTTGAAATCACAGAATGTAAGTGTCCGGTAAACAATTCCACGTGTCAAATACAATCTGATCTTGCTTTTTAAGATCTTCTATTTCAGACCATTTTTTTGTACTGCAAAGGTAGATTTTTGTCTATCCAACTCCTCTAGATCAGCTTCAAGATTTCTAAAGTTTGAATTCCACAAATCCTGGGTTTTCAGGTCCTCTAACTGAAGTTGAAATGCAGCCCCATCAATTCCAGCAAAAGGTAAAAAATTTAATTCGGTAGGATTAATTTCAAGTGGTCGCAATAAAAATGACATAGTTGCCTTGTTCTTTCTAAATTCCTCAAATCTCCCATTAAATGCAGATTGCATATTTACCACAATTTCTTTGAAAAAGGTTAAATTTATGGAATTATTATCAGCTTGTTATTATTGATATTTCTTCAACGTAGGAAAATGTAATAATGTGCATTTTTCTAAGTCTGTCGCAAACAAATATAATTTTTGTTCAAAACGAAATCACTTCTAAGAGCAAAACTGCTGTATTTCCCTTTCCCTGTAGTTTCTTATTTAGTGCATTTAAATGGGAAGTCATATCCACCATAAAGTAGAATTTTTGTAAAATGTAAATAGAATGTAAAGAAGGATTATCGCATATGATTTTAAAGATTTCAAACATGAAAGTATTAAATTTTTCAGCATCGCATGTACTATTTTCAATTGTAAAATATCCTTGACTTAATGTAAAATGTCCTTGCTTAAATGTAAAATGTCCTTAATTTATTGCAAATGCTAAATTTAGGGGTTTTAGTTTCTAATTTAATAAATAACATTCATTTTGCATTATTCAAAAATAGATTGTTTAATAACGAAAAGAGCTGCAATTATTCATTCAAAGAGCCGCAGGTTGCCGACCCCTGATCTAATGGATACAAGAATTCCTTCATCAAAAGAGCTTTGAGTAGTTTTGATATGACTTCCTCTTCAAATACAGAAGAAATAATGTGCATTCCTATCCCTTATGTATTCAGTGGTTTTAAAACTAAAAGTTTTAAAACCACTGAATATTTTTGTTGCCTAAGGAGACGAGTCAGAAAAATATCCACCTTTTTCACTTCTCCTAAGGACAAGCTTCCACATCTTAATTATCCAGGTGTCTACCAGATTCCTTGCTCTTGTGGATTATCTTATTTTGGACAAACAGGAAGGTCTGTCTCTATTCGACTAGAAGACCATCAGTCTTATATTCTGTACCTTAAACCTGAACGGTCTGGACTTGCAGAACATGCCATCTTAACCAGACATAGAGTTCATTGGAAAAAGACAAGAGTCCTTCACAAAAGTCAGTTCCTCATAGAACGGCTTTATAAAGAAACATGTGAAACTTTACTTCACTCTCCTAATGATGGTTTACGTCTATTCCCTTTATGGGAGATAGTACTTTACAAATCAGCTAATCTTTTCTAACTTTTTATTGTATACTAGGCCCCTCCCCTGACGCCTACGGCACCCAAGTGCTTACATATCAATTCATTGTAAAAACTGGTTCTGTTGATAATACAGTCAATTCTTACTATAGCAAAGACCATAGGAACAGTTTGTTATAATGGATAGTTGCTTTAGCGAATTTCCTTTACTTAGCATTGTATCTGTGAAGCTTTAGTCGATATGTTTTAGTAGTTTCTTACAGTCAGTGAATTTGTTATGGGATTCATTCCCTATATTCTAAATAGGGAGTGAATTCATTTTAAAGATGTTAATGAATACCTTGTAACTTAATAATATCCAAATAAAATGAACAAAATAAATAATTCAGTTTTTTTTTTTTTTTTTTTTAATATTCAAATCATTCTGCTATAATGGAATTTTAGCAAATAACATATATAAATAAATAAATAAAAATTACCTCTGGACATTTGCATTCTGTTTTTACTGCTGAATGTCAATTCAGGATAGTCTCGCCAATAGAAATCCTCATAAAGTTCAAGTCTTAGATCTCTATATATTTCCACATAATAGAGTTAGCATTAAAAAATCTGAATTTTATGTAATATTTTCATTAATACATATATTTATCTAGATATAAAAGTTCTTACTTATAAAATGTAAGTGTTAAGAAATAATATGAAATTATCAGAAACAGCCAAATAAGTTAGCTTACATACTGTAGAATCCATTATCATTTGAAACAAATGCGGTAATCTATCAAAAGCATTTACAAAGTCTGAGTATACTACTGTGTATCCATCTCCCATGTCCAATGCTGTGGTCACTTTGTAATAAGTAGATTATTAAAGCATGATCTCCCTTTAGCAAATCCATGCTGTGCATCAAAGTTATACCATTGCTGTCAACCCAATCCTGGATCCTGATTCTCGTCAGTCTTTACAACACTAACCACAACAAATGACATACAGATTAGCCTATAATTTGATGCTTGAATTTTGTCACCTCCTTTATAAAGGAGGTGACAAAATTCAAGATTATACTGCTTTATGAAGTGGTACAATCTTGCTTCCTTCCACTCCTCTGGAACTTGACCCAACGTAAGACTCATATTAAAAAAATATGTCAAGGCAGATGTCAACTTGCTGGCACATCCCATATATAGGTTTCAAATTATTATTATTATTATCATCCACTTTCCAACATACAAAACACACAGAACAACAAAACCACTACAATCACTGAGGCTGAAACAATACGATACCTTGGAGTTTACTTCGATGCAGATATGAACTGGAATAGCCACATAAACCATCTACACAACAAACTCCGAACAATAAGTGGCAAACTCTACAGGTTAAAAAACATAGTTCCCATATGCCTAAAAACACTAATATACAAAGCACTATGCCAAAATATACTAAGATACGCTATAACAACGTATGCTTTCTGCGCACCCTACAAATTAAATAGATTAATGTCGCTACAATACAAAATGACAAGACTGATCTTTTGGGAACAAAGAGAAAATCACGACCTTATAAACATTGCAATGTCAGAACACAAAATACTGACAGCAAAACATTTATGTCACTATGCAACTTTGCTAAAACATTATTTCGATGCCAACTACAGGACAGTCAGAAATACTTACCGAATAACAAGACCTCAGACTACTAATTATATCGCATATAAATACAATAATCACTACGGAAAGGCCACGCGAAACTTCTACATCCCAGACATGATAAACAAATTATCTTTTGAATACAGAAAACCTTACAAATTACAATAGCCTGAAAAGAGCTCTAAGTACATATTATGAACGAGAAACACGCACCTAAAATACCATACAAATTTAATGAAACACAATATATTCGTTCAGGCTTCCAGTTCAGTGATGCATCAATGCATTCCAAGTTATTGTGCGTGCGTGCGTGCGTGCATGTGTGAGTGCGCATGCGCGAATTTCTCAATCACAGTTTTCGCAGCTTCCCAACACAGCAAAAAAAAAAGAAAAAAAAAAAAAAAAAAACATAATAACCAACCGGTGTCATCCTCAGATAAGCTTACATATAAGCTTCGAGGATGAAAGCAAAGAAATTAGTTCTCATCCAAGATGTATCATATGTAACCAAATGCATGTAATGTACGTATCACATGAAAACCAATGTATGTAACGTATGTATTATATGTAAACCAATGTACGTAATGTAAGTATCATATGTAATCAAATGTAAGTAATGTATCATATGTAATCAAAAGTATGTAATGTATATAATAACCATAACAAATGTATGCAATGTAATAAAAAAAAAATTTTTTTTTAATTATTATTATTATAACAAAAGACCAACATAAAGTCAGAAACTCATCAAGAGATGTTATACATCACTCACTCACATCAGATCATACCCTCTTGAATTTATTCACATTATCTGCACTCACAACTTCTAAAGGCAAGCCATTCCCAGTCATGCACGCACATTATGAAAGAAAAATCAAGCTCTCATCCCTTTCTTGATTACGTAAATGCTTCAACTTCCATGAATGCCCTCTTGTCCTCTCTCTCCACAACCCCCCATAAGTGAAAAATTCCATCTATTGGTATCCTGTATGACCCGTTCAGAAGTTTGTAGGTGTCGATCATATCATCCCTCTTTTTCCTCTTTGCTTAAGTTGAACCCTGTCCACCTTATCTGCATCACCTCAAAAACCAGTGAGATCTGTGCCCAACAGACCCTCTGAGTTATATTCAGAAATTTTGCTATATGACTTTTGAACTTATCTACTAAAATTCCAAGATCCCAGATTGGTCAGTTTCTTCTAGCATAATCCTACCAAAATAATATACCACTGGATATCTCATTCCACCAACATGCATAACTTTACATTTACTAATACTGAACTGACATTTATTTTCACATGCCTGCAATTCCAACTTATTCAAATCATTCTGCAAGTACTGCATGTCAGCTGAATTCCTGATTACCCTACCTATCTCTGATTAATTAACAAATGGCTGTATGTCGCCTGTTAAATCCTTCCCAATATCATTAATTTAAAGACTGAATAACAATGGACCAGGGAATGATCCATAAGGTAGGGAGCTGAAGTAACTCAAACATGACCTTTCCTTAGTAAACCCATGCTGTTCATTGCAAAGTATAGATTCTCTGTCAACCCATTTCTGTGCATAATCTCTTACCAACTTTTTACAAATCTTCACTAAAACTTTTCAAAATCTTCATCACCAGATAACTGATAGGTCTGTAGTTAGGTGGGTCATTCTTTGCACCGCCCTTTTGCAATCGGGTTATCATACATTTCTTCCTCTTCTGAGACTCAAATTATTCAGCCAGGTCAAATGAACAGCCAATTCAGCTGAACATTCTTTTAAAATCCATGCTTAACATCTCTATTCACACATCAGATTGACAGTTTTAGGGAAAATGGATACTCATTAGTTGAAATAATGGAGCTCTCGATCTACATATTAGAGATGTTCTACAGGATTCAAATCTGCTAGTACATATCCATTGTGGCTGATCAGCTACAGATGGTAGAGGTATCTTATCAGTAGGTTATGTGATGAGCTATTTTATTGGCATTATCTGAGAATTGTATGCCAACTATGAATGATTTGCAGTGACACTGACTTGGAGGTCAGTTTGACAGCCATGTTCCCAAATTTGCCAGATATGCTGACATCTGCAAAGTCTGTTTCACATCTGACCTACCACTCTCTGCAGCAATACGGCACGCCATATTGCTGCAGGCCATTACTGGCTGTAAAGACAATTGTGCCACCTAGGAAAATAATCAACATTAAGGTACCCGATTAGCTGCAATGGATAGGTGCTATTAGCACGGGCACTATCATCTACAAGTACGCTCTGAGAAATTCCCAATAAAGTGATCCCATAATGCTGCCACTTCATGCTAGGCAATGATGTCAGAGTGATTCCTCTCTTGCAATTTGCACCTAACCCTCCACTTACTTATCCACATGGCATAGGTGGAAATGCAATCTTCTGAAAAGGAAGCATTTTTTCACACCTTTCAACAATTCGATGAAATCTCTTGGATGCAAACCATATGTAGTCAATTAAGCATAAGCATGGTATCTTGACAGGACACCTGTTGTGGAGAAGGATATGTTGGATTGTGGCAGGGAAACACAAACAATTCAATAGATTTTGTCTATGGGTTTGCAGAAAGCAGGACAACCTACAATTTTCACAAATATTATTGCATATGGAGAAGCCACCATTTTCCCAGCAACTGCTGTCCTTTTCAATAACTTTACACTCTTGAATCATCTTAACTACATAATCATCTTAGCACTGAATAAGCAGTTTACAATACTGACTGTTTCCTGGATGCTTCCCACCCTTCATCCAGTACTTTAGAATCATGCCTTTTCAGAGTACATTAGATCGTATTACTTGTCTATGTCAATCAGCAACTTTGAAGCAATAGTATATTCTATAGTATAGTCTATAATAAAACATGCTATAGATGACAGAGTTATAACATCGAGTTTTCCTGGAGCAAAAATTAAAAATATAACGCAAGTAATTCAAAAACAGAAAAGAAAAGTAAATGAAATCATAGTTGTAGTAGGTACGAATGATTTAACTGGCGATAAGTTCAGTATGAGAGAGGACATGAAAGGGTTGCTGGAAGAGGCAAGAGTGAAGAGTGAGAAATTGAAAATCGTTAGTATTTTACCTCGCTATGATAAAAATGAATTAAAAAGAAGGGCTATAGCAAACAATTCGATGCATAGGCTATGTAGAAAGAATGGATGTGAGTTTTTGGATGTGTGGAATGAGTTTGAAGGAAGATTGGATTTGTATAAGAGGGATGGCCTACACCTGAATGCATTTGGTATCAGGAGTCTGGAAAAATTAATAACTGGCATGAGACCTAACACAGAGAGTCAGGGAAACTGACTATATATTTACTAATTTTTATATATATATACTAATTTTATATACTAATATATATATATATATATATATATATATATATATACATACACGAATTTTTTTCGAAGATTGCAATTTTTCCCCGAACTATGCAGCAAAATCTGGTGGACCGAAGTCTTAGCGCCCCTAGGCGATTGCCTAGGTTCGCAGTAGAATTCTTCTCATGAGATTCTACTGCTACCAGACCAGGGTAGCAGTAGAATCTCATGAGAAGAATGAAAATGCATTTATTGAGCTGTTGCAGGACAACTTCCTCAAGCAGCATGTGACAGAAGGAACTCCAAGTCAAAGAGTGTTAGATTTGATTATAGTGTCAGAGGGTGTTTCAGTTAAAGACTTAATATTTTGCCTCCAGTCAGTGACAGTGATCATGCAGTACTCACTTGGGAAGAGACTAAGTTTATGAATGTTCCATTTAGAAAATGGTTACATGCTGAACTACAAAGGAAGAAATTATGACCAACTGAGGAGTATACTGAGTTCCGTGGAATGGGATCGGTTGCTGGATGGAAAGAATATCAACAGTGCATGGGAAGCATTTAAACAATACTTAAATGATGAGATATCAGAATGTGTCCCGAGAGTTCAAAGAATAAATAGAGCAGGAGTCAAATGGATGTGTAATCTTATTAAGCAAGAGATTCATAAGAAAAAGACGATGTGTAAACAATACTGTTTGCATAAGGATGACATCCGTTATGAACGTTATAAGCAGCAGGCTAGAATAGTCACAACTGTTGTACAGAAAGCAAAGTCTGATTATGAAAACAAAGTGGTTCTCTGCATGCTAAAGACAACCCACAAGAATTCTATCGATATGCTGCAAGTAAAAGAAAGAATGAATATGAAAGAATAACTCTTCTAAATCCAGATGGCACGAGGGTTACAAATGCAGAAGAGGTTGTTCAGTTAATGAGTGTCCATTTTGTTAAAAGCTATCAACCTGGTGAATGCAACATTGAGCTCACTGTAACCTCTTCACCTAGATGAAGAAATGCAGGTGTGTGAGGCCGAGGTATTAGAGATGTTGCACAAAACTGAATAAAAATTCAGCAATAGGGACTGGTGGAATAGCACGTGTGATAAAAGAGTGTTCAGCTGAAGCCATTCCTTTGACCAGGATGCTTAATACGAGTCTCAGAACAGGGAAGATTCTGCAGGAATGTATGGTAATTCCATTGCACAAAGTGGTGCAAACACTGATGTATCCAACTATCAACCAATTAGTGTCTCAGGAGTGGTGGTGAAGATTTTGGAAAAATTGGTTAGGGCCCACATTCAGAAATGGGTTGACAGTGAATCTCTACTTTGCAATGAACAACATGGGTTTACTAAGGGAAGCATGTTTTAGCAACTTGCTCACATTCTATAACAATGTTACCATTGAACTAGAGAAGGGGAATGGACACACCATGATACTTTTGGATTTTTGACAGAATACAGCATGGAAGATGGCTGCATAAATTGGAGAAAATGGGTTTGGGTTATACAACATTAACATGGATAAGAAGATGGTTGACTGACAGATATCACAAAGTGGTATACAGGGGATATGAGTCTGCAAGGTTTAAGGTAACAAGTGGTGTACCACAAGGATCAGTGCTTGGTCCACTGTTATTCAATCTGTACATTAATGATACTGGGAAGGATTTGACAAGCAGCATACAGTTATTTGCTGATGATGCAAAGATAGGTAGGGTAATCAGGAATGCTGCTGATATGCAGTCTTTGCAGAATGATTTCAATAGGCTGGAATCGTGGGCATGGAAAAATTGGTGTCAGTAAATGTAAAGTCATTCACATCAGCATGATTGATATCCAATGTCGTATGATATTGGTGGGATTAGGCTAGAAGAAACTGATGAGGCTAGGGAACTTGGACTGTAAATAGATAGGGAGTTGAAGTTTAGGGGGCCATGTGGCAAAGATTGCAAATACAACTCAAAAGATAATTGCAATGTCGAAACGAATGTTCACATGTAAAGATAAGGATGTATTTTGTCTCTTTACAAGGTCTTGATAAGACCTCACTTGGACTATTGTGCGCAGGTCTGGTCTGCTGGTTTCCGTTGTGATTCTGATATACTGGAGAGAGTACAAAGGAGAGTGTTAAAAATGATATCAGGATTGTGAATACTGATTAAGAAGACAGATTGAGAATTTGTAGACTGCAGACACTAGCAAACAGGAGAAAAAGGGGTGATGTGATTGAGACTTACAAACTTCTGAAAAGATCATACAGGATTTCAATTGATGGAATTTTTCAATTTATGGAGAGTGGGGAAAGGACGAAAGGGACATCCTTGGAAGCTGAGAATGATGGTCGCCAAGAAGGGTGTGAGGGCTAGATTTTTCTCTCAGAGGGTGGTGCGTGATTGAAATGGATTGCCATTGGATGTTGTGAGCACAAGCAGTGTGAACGAATTCAAGAATAAGTATGACAGCTGGTATGTGTGTGTAGTATGTGGCCTCCCTTGATGAGTCTCTGACTCCCTGGAGTACTCTCTTAATAATAATAATAATAATAAAAATACAAACTTATTTAATACTGACCATTTACAAACAAACTTACATTATAGCCTACCAGTTTCACCAGCAAACTGTCTGGCTTTTTCAAGGTGTTTACGGAAAGACAAAAACTAGTAAATGCAAATTGAAAGGAACAAAAAAACATTGTAAACCAACTAGTAGCTAAGGTTACACGTTTGTGTGACAGAGAGGACTTATTGTTCTTATTCATTATCACGCATGCGTGTTTGTTGTAAACGTGTAATGTGATTACTGGCTAGCTGTAGTTCAGATTGATTTAGAGAGAGCATCAGGTTTTTCCACGAACTGTTTAGGATTGCACCCTGATTTCTGTTGAGGTTTCCGCCGGTTATTAACACTATTGCAGCTTCCTTGAATGAACAGAATCCTATATCTAGAATAGTCAACATTTTGTAAATAAATTCCAAGCCATTAAGATTGCACCAACAGACATGCTAGCCAGTCTAGATGTTGTATCCCTTTTCACCAATGTACTAGTAGAAGAGGTAATAAACATCATCCAAGATCTCTTTCCTCTAGACATCACACAGATGTTTAGACACTGCCTTCAATCTAATTTCTTCAAGGTTAACAACACCATATACCAACAATTAGAAGCCCACTATCACCATCTTGTGCAGACCTTTTCATGGAAAAACTTGAAAAAGAAATTTTCTCCACAATCTCCCCTAGACCATCTACATGGTGGAGATACGCTGACAATATCTTCATTATATGGCAAGACAGCTTAGAAACCTAAAATCGTTTGTGGATAAAATCAACTCAATACATAACAAGATAAAATTCACTCTGGAAATGGAAAACAACAACCAACTTCATTTTTTAGACATCTTGATAAAGAAACAATCAAATAGTGTCAAATTATCTATTTACAGAAAGCCTACAGATACTGGAAGATATCTTCATTATACTACAAACCATCACAAGACACACAAACTGAGCATTATCCACATGTTGAAAAATAGGGCCAGAAAGTTTATATCAGCAGAGGAGGATACACAGACTGAACTCTCACTAATAGCCAACACATTATCACAAAATGGATATCCTCAAAACATCATAAAAAAATATCTATACAGTGACAACCCCAGACAAGAAGAATCATGCTCCCAGCACATTTCTACTGTAGTGATCCCTTTCATCAAGTCAATTTCTTATCAAATAGCCAGAATACTAAGAGCCTACAACATCAGAGTGGTCTTCAAACCAACCACCAGCATCAGACAAGTTTTAGGATCCCCAAAAGATAAGGTGCCATTCTACAAATATCCAGGAGTATATTACATTCCTTGCTCCTGTGGTCTTGCCTACATCGGACAAACTTCACAGAGTTTAGAAATCAGACAAAAAGAACATGTTGGTGATGTAAACCACAACAGAAGTATCTCTTCCGGCTTAGCACATCATTTCTGTACGTCTAACCACACGATAGAGTGGCAAAACAGCTCCATGCCATATCTGGATGACGACTACAGACATTGTTTATTCGAGGAAGCCACAATAGTGTTAATAACTGGCAGAAACCTCAACAGAAATCAGGGTGCAATCCTAAACAGTTCGTGGAAATACCTGATGCTCTCTCTAAATCAATCTGAACTATAGCTAGCCAGTAATCACATTACACGTTTACAACAAACACGCATGCGTGATAATGAATAAGAACAATAAGTCCTCTCTGTCACGCAAACGTGTAACCTTAGCTACTAGTTGGTTTACAATGTTTTTTTGTTCCTTTCAATTTGCATTTACTAGTTTTTATGTCTTTCCGTAAACACCTTGAAAAAGCCAGACAGTTTGCAGGTGATACTGGTAGGCTATAATGTAAGTTTGTTTGTAAATTGTCAGTATTAAATAAGTTTGTATTTTAATTATAAAATTACCAAATATGTTTAGTTTAAACAATTAATACTAATAATAATATTCCACACCTCCAGTATCATCACAGTGCTACCTATCAGGTGGGGAATGGCTGATTATGAAAGAACTGGAGTGGTCATATTTTGAATGGACTATGCACATAGATATTTGAACTAATAAAATAAATCTAAAATTTTGAAGATCATGCTAAAACATTTAAGAATTAACAGGTTTTCTATATTGCCAATTGGAAACATATAAGAAATGCTTTCTGTTCTCACTTATTTTTTATGAATGTCATTTAAAAAGTAAAAAATGAAATTCTACTAGCAAGTGAATACAGTTTAATATAATAAGCCTATATAAAATGCATATCATATAACTTTATACTGTTATTGCATGCCTGTCATAATATTTGAAAATCTCTACCTTTTAAGTGAAAAGAAGGTCCTACACTTTCAAGGTCTTTTCATTTCTCAATTTATGTTAGTTCATAACATAAATTGAGATGTAAAATGTAACATTTTCATGGAGTACTACCATAATATCCTATCAAGAATCCTAGCAGGTACATATCAGGAATTCGATGCTCCCAACTACACCCTTACTTAGTTTCTAGGGATGATTGCACTTGCCACTGGTGGCAAGGTACCCTAATTATTACCCCGAAAGTTATCTTGGTTATGGACAAATTCTCCAAATTTTCTACTCATCATGAGATTCAATACTCTCACCCAAAAGATAGTTCCCATCACATGCTGCTTTAGTTAACAGTCTCTCAGTAGTGTATTAATTCTATTTCCTTTCTATATTCCTTTCCAATCTATGTTCTTATAGTTGAAGTACTCCACAATGATTACTAGCTCTGTGTTCATTGGCAATGCATATCATCCATATTCCTTTGGCCTACAGCAGCAACCAACTATATATTGTCCTATTGGCTTTTATCTTATATCAAATAGCTTCAGGTCAAATTCACTACTTTTCTTTATTGTTTGCAACTTTCTGTTGTCATTAGCAACACAATTCCCTCCACTCCTATTCCCCCCCCCCCCTCTCTCTCTCACTCTTTTCTAGATAGCTAATTCCAAATCCACTTAGTTGCAATCCATCAGGCATATTAAAGTCCTTTTGTTCATCATATTCACTCCAAACATCTGAAAGCTTTAATCATGCGGAGGTTTTTCTGTGGTTAAGAAGTCCAATCGAATTATTTCGGTTTTGTGACCACATTTTTATTAATAAAAGACTTTTTTTTTAAACTAAACAAGTACTAAAAAACAAACCCGACAAGTTTCGTTAGTCATCAGACTAACATCTTCAGAGGTAAAGATAACTAACAGTTTAAAGCACAAACTATAAGAAATTACGAAAAAAAAACAAGTTCATTTGTTGGTATTATGAACATCAAAAAAAGTTCGTTAAAAAACCGAATAACAGATCTATACAACCGTTAATACATGTTAGCTGGAAAAATGCTATTTGATGTCGCGTTCTGTGGTTCATGGTGAACTGGGTAAATTTTTGATAAGGAACAGTAAAAGGAACAGAGTAGCTAACAACTAAATCAAAATTCCAAACTTAGTCCAACAGAGCTGTACTTCACATGACAAAGACACCGAAGCATGGAAAAAGACCAGGCTGTTGACATTGAAACTGATGAGAACTATCTATACAGTCCTCCAATCTTCAGCAAACAAGTAGGTCTGTGGAAATAGCAAATGCTTCTGAATGTGAATCAGTGGCTTTCAAACCATTTAATGAAGTAAGCTGTTGTCTAGGCACTTTGCATTTCAAGCTATTATTAACAACTATGATCCTCTTGTTAATTATTCTGAGTAAAAGAAAGCAAATGATCCTATAATTCAGGGTTTCTCAAACTGTGTTCCGCAGAAGGTAAATAGGTGTTCCGCGAGAAGTTCTGGAATTTGTCATTTTAGTTTTCTAAGCATTTTTCATGAATAAATATTTTATAGTAAAAATATTCTCAGGAGAATAATATTCGTGAATATGTCGAAAAGCTCAGACCCACAACACCTAATAACATCTGTGTATCGTTAATTTTCACACATCGAACCTTCCAACATTTGGGAAAGGGAATGCCGCTGTTTATGACGGGTCATAAAAATTGCCTGCAAGCTCATTACAACAATTGGTGTCATATTCTCCGTTCTCAAAACTGAAGGAAATGACATCTGTGTAGCAAATGTCAGTGACCAGGCAGCATATTTTTAAACATGGACATATTCATGAATTATCGTTAATTTTCACACATTGAATCTTTCAACAATCGGGAAAGAGAATACCGCCGTTTATGACCAATTATAAATATTGCCTGCAAGCCGATTACGACAATGGGCGGCATGTTCTCAAAACTGAACGAAATAACATCTGCATTGCAAATGTTAGTGACTAATCAGCAAGGAAGTATAAAGAAAATTTTTCCACTGAAATTGAAGATCAAGGTAGTCTGTATCTGGTTCTCAAATCTATTACTACTGAATACTTTCTTCGCAAGTTCGTATTGCAGTGTGTAAGTGCTTGTTCTGAAACCGGAGTGCCGTGATTTTTTTTTAAAAGTAATAGGAATACAGAGTTAAAATCTGATATGAATAAGAGACAAGGCACTTTGTTTGATTTTGGTATTAAGAAATCTCTTATTGAAGGTGTTTATGACGGAGCAGATAGCGAGTCATCCACCTCAAGCCCACGAAGATCTCCAGGATGTACAAAAGGAGGGGAAAACTACCAGCACACAGAAGAAAACGTCTGCATTCACTCGTAAGTACTTATAATAATATTATAAATATATTTGGTGATCAGAATGGGATATGTCAATGAAAATCAGCACAAATTAATTTAATGATGTTTGCCCGAAGAAACTATGACATGCCACAAGATTTCATTAGTCTGGTGATTGGTAATTGATTTTAATGTAATTTATATTTGTCAACATGCCACACCCTATACACAAGTGTACTAATACTCTTTATGATTATGCAATAATTAATTATTAATACTTATGTTAATGTATGAACTTGAAAAACTTTTGGAAAGTATTTACGAGTAAATTTGTTTGGACCGGGCCCTTGGAAAAAAAGAAATCAGCTAACACCTTTTTATTCCCGTATATAGAGAGTAGGCGAGGCGGCTCTTAAAAAAGAATTCTAACTCTTTAAACTAATTTTATAATTAATATCTGATTTATTTCGAACTGTTTATTTTTTGTTACTGAACATTTTATCAAATCATTCTTATTACAATTGCTTTTACATTATTTGATACAGTTTAGTACTTTTCTTACAAGTTTACTTTTGAGTGTTGCAGTCTTTTTTTACTATTTTGCATTATTCATTTACTTTTATATTATTCGACATTTCTTATTTATAATCTTATTGTTTTTCATACTAAAGTTACCTTTACAACACAATTCTATTTGTTTTTATTATAGCTCTGACAAATATTGGAATTTGAATATTATTGAAAAAATACCCATGGATCCTTGTTTAAAGACAGGAACTTTAACACAAGGAGGAGCAAGTACTTCTGCTGACACATCTACTCGTATGATTGGAGAAGATATGGAATTGCAAACTGCGGTTTCTTCAAAAGCTAATATTAAAGAACAAGAGTCATCTAAGAACAGACCAAAACGGAAGTACCATGAAAGTTATTTAAATTATGGATTTACATGTATTGGCAATACACATGCTCGTGATGCAATGTGTGTTTTATGTAATAAAATACTAGTAAACAGTTCTTTGGCTCCAGCTAAACTTCGTAGGCACTTCGAAACAAAACACACTGATTACAAAGGAAAAGATATACACTTTTTTAAGAGACGACGTGACTCGCTTGAAAAATCTAAACTTCAAATGGCTACAACTGCTACAACTGAAAATGCAACAGAGGCATCTTTTCACGTGAGTTACCGCATTGCACTTCATGATGAAGCTCATACAATTGGTGAGACGCTAATTAAGCCTTTTGTGAAAGACATTGTATCATGCATGTTAAATGAGCAGGTTACTAAAAAAATAGATGCAGTACAATTATCAAATGATACTGTTTCACGCCGCATCAAATATCTTTCTGCTGACATAGAAAAAGAGCTAATTCGTCGACTTAGACTTTGCAGCGAATATTCATTGCAAATGGATGAATCTACAGATGTTGCAGGACTCGCTGTATTACTAGTGTTTGTTCGTTACATATTTGATAAAAGTATTGAAGAAGATTTACTCATGTGCGAATATCTACAAGAAAAAACTACCGAAGAAGATATATTCAACTGTATTAATAATTATATTACAAAACAGGAAATTGGTTGGGAGAAGCGTATTGATATTTGTACAGATGGTGCTCAAGCAATCGGAAAGATGAAGGGAGTTGTAACACGTATACTGCAAATAGCCACAAGAGCCACCAAAAGTCATTGTGTTTTGCATAGACAAGCACTGGTAACAAAAAGAATTTCTACATATTTAAAAACTATTTTGGATGAAGCCGTAAAAATGATCAACTATGTAAAATCTCGACCACTTCAATCCAGATTATTTAAAATTTTGTGCGATGAAATGGGTAGTGCACATAATGCACTTTTATTACATACCAAAGTGAGATGGCTATCCAGAGGAAAAGCATTACTGAGGCTTTTTGAACTTCGTGGTGAGTTAATGGTCTTCTTGATGTCACATAATTTAGGACAAAATTTTATTGAATTATTAAGAAATTCTTCATGGTTGATGAGTCTTGTATCTGGCAGATATTTTTACAAAGTGCAATGAAATTAACTTATCATTACAAGGAAAGAATATTACAATTTTTAATACAAGAGATAAAATTGCATCTTTTGATAGGAAGTTGCAATTCTGGATTTCTACAGTTGAACAGAATAATTTTGATTGTTTTCCCACCTTGCATGAATTTTTGACTGAAATAAATTCAAAAGTAAATGAAGAAGTATCTAACGTAATTTTAGAACACTTGCATGACTTGCAATCAACCCTTTTGCAATATTTTCCAAAATCTAGTGAGGAAAATTCCTGGGTTCTGAATCCATTTACAGTGACAGCTAAGCCAGCAGGCTTCAGCGCAAGTGACTATGAAAATCTAATTGACTTAATTAGTGACTCTGATTTAAAACAAAAATACAAGAAACTGCCAATAAATGATTTCTGGACAAATTTAACAGAAGAGTACCCCAGCATGTCAAAATTAGCTATTCTTGTTTTACTTCCTTTTACAACGAGATATTTATGTGAGGCAGGATTTTCATATTATGCTGCAACCAAATCAAAGCCCAGGAACAGACTCAACGCTACACCAAATATGAGAATTCAACTTTCTAATATTGTGCCTGATATCAAAAGAATTTGTAATTCAAAAGACCCAAAAACATCGGAGTCATTAAGAACTTAATTTGCAATATATGTTTTACTATTTTTATGTGTTTTGTTTTTATTAATTAATATTTGACAATAAATGATTGTTTTTTCTTAACGCTTAGATTTATTCATTTATTTTATTTATATTTACCTAACCTACAAATCCAGCACACAGGAGAAAAAGTCTGCATTCACACGTAAATACTTATAATAATATTAAAAATTTTTGATGATCAAAATGGGATATGTCAATGAAAATCAGCACAAATTAATTTAATGATGGTTTAATTGATGTTTAATTATTTATCAATCATTAATAATTAATTATCAATTATTAATTAATTGATAATTAATGTATTGTATTAATTGATAATATATGTAATGAATTAATTATTAATTACTACATTACAAAATAACCAAGTGTTCCATGAACATTTCAGGATTTATGAAGTGTTCCGTCGTAAAAAAAGTTTGAGAAGCCCTACTATAGTTAAATAATGTTTCAAGAAGCTGATATTGAGTAACAGTGGAAATTTTGAATGATTTTTTTTCAGAACAGTCATTGTTAACTACACTGATTCAAAAACAATCTGACACATGTTGAGGTACTTTATTTTGCAAAAGCCAAAATTAATAAGCTCCACATGTTAAATTATTACCACAATTTTATGGAGTTAAAATGTAAAAGCACTCCTAGAAAAAAGTTCATAAGAAAACAGTTGAGTAGATAATACACTGTTATCAACATTTATAAATGATGTTTGCATTCATTTGGAAGAGAGATTCCTGGAGAAAGAGGTGGAAGAGTATGTTGTATCTGACTATATAACAATCTCACAGGATCACTTTTACTTCAATTTTGAAAATGAAAAGTTAATTCCCTGTGCCCACGATACATAAACTTTCTTGGTGAGCATGATGTTGTTCTCAGCAAATATAACGATTTCAAGATTGCAGTACAGGAGAAGATTAAATTCAATTTGATTTCAAACTATTCCAGACATGTTTGCACATGGGTGCAAACATGTCTGGAATAGAAAAATGAATATCTTCATCAGTTAGCAATACTTATGGATATTGGAGGAACATTTTAAGCCTCTAGCTCTGATTGTGTTTTAGTTTAATGAGCACACTGAAAACCATCGCAGGAATCACTTGGAAAATTAACATTTGGAACATATTAGAATGCAATCAAGAACTGGCAGCTTGACAGTGGAGTCAATGATTCGGACACAGTGCACACAGCATGAGGATGTGGCAAAGACTACAGGGAGAAACTGTATGCATGTATCCTCTTGATATATTGATCCTGTTCTTCAGAACACAAACTACTTTGCAATTTACTAGAGTGTGAACCACATTAGTAGTAATAAAAAGGAATAGAATTTCCTATTCTAAACCTTGACAATTTGTTTATAAACTACATGCATATTCAGTATTTAAGAAGATGGAGTAAATGTTTGAGTTGCTCTTACAGAAATATTTAACGTGCAATATAAAAGATCTTTTAACAAAGATGTTATCAACTTTAGGCATATCAATTAAGGGTTTCTGGCTTGTGACTCACTATTGTGAACACAAGCGACCACACATATTAAGTCTGAGAATGGGAACTTGGGCACAAAATGATTTTCATGCACACCGGCAGGCAAAAATTAGGGGTCACATTGGTTATGTGTAAGCAAAATCAGGATCTTTCGATAAGGCATTTATATACTCTGCAGTCAGAGGTTATCCAGAAATTTTAATGGTTCTATTGGGGGTCAGTAACAGTTTCTACTGTTGCAGATGCTTATAAAAAAGCATGCAGGAAGATGAACTACTTATTAAAGGCCTGAAGTAGCTTGAAAAATTTCCAATTTAGTATCTGGAGTAGGTTAACCAGTTTTATATAAAAGAAAAAGATAAAAATACAAAGAAAATTTTTAAAATTTAATAAAAATATAAAAATTCCTTAGCTCACTCACCATATTAAAGTACTATAGGTTTACAACCTTTTGTGGATTGGAAAAACACAAAAACTAGATTAAAATTCCCGGTGGGAAGTTTATCTCATACAGTGACAAAAACCCTCTTAGAAGACTCCACAGATATACACTGTACAACCATGAAGAATTCTGGCGATAACGTCCTGAGTAATTCATTAATAGTTGACCATATATTTTTCTATTCATAAAGGCCAGGAATTTTTTGGCTTGGTTGACATAAAAATAAGGACTTGTTAGCTTGTACGAATATGATGGGATTTGAGAACTAAATTAGTACACTCAAATTAGTTTTAACTATTATTACATGGGCACCTCCATGGAGTCCAAAAACTCATCGTGGGAGACTCAATCTATCATACCTCTCCTTGGCCCCACTAACAGACGAGGCACTCGCAACTGACTCTGCCAACCCATTCCACTAATTCACAACTCTCCAAGCAAAAATCTAGTCGTCACACCCCCACTAAGCACACCTTTATTCAACATCTAGGGATTTAGTTCCAGTAATTAATCAATATATTTCTGAACTTTAAGGAGAGCTTATTTCAAAGCAAAAAGCTAAAACTCATTAACCAAATTAGATTCCTGAAGTGGTGTAGAGTGGTCTAGGTAATTCCTATTTGCTATAAGATTAAAGAAACTTTTCTTTACAGCATATACAGTATTTACTTGCTAAAGAATTGCAACCTATAAGATTTATATCATGAAGCGAATGACTAGTAATGTGCACTATTATTAGATTGTTGGTAGCAGCAAATACCAACAGCATGACTGAGTTTGGCATTTTTTGATTAGGCTAATTTTAAATATAATATGCCTTATAGTTAGCTAAAAACTCTGGGTTCCTAGGTTGGATCAGATCGTTATTATTGAACAACATCTCCATGAAGTCCAAGGACAAATTTCAGAGATCACTCTAAATTGTGTAATCACTCTTAATTCACGACATACAAACCAGAGCCTGCTACATATTATTTTGGTCTCTTAACTGTGTGTGCGTGTTCATTTTCTGACTAATGTGCATGCCCTGATGGATGAAAAACCCAAGTTTCTGAGAGGAAAATAATCTCTGTGACCTATGTATGAGATCAGCTAACTCATTTTCAGATCTTTTATATAGCATTACAAAAGTGCAACAATTATGTCTAGGCAATTGTGAAACAAGTTTGTAATTGCATGTTCTACAGTGGTCTAGATATTAGGAAGGATGAAAACCCCTATTACAGAAATCAAATCTAGATGTTTTCAAACAAAGATGTGGGGTGAATGAAAAAAAAACTTCACAGGTGAAACATTACAGAATGTGTAAATGGACTTACCTTGCAATTTCAAACAGCATCCGAGACAGCTGAGATAAACTATTCCACTGCAACATATTTAATTTGCAATCCTGCAAAAAATTTCACTACTGAAATGCTTTAAAAGATAAAAGTTTAAATAAATGATAAGAAAAACACTAATTTTGATAATTCATTATATTTTCTTTTTATTAATAATCATATAAATGTAAAATGATGATATAAAACAGATAATTTATATCATCAGGAAGTATAACAGGTATGAATACAAAGGAACCTCATAATGCTATGTACTACCAAGTTCCTAACATTATAGATTAGCTCTACTGTTAAAGTGCTCATAACATTACAGATTAACATTTTCCCTTGCTTATTATGTTGAATTTTTCCATCATGGCTAATTAGCTTAAATGCTTTAAAATATAATTAAAATCCAATAGGTCAATTAATCCTATCTGCATAATATATTGTGGCTGTGAATTGCACATGTTCTTCTAGCTCTGCCTTGAACAATGAAAAATAAGTCTTTGGAGGATAAACAGTATACCGCTTCCCTGAAATATGTAACTCACCTTCACCTGAAAAGTACTAATAAAATGTTCTTCATATCCTAGATTTAGTTGGTCTTTCCAACCAAAGGATGCTACTGAAACTAACTCAAATGCACAGGCTTATCTAACATAATTGAGATTTTGAAAGTTTTTTCACTTGGTTATATTCTAAATTAAAGATACCACAAAATTATATTCTTGGTTTCATCCTTTATCCAAGTGTAAGCAAACAGTTTGTACGTGAAGTCACTTCACGACTGGACTACTTTTATATAGAGGCTAATGACTTCACATCAGTTGCTTTAGTATCCCATAATGCAACACACATATCCTTATGGATATATATAAGGATACAGATACTAAGGCATTAGTATGAAGTCATTAGCATCTGTATCCAAGTAGCCCAGTTGTGAAGTGACTTCATGTATAAACTTTGTTTGCATACACTTGGATGAAGTATGAAATCAGAAATTTCTTGGCATCTTTAATTTATAATTATGATTTCATAAGTTTCCAATCAATGTCGCCCAAACTGATCTTATTTCTGAGGTCTCCGATTTGATCATCCCTTACATTTCAATCTTCTAAAGAACACTCACACTTGTATCCTCTCATATCTTGGTCTTCCTATGTTTCTTGTCATTTTGATTGAAACAACATCATTATTTCATAAGCTGTACACTCAAGAGGTGTAATGGATACTATGATAGCATTACATAATCAAGTTTAGACTATAATTAGCTATTTACCAACATTTTTCTTCCAAATTAGTATTTAATCTTACTTCTTAACTCTCCAGTATGATCACATTAACATTTCTGTCTCCTAAGCTGCTACTAACAGCACTGATCCACTTAAACCATAGTCTTTCTTTGAGTTTTTTCCTGCCAACTTGGCATCAAACATCTGTTTCACTAACTTTTATATTCAGATTTTCTTTAAATACTGGTGGCCATGCTGCTTTAGACTGGCTTTGCTCTGATACATTCTTAAACATCAGTGATATCAAGTTCCATTCTAGCATCCTCATTTTGAATATGATTCCTCTGAGTGATGTTATGTAAGCAGACGCTGCTCATAGAAATGTTATTCATCATCTGTGTAGTTCACATTACAAAAGGAAGAGGCATTAAACTGTAACAAAATAATAGAAAATACACTAAGTTCTTTACTATACAAGAAAAAACAAGTTCTTTACTTTTACTGATATCATACTTCATGATTCTGACTAAATCGAATAACTCCTATACAAATTTAGTATCACTGGAGGAGTAGCTCTCTCATACCTATAAAAGGGAAATAAACGTGAATGTAAAAATGATAGAGGAATTTGCTTTGCAGAGTGTTCCAGATAAGATTTACACTAGTATTCTTCTAAAGCATACTTCAGAAGGAACAAACAAAAATTGCAGATGAATGAATTGGGGAAAAACATACTAGACCATTACTGGATTCTTAGTTCATGACAAATTGTCAAGAAATCATGGAATTATAACAATAATCCATATTTAAGTTCAGATCTAAAACAATGATTGTTTCCTATTTCAAATTACTTGAATACTTTTGGATTTTGAAAATGTCTGAAGATGTCACTATCAACAATAATATAATAAGATTATCTTATTTATTGTGTATGCTATGTGAATTCATGCATCTTTATGCAGGAACCTGGTGGTAGTACTATTCTATGTCCTCAACAGAAATCCAGTAGGTACTTACCATTATTATTACTTTTGATCTTTTCTCCAAATTCTTCCAAAATCTTTTCTATATCTGGTATTTATTTCCTACCTAACTGTACAGGCCTTCAAAAAGAACTAGCTTCTCTTTAATCACTCAGAAAAATTCCTCTACTTATTATCTATTAGAATCTACACAGTCATGAATAGCAAAACATGTTTCACTGTCCAATTTGCCTTTTATCAATTTTCCTGCATTTTTTACTTAAAACCACCGAGCATTCAAGAAGTCTATGATTTCCATTCCTTGATCGCCATTTGCTGAATATAAAATTGCTAGCTATTATTCAGAATTATTTCAAAGGTTTTTGTCAACTTTGTCTCAGTGGTTTGAATTGTGTAGCATTTCAGTCATTCTTCTGCTATCTGCATCTATTTTCCACTGATGGTTCTTATGCTGATTGCTTATTTTAAAATATGTTAGAGTTCCTGCAATTGTCATGCTCTTCTTACTCTTTCCATTCTGTATAATATCACCTTACATTAGCTCTGATAACAAAAACATCCTTGAAATTAATAATGGTAAAATTCTTTTCTGATATCTTCATATTTAATATGTTGTCCAACTGATGAATTTGTTTACTCCTCTGCCCTTTTATGGAAGAATTTCAATTTCCCTGGAAGAGCTTTCTCCTGTTAAATAGTATCCCTCCTTGAATTTGCTTCTTTCTTGAAATAAAAAAACAGAACTCTATCTGATATATTAATCTAAATCTACAGGTCAAAATCAGGTAAAACATGTTGCAAACAGAAAGAAAACTAATACAAGAAGAATTAGTTTTCTTGATTAGACAAGGGATTAGTGAACCATGTAGGTTTTTTCCTACTATCTAGCCAATACACACTATACATTTGAATCCTACTGTCAGCAAACCGGCCAATTTGTTTGTAATCATCTTTAGGTGGATGTTGATTTCCTTACCCAACACAAGACAGGCCATGCTTACTGAAAACTTGAAGTGATGTAAAAAGTTCCATACTTAGTGTTGAAACCAGGATTGTTATTGGATTATGAAAATAAATAACTAAATAAGAATAAAAATAAATAAAATAACTGCTTAAAAAACACCCTTTGCCACCCAAAGTACTAATGTATTATAGCTATACAATCATTTGTAAGTGGGAGTCGCATCAAAAACACAGAACTTCACAAAACTCAGCTTGGAAATACAGTGACATTTGTACCATAATTGACAGAGCATCAATTGAAGCAGAAAATGAAAAGCCAAGGGATAAAATAATTAAACAATATATTTATTATGAAGAGTTACAATAAAAAAAAAAAAAAAAAGAGTTAAGACATAATTTTAAGAATCCAGTCAGTCAACAACACAGAAACTCAAGTGTTGACAAAAGTGTTGTCACTACCATGTATATATGAAATAATAAAAATAAATAAATAAAACAAAAAAAATGACTGACAGAATAGCTCAGATCTTAAGTACAGGATAACATGTATGCTTTACATCACTCAACTATAATCAGCAACCTCATATCTCATACATTCCTAAAGAAGGCAGTTTTTATAATAATAATAACAATCATTACTTTATATATACAGTTGACCCTTGAAGAGTGCAGGTTTGGACTGCGTAGTTCCACTTATACATGTTCTTTTTGAATAAATATATTGGAAAATTTTTTTACAGATTTGCAACAATTTAAAAAAACAGATGAACCGTATAGCCTAGAAATATCGAAAAAATTAAGAAAATGTTAGGTATGTCATGAATGCATAAAATATATGCAAACACTAGTCTGTTTTATCATTTACTACTATAAAGTATAAACAAATTTATTATAAAAAGTTAAAATTTATCAAAACTTACACACACACACACAAATGCTTATATACCATGCATGGCATCATTTGCAGTTGAGAGAAATGTAAATGAAACATAAAGATGCAGTGTTAAATCATAACTGCATAAAATTAACTGTTATTAATAACTTAAATTAATTAGCATGAAATAAAAATTTTATAACAATTCATTCATTAGTGTATAGGCTAGATTACTGCGAATCAATCATATCGATTGAACTAGGCTACCATAAAGCGATCACATTGCTACTTCTTCGTTATCAAAACATGAATCATTATACCTGTAAATAAATATGAATTCTTTTTCAGATTATCTTTTCATTTTTGATGTCTAGTAATAGTAATATGCATAACATCTAAAGTGTTTTGTGCCTATTAAGACAATATTGATGTAGGTACTAATAGACATATGATTCATCTTGTAAACATCGTAAACTTATGAGTATCAATAAATACAGTACAGTACAGTACTGTAAATGTATTTTCACTTCCTTATGATTTTCTTTAATAACATTTTCTTTTCTCTAGCTTACTTTATTGTAAGAATATTGTATATAATTCATACACACACACACACACAATACATAAATATGTGTTAATCGACTGTTCATGTTATCAGTAAGGCTTGCAGTCAACAGTAGGCTATTAGTAGTTAAGTTTTTGCGGAGTTAAAAGTTATATACACATTTTCGAGCAATGTGGGAAGTCAGTGCCCCTAATGCCTGCATTGTTCAAGGGTCAACTGTGTGTTTCTGTATATATATCAGGAGCAAATATCCCAGGCATGCTAGATGTGCAGTGCTCATCTACGAAATATCAGTATCACCCATATTATATTTTTGCATTTATTCCCGTTAAAGACTCCCCCAATTGTTTGCAGACTTCGCGCAATTCCTAAAATTGAACACAGTATACTGTACTAATGCTTCATTGTCCTCTTCAGGAGGGTAATAAAGCATTATTGCTTCATGAAGAAGTCACTTTTTTTAGCTTTCTAATATTTTTAACCTGCTGAGAAGGCAGGGCCGGGTGAGCTAAAATTTTGAGCTCACTCAGCACCTAGCATCTGTGATTGGTTACTGTGTCAACCAATCCAACTGAACGTTGTCACTTGTCATGAGTTGAGCGATTTTCGTGTCCAACGTATATCACAAACAGTTGTTACGCATGTTTTCTGGAACTGAAAATTTGAAAGTGGATATTAGGAGAAAAATGCCAATTGTTTTTTCTTTTACTTATGCAGTATAGCATCTGTTGAGGTTGTAAAGATTTTTTTAATGGTATATAGAGACATTTTTATTCTACTCTTCGGAAACAACAGACAGTAAAAAATATCTATTCCTGAATAAAAATTAATATTCTGTGTATTATAAGACGTTGTAATTATAAGACAACAAAATACCAGCATATGTGAGATTGATAAGACAGAAGAACCGCTGATACTAATTAAAAAAAAAAAAAAAAAAAAAAAAAAAAAACTAATGAATTTAGGATTCCCAAAAGTGTGGATAATTTCGATAATGATCGGATGTTATGTATACTGAGTCTCAGTAAACAAAATAAATTTCTTGGAAAACGGAGCAAAATATACACAAACCAAAGAAATACACATAACATGTGCAACATATTTTATGAGATGATTTGGTGCTCCATCAACTATATTTATTCCTGCAATACTCCTCTCTCTCTCTCTCTTCGTAAGTTTTTTTTTTAAATTATGCCATCATAAATTCACTTATTCATGTTTAGAATTTATAGGATCATGCTATTCGCTCTACCCAGCAACTTACAGGACATACATATTACAAATAATAATTATTATTAATTATTCTCTAATAAGCAGAGAGGAAGTGTATTGGGCACTGAGAAAAATGAAGAATGGAAAGGCTGTGGAGATGGACCATATATCTGGAGAAGTGTGGAGAAGCTTGGGCAGCGAGGGCATAGACATGTTATGGGATCTGATGAGGAAAATAGCCCAACATGAAAAGATACCAGAGGAATGGAGGAAAAGCATTCTCGTCCCAATCTACAAGGGAAAAGGAGATGTTCAAGATTGTGGCAACTATAGAGGGATCAAACTAATGTCACACACGTTGAAGATATGGGAAAGAGTAATTGAAGGAAGGATACGGCGGGAAACAAAAATTGGTGAGGAGTAGTTTGGATTTATGCCAGGAAGAGGGACAACGGATGCAATATTTGCGCTAAGGCGATTGATGGAGAAATATAGGGAGATGCAGACGGAGCTATATATGGTGTTTATAGACCTGGAAAAGGCATACGACAGAGTGGCCAGGCAGGAGGTATGGAGGTGTATGAGGAAGAAGGGGGTGTTGGAAAAGTACGTGAGGTTGGTGAAGGAGATGTATGAGGGAGCAAAAACTCAGGTCAGGTCTAGTGTTGGTATGACAGAGGGGTTCCCCATTGTTGTAGGGCTCCATCAGGGATCAGCTCTGAACCCCTACCTCTTTGATCTGGTCATGGGTGTATTAGTGGAGGATGTTAAGAAGCAAGTGCCACGGAGCATGATGTTTGCCAATGATATTGTTCTCTGCGAATCATCTCAAGAGACGCTTGAAAAGACCCTGGAAGAGTGGAGAAAGGCATGAAAATTAACCCGGTAAAGACCGAATATATGTCAAAGGGGAGTGACGAGGATATGATCATATGACTCCAGGGTGATAGGTTAACTTCAGGGAAGAAATTCAAGTACCTCGGGTCGGTCCTTGAGAGGAATGGTGACCTGGATGAGGAAATACAGCACCGAATAACATGCAGCTGGATGAACTGGAGGAAGATGAGTGGGGTCCTGTGCGACAAGAGAGAGTGAGTTGTAAGATGAAAGGAAAGCTGTATAAGATGGTGGTGAGGCTGGCGATGCTCCATGGCATGGAGACGTGGCCTATAACAAAGGCACAGGAGAGGAAGATGGAGGTGGTGGAGAAGCGGATGTTGAGATGGATAAATGGTGTGACAAAGGACAGGATAAGGAATGACTACATCAGAGGGACAGTCAAGGTGGGGCCGATCAGTAAGAAGGTACGAGAAATCAGGCTGAGGTGGTTCGGTCATGTAGAGAGGAGTGAGGAGTATGTTGGTAAACGAGTGGAGCGTATGGAAGTGGAGGGAAGGAGAAAAAGAGGCAGGCCCAAACTCAGATGGAGGGATAAGGTGGCAGATGATCTTAGGGAGAAAGGATGGAGTCGGGAAGATGCCCTGGACCGGAGAATCTGGAAGAAGAAGATTAAAGATGGGAACGCCGACCCCGTTTAACACGGGATAAGGCATAGCGAAAGAAGAAGAATTATTCTTTACCATTAATGAAAGTGTTTCTACTCTCACTTATTCTTTCCTATTCTCGTGTCTTATAAATGATGGTTCACATATTTTCATCTTTGAGTATTTCAAATATACCAGCCAAATATAGCATTCTCCTTCATTGTTGTTTTGTAATAAATCCTAAAACAGATTGTTCCCCCACTCTACACAGAAGTATTCAAAGTTATCCTGCAATTAATTGCAATGGACCAATTAAGATGAGCACTGACGCGCTATGCCCTCTCAAAACTTTCACAGATCGATAAAATGCAATCACATGGTCATGGTGTCTGTGGGAGAGCATTCTCCCTGGGATCGATTAAAAAATTCCACAAATTATAATCATAAAATTGATTGAGATATGTAATCTTACACCCTCAACCCTAGGAACACTTTGTCTGTCTTAAACTTTTATTATGGGTTGGCCTGTTTCGGCCCACAGCGGGGTAGCCATAGAACACGTTTTATTGCAGCAATAAAACACATGTTCCTCTTTTTGGTTCATCTTTTTCTGATTTGTGAACAGTGACCACTTAGTTTTCCCCCTGTGTCTAGTGAGTTAATGAGTGAAATGTGAATTGTAAATTTATAGTCAACCAAATTTAAACAGAAAAATACATTTTTAAAAGGTAAGTGTATGTAATTTAATATTATTTTACTTGTTAGTTTTATGATTTTTTTTGCTTTTAAACTGAAATAATTTAATTTAGGATTAATTAATTAGTTGATTTTTTAATAAAATATAGCGGTCAATTTTTTATATATGAAATTGTGCTAAAAACTATTAATTCTGAATACCTTTTTCCCCCCAAGAATAAAGATCATTAAAATCGATGCAAAATGAAAATAATGTATTTATAGTTTACATCGACAAATAATTACATCAAAAAAAAGCTAAAAGATGTTTATTGATGTAATTATTTAATTAAATCAATAATTATAATTTATTGATGTAATTATTTGTCTCCAAGCTTTGCCCTCCCCCCCAAAAAAAAAATTTTTTCTGCAGACGCATGCCCATGCATATGGTCAAATTGACGTGAAATTTGTAGCGCAGGTTGCATAACCCACATGACAACACACACCCAACTGAAATGAGCACGCGATGCCACTGATATATATTATTATTATTATACAGTTGTGCTTCAGTTGGATACGTATCCTTCAGTGGTGTTATTGTTGAAAATTTGCTGTTTATATTGTGTTTTTGCTACTTGTTTGTTTCACTGCTTCAGTGCCTTAAAGATGGAGTCCATAAAGAAACATACGTCAGCAGCACAGAGGACTTCTGCATGCTAGCTCTGCCTTGGATTTTTCGCAGTGGATGCATTGCAGAAACTGCTATATGTATGCACCGAAAAAAGATCTGTGGACCATTTGGGTGAACGAGAAGAATGAAAACGTTAATGTATGTGAAAAGTGTCTCTAGATAGATTAGAGCGTTTAGGAATGGAAGCAAATGTCGGGACCGTAGCAGAAGAGCTTCAGCAACAGTTCGTGAAAATCAAAAGTGACATTCATCTCTTGTAAGAGGAAGTGGAAGTGTTCAGTAGGGGGGGGGGGGGGTTCGGGATATTAAGACTGAGTTAAATGTGTTGAATAGAGAAATTAGACTATGGAGATTACTTTAGCTGAAGTAACTAGAATAGGTTTAAGTAAGGGAGAGACTTAGGTGAATGATGAAGTAATGAACAGTATGGAAGTGATTGGGAGTTATCAGAATGAAAGCACAAGAGGTCTAGTAGAAATGAGATGTTGTGAAAGTGAGGGAGTAAATAAAAGAGTGTTCAGGGAAAGTAATGAAACTGGGAGAGTCATGCTGAATAGTGAAGAAAATGAGGCCATGAGTGATGCTGGTTTGGATTTGAATGAAGTTATGAGTGGTATAATATATGGTGATTCAATGATTGAGGGTATGGAGAGCGTTATGCCTGAGGAGTGCTTGTCTGGTGGAACAATAGAGAGCGACTTTAGCAATAACGAGAGGACATGATGCAGAAAAGATGGTGGTTATGGTAGGTACAAATGACCTGAGTGGTAGTATTAATCAGGTAGCAAAAGATTTAAGAACATTGTTAGATATCGTGAAGAAGAAAGAGCCAGAGGGAGGATAGTATCTGTCCTCGTTTTGACAATTATGAGTCAAGTAGACAAGTAATGATAATGAATGATATGATTGCAAGAATGTGAAAAAAAAAAAAAGAGGTCTCGAATTTGTTGATGTCTGGAGTGTGTTTGAAAGCAAAAGACAGCTGTATGCAAGAGATGGGTTGCATCTGAATATGTTCATAAGAGTTTGAAGAAGTTACTGTTTTCTGAACAAGTTGAAGTAGCCAGGCAGGGAAACTAAAATTGAAAAGGTTGAGTGTAAGAGGGAGAAACTTACACAGTGAATGTATATTTGTTGATACTTTTTCGCGGAATAATTTGAAGAATAGAGTGGATAAAAATCGGCATGGGACTACTGAAATTAGTAGAATGCATATCAGTTCTAAAGCTGGTACAAGAACTAAAGAAAATCTGCAATTTTGTATACTAATGCAAGAAGCATTTGAAATAAGAGGGAAGAATTTTTGGCATTAGTCAGTGCAATCTCACCAAACGTTGTAGGCATTAGTGAGAATTGGCTTTGGATTAATATATCAGAAGATGTGGTTACTGGAATTGAATGTGATGGGTACAGTATTTTCAGGAAGGATAGAGAAGATAGAACGGAGGGGGGGGGGGGAGTACTGTTGATGATAGCTGATGAGTTGCAGCTAAAGAAAGTAGTATATCAAGAGGATAGACGTGTGAATGATAGTTCATTTGAGGGCGGTATGGTAGGAAATAGTAACGAACGCAACCAAATATACAGTTGGTTGCTGCTATAGGTCAGGGGGTACAGAGGGTGATATTGAATTCATACATCAGCAAATTAGTGCAATGAGTGCAGGGTTAGTGATTACTATGGGGTATTTTAATTATGGTGATATTAATTAGGAGGAAATATCACGTGGCAAAAAAGAAATGGAATTCATACACCTTCTAAGAGATAAATACTTGAAACAGCACATAACTGAAGGGACTCATGGTGTGAGTGTTGGATCTTGTCATAGGTTCAGAGGACATATGCATAAGTAAGGTGTCCTCGTTACCTCCAATTGGTGAGAGCGATCATGTGGTATTGACTTGGATATGATAGTACAACATGAAAATGTACTACTACCATATCCTGTACAATGTACAACAAGATGTGTGTGTGTGTATATATATATATATACATAAAAAAATTTTTTAATGTATATATCATTAACTCAGTTAACATACATATTTTTATAAAGAATTGAATGACTAGAACCAAGATTTATGTAAAAAGGTTTTAATATAAAAACACGACTAGTTTCAGCTTGTAACAGCTTTCATCAGGTGACATTATAAAAGAAAGAAAAAAACACTAAACACTGAAGGTTAAAAGACTATGAACAACATAGAGAGTCTCTATACATAATCAGCATGAAAACGTTGTAGTTGTATTTAAAGCTGTTCTTTTGTTTGTTGCATTGTTGGGAGAGTGCGTGCTTGCAGCATCACGTGACCGCCAGTACATGATTACAGTTGAATGACTATCTGGGAGGTTGTAGCTCAAGTTATTATTTAGATGAACAGGATTGAAGATGATTTCCCTAGATTCCATGATTTTTCTCTCTAGTTCATCATTGCAACGGAAGATGTTAGTAAATTTTTCCCAACAGACTTGAGACTTGTTTTCATCATTAGGAATAGCCGAGAAAAGGATATGACTTGATAATGCACTGGCTCGCTGTCTCTTGTAAGTAATGTCCCTCATGTGTTCTTCTATATGCAATTCGACAGATTTGTCTGTCTGCCCAAAATAAGGAATATCACAATCACACAATATTTTATATACACCAGGGTATTTGAGTTGATGATGACAAGGTTTTGGTGGCTTATTAAGAAACAGATCTTTGGAAGTGGAGTGAACAAGGTTGTGATATTGTATTTTCTTAGAACTTTTGCTAATTTATGTGAAACTGTACTTATGTAAGGAATAGATATATTGCCTTTGAATCTATTTGTTTCTTCTGAGTGATGTCTAGGAGGATTAAGAAGGAATTTTTCAATGATTCTCTTGGAATATCCATTAACTTCGAAAGAAGTTTTCAGATGATTTATTTCTGTAAGAAGTACATTTGGGTCATCCAGAAGAGAATGGGCTCTATGTCCCAAAGTGGAAATTATTCCAAGCTTATGAGGAGGGAAGTGATGGGACTGACTATGCAAGTATCTGTTGGTATGTGTGGGCTTTCTATATATCGATATTTTGAGTTTATCAGAAGAGCAATTCAGTTTGACATCAAGAAAAGGAAAGGAATTATCCGTTTCAAGCTCGGCAGTAAACTTAATACTTTGATGTCGGCTATTGAGATGTTCGAGGAAAACCATAAGGGCTCCAAAATAATGAAGACATCATCTACATAGCGTTTCCAAACTTTAGGTGTTAAAATAAAGGAAGAGATAGCTTTGGTTTCAAAATCCTCTAAGTAAATATTTGCGAGTACAGGGGATAAAGGATTACCCATAGCCAGTCCATGATTTATATATTATCTTGAAATTTGAATATATTATCTTGAAATTTGAAGAAACCAGACCTGATGCAATGTGTAAGCAAGGCTAACATTTTTTTATCCTTGAGTAATATTAGGAATTCATCTGTTGGGACATTAGTTAACAAAGAAGTTATGTCCAAGCTAGCCATGATGTCATCTTCATTAACTGTAATATCCTTGATGTATGTAACAAATTCTATAATGTTCTTGATAAAGGATGGTGACTCTCTCGATGGTCTCTCTCTCGAGTATTGAGTAGGTATCATTATGTAGTAATTCAAGCATTTTATTCTGGTAATCTTCGGAATTGAGGATGACTGTTGCATTGCCTTTATCCATTTTTACGTTTTAGGTATTTGGCAAGATATTTTGAAAGATTGTATGTCAGAGAATTGATACCGTCTACAATTGGGCATAATGGGGTGTTCTCTTTATGGATTTTAAGAACACCATATATGCAAGGAATTAACGGATGGAGAGAGCATAGAGATAAGCGAACGTTTCGGGATAATTCAGTTGTTGTTTTTAATAAGTTGTTTGTATGATTTTGAAGTTCAAGAGTTGGATCTCTCTCTCTCTCTCTCTCTCGAGTATTGAATAGGTATCATTATGTAGTAATTCAAGCATTTTATTCTGGTAATCTTCAGAGTTGAGGATGACTGTTGCATTGCCTTTATCCGCAGGAAGGATAATTATATCTCTGTTGTTTTTTAATCTTTTAATAGCTTTGCGTTCTTTTGAAGAAATGTTATCTGCAGGTGGTTTTGCGTTATTGATAATAAAGATTGATTCAATATGTAGACGTTTTGCATCTTGTGGAGAGAGAAAAGAAGTAGCTTTTTCTATTTTTGTAAGTAGTGTCTCCTTTGGTATTAATTTTGGGGAAGAAATAAAGTTTAGACCTTTACTAAGGATGCTTTTTTCTACATCTGAAAGTATATAAGAAGATTTGTTGATAACGACTTTGTCAATATTGATGTGTGGTTTTGAGAAGTTCCTATTATTTTGTATTCTTTTTAATGTTTCAAATTTACTTATAAGATTTACTTTGTTATTATATTGTATTGTGGCTGCTTGCGATTCACAGTATGTATTAAAGGTATGCCAACTTTCATTATCTAGAGATTCTTCCAGTTTCTCCAATACAGTTCCTTTTTTATTCAAAAGAAAAGCGAGAGTTCGTTTAGCATCTGAGATTCTTTCAGACAGTAGGTCTAATTTAGCTTTATGATAGATTCTCCTCGCACGTTCAGTTGTTATGTTTTCTTTAAAGCACATAAATTTAGGAAAGACAGCGTGAAATTTGCAACGTTTCAAGAAGACCAACCTGTTGATGCTTATCATCAACTCAAATACCCTGGTGTATATAAAATATTGTGTGATTGTGATATTCCTTATTTTGGGCAGACAGACAAATCTGTCGAATTGCATATGGAAGAACACATGAGGGACATTACTTACAAGAGACAGCGAGCCAGTGCATTATCAAGTCATATCCTTTTCTCAGCTATTCCTAATGATGAAAACCAAAGTCACAAAGTCTGCTGGGAAAAATTTACTAACATCTTCTGTTGCAATGAACTAGAGAGAAAAATTGTGGAATCTAGGGAAATCATCTTCCATCCTGTTCATCTAAATAATAACTTGATCTACAACCTCCCAGATAGTCATTCAGCTGTAATCATGTACTGCCGTTCATGTGATGCTGCAAGCACGCACTCTCCCAACAATGCAACAAACGAAAGAACAGCTTTAAATACAACTACAACGTTTTCATGCTAATTATGTATAGAGACTCTCTATGTTGTTCATAGTCTTTTTACCTTCAGTGTTTAGTGTTTTTTTTTCTTTCTTTTATAATGTCACCTGATGAAGGCTGTTACAAGCCGAAACTAGTCGTGTTTTTATATTAAAACCTTTTTACTTAAATCTCGGTTCTAGTCATTCAATTCTTTATAAATATATATATATATATATATATAAAATGTAAAATTTACACTTCTTCTACTCCTCTAACCAAACTCCAATCCTGACTTAATCGTATACCTAAATCGAAACACAAAAGCCTAAAACATCCAGAAGTTTATACTTTCTGGTGCAACTGCAATGAGCTCTATTTTGGTCGCACAGAGAAATCCAGTGAGTGCATATGGAAGAACATGCGAGAGACATTACATATGGCAGAACTAGAGCCTGTGCTCTATCTAATCATATTATTAATTCTACTAACCTTGATGATGAAGATTCTATCACTCAGCCAGTGATCTGGAACACATCAGAAAACATTTTTACATTTTTATATGCTATTATAGCTTGAGAAGGATGACTGCATCAACAGAAATTGCATTCTATCCAGTCCACCTTAATACCAACCTCAGTTATAACTTCTCTAATTATCACTCCTCACCTACCCAACTTGGGCATGCATGAGACCATTCCCACATGAACATATTCAACAATATTATGGCATCCAGAACACCTTCAATGCCAGTAGTCCATTTGCTACTTAATTTATAGCTGTTGTTTTCTTGTAATGTTTTTTTTTTCTTGTATTTCTCTTTTTATATTATGCACCTGATGAAATCTTCAAAGAAAGTGAAACCAATGCATTCAAATAATAAATAATTTTTCTATTTTGTTATCTTCTTAAAAAAATACACACACACAATATATATTGCTTGTAGAATTTACACCAAACAGATCGCCCATTGATCAAGAGATATTTATATGAATAAATATCAAAGATATTTATTCATATAAATATCTCTGGTGCAGTTCAACAATTGAAATGTGCTTCGTCAAGATGACTTACATTTTCATAGGTATATCAGCAACCTAACAGAATCTTTTAAAATACCTACAGTACAACAAGAAGAAAGGTTTATTACTTAGTCATATGGAGACTGCCCATTTGAAGTAAACTTAAAAGAGACAGGACATGGTTCATCAAAGCACTAGTAATATAATATTTGAGTCATTAATATGCAAACTGTTGTTATACATTGTAAAAGACGTCCTCTACCTTCTGAATTATTTAAAATCATTCACTATATTTATCTTTTAAGTCTATTATTGTTTTGTTAATTGAATTCTGAAGAAGTCAAAGCATCTGCACCTGCAATACTTGCACATTTAAATAAAAATCAGTCATTGTGGAGATACCAGTCAGTTAAGAAACATGGAATGTGACCTCAAAATCTTACAAATATCTTGATTTTTCACACTGAATGTTTCGTGAAAAGTTTTTTTTCAGATAATCAACACCCTTATCTGAACCTGCAAACAAAGTGACCGAATTGTTAAGTAGAGTTACTATGAGACAAAAATTTCAAATTACTCTTGAAAAAATAAAACAAAACTGATTACTACATTACATTTCATACCTCATACACAAGATGTAATGCACAGAGAACATTAGGTATATATGGATAAAGTGTGGCAGTCCTATTGATAGAGACACTTGATTCCAATTGAAAGTTCAGGGAAGGCTGATTTAATAACCTGTCATACAATCCCAAACAATGAGCTTGCTCTTTCCATACAGTCCAATGATGTACAGATGAGATAAGATGCATCCAGTCCTAGGGAAAATTAGACATTTTACCTCACAAACATCTGCAAGAACAGTTATTGACAAGAATGTTTTTATTGCAAACTAACAAATATATAGATAATAGGCTAACTTATAATCTCAGATTTTGCATGCCATCATTTTCATTTAATGGATACAATTGTAAATATTTCAAAATGTTAGCATCTATCTTCCTTTGACATTTTTTGTATCAACTGCTAGTGCATTTCAAAGCAGAAATAAGTAAAACACACACACACACAAATTAAGCTTAATAAATTAATAATCACTGATATTTCATATCATGTATTCTGGTACATGCTCAGATGGAATTAGCAGTCAATTCAAACCATAGTGAGTAAAGTGATATAACATAACATAAGATCGAATGTTTCAGCCTCTACTTAATGCAATGTGAGTAACATGAACAGGATACATATAAAACAAAGTATAAAATAAAAAATAAACTAACAATTTTTAACATAATTCACATTTAGGATGATCAATTTTCAAAATGTGGATAAGTTTATGCAGTAATTCTGGTTGAGGCTTAGCGTTTTATTTCTGCAATTGATACTAGCAGTTGATACAAAAAATGTCAAAGGAAGATAGATGCTAACATTTTGAAATATTTACAATTGTATCCATTAAATGAAAATTATGGCATGCAAAATCTGAGATTATAAGTTCCAAACCTTCCTTCAGTTCTGAAAGCTTTTGAGTCACTAAAGCTATGACCTGAAAGCTGCGGAGATTTTTGGTTTGTTCTGTGTGTGTTCTATGATGGTGCACATAATACAATGGAATGCTGAGCCTCAATATGTTCCCATTTTTTATGGTATCCCATTTTTCAGAATGGGATACCATACATAATCCAAGTGTTTAGATATTCTTCTCTTGCATCTGTTGGTTTAACAAAAATAAAGGATTAAACAACAAGACATGATCTCTCAAAGAAAGACTGTCCTTGGAAGAATAAATGCTGTAATTTTTTTGTCAACTTGATAATGGCAAAGAAATCAAGTTTCCTGAGAATTATAGCATGTTTAGAAGTGAATTTAATGGATATGATAGTTATATGCAATAGATGTGCACTACAAAAAACCAACAGAAGAGTCCAGACACTTTTATGTTGACTATTAAAACAGAAAAGCTCAAACCTCCACAATAGTGAAATGAATTTCCTAGCAAATGAAATAACAATTCATTTGAAATAAGAATTCAATCCACGAAAGGGCAGAACTGTTCTTTCATCTACATATGATGAAATCAAATCAAAGACCAGAGCCCACAGATATGAGTAAACAGGTGGCATCAATGGCAGAATCACATTAAAAATGAGGATATTAGGAAAGAAATAAATATCATTAACATTTAGGAATGTGGGAGCAGAGCTAATCTCAGATGGTATGGTCATTTAAGCAGAAATGAATAGGAAAGGTTGGCTTTCCCCCCCCCCTCTCCCCAGGATGGCTGGAAAATGATGCTGAGGAAAACCAAGATCTAAGTGGACTGATACAGGAGAAGTGCTTAGAAAAGCAAAATTTAAGATCTGACCTTACTGGAGTCTTCACAGATAACACATTAATTCAGAGGGAAATTGTTGATAGGAAATTAGTAATGATGTGAACTTTTCATGCTCTACTGACATAATATCCTTAGCATTATACGTAACATGTATAATGCTATGCATTAAGGGAAGGGCCACTACCCAGATCAGTTTTGACCTCTATTGAGGTCTCATCAGTGGGAGCAAAACCCAGAAGTGATACCAAGGTTGAAGTAATGCAAATTACTAAGATATTCTGGATTAGAGATAGATGTTAAAAGTTTTTTTTCACTAGGTTATATTATAAATTAACTGGGCTGGGTAGTGGTCCTTCCCATAATGCACAACATTACACATATCCATAAGGATATGTGCAATGCATTATGGGATACTAAGATAATTGATGTGAAGTCATTAGCCTCTATATACAAGTAGCCTAGTTGTGAAGTGACTTTACACACAAACTTTGTTTGCTTGCATTTGGATAAAGGATGAAACCAAGAATATAACTTTTTGCATCTTTAATTTTTAGTATAACCAAGTGAAAAAATTTCAAAAGAATAATATCCAGTACATTCACCTTCTGAGGATACATATCAAGGATTTCACAGCGATGATAGAACAATGTTTAGATATCGTAGGAACTAAACAAACAAATAAAATGGCAAAAAACAGAAGAGGAAATTGAATAAATACTATAAAAGAAAATCAAGAAACAAGAGCAAAGGAAACTGCAAAAAATCAGTGACAACTGATTTGAATGAAAGTTATTAGCAGATGCTGCAGAAAGACAGACTAGCACTATGGACAACTGGCTGCCAGTTCAATGTTACCAAGTGTAAGATGATACACTTTGGGAAGAGACCATAAGTGTGTACTATATTGAACTGAACTGCAGGAAACTGATGAGGCCATGGACTTGAGTATGATTGTGGACAGGGGGTTGAAGTTTACAGAGCATACTGCGAAGATAACCAAAACAGCACATCAGATTACATGATTGTTGAACACCACACTAGTAACCAGGGTCAGAGAGAGGTTATTATTCCCCCATATAAGGCTTTAATAATGCCATATCTGGACTACAGTGCACAGATATGAAATCACAGATTCCATGGAGATGAAGTTGTGGAGAGGATCTAGAGATGAGTGACAAAGATTGTGGTAGGTCTGAGGAATGCTCCCTGTGAGAATAGATTGAACAATAATAATAATCGTATGATGATACACGGCCGTGAGTCCCCTTTACGGGGAGGTATGGCACAATCTCAGTCCCCCAAATTTTATCTGGGCTCCAGAACCGGCATAGCTGACTAATCTGATCTATGGCTGGGTTAGTATTCCTGACTGTAATCCGTGTGTGTTCACTGGACCGGTTTGCCTGCTTGCGGGATGAAAAACCCCAGACAAACTAGTGGAAAAAACCCTGTTTTCCACACCCAAGACTGGCTAACTTGGGTATGGCTGAGGAAGATCCTTAAGCTATCGCATAGTCAACGGGAATCGAACCTAGGACACTCCTTCCCCAGGCATATGAGTGTGAAGCGCATAGCCACTAGGCTAACCACGCAGACATAGATTGAACAAGCAGTAGGCTTTAAAAATTAGCTGATAGGTGAAAAAGAGAAGACATAATAGAAGCATTAAAGTTATTAAAGGAGATTTATAGGATTGATACTGAAGACATTTTCAGTACAAGGCTAGAAGGAATAAAGCAAGGGGTCACAAGTGGAAGTTGTGGAAGAATGTGGTTAGCGGGGGTGTTAAGACTCGATTTTTTCTTGGAGGGTAGTGAATAGATGGAATGGATTGCCAGAGGTGGGTGCTTCATCAGTGAATGAATTTAAGGAGAGGTATGATGGGTATTATGTGAATGATGGTTAGTGTGTGAGTAATGGAGATATCGATATAATTATATGGTTATCTTTATGGAGTCAGATCTAATTACAGGAGATTCACACCCAATACACAAAATATCATACCTTTATACACACAATATCATATCTCACCTTAACTCATTCACTGTCAGGGTAATCAACTACTTCTAGCAATCCAATCCACCACTCATTCACCACTCCAAGCATAAGCCTTCATCTGCACTGTATTAACCACACAACCTCCAGTGGTGACCTTAGTTCTCTCTCTCTCTCGGTGTGTGTGTCAAACATTGAAAAATTTCATTAAAATTTCAATCGTACAAACCTCTTTAGTAACTTGCAGTTTCTATTACGTTCCCTCTTTTCCTCCTATCAGTTAAACTGCAACCCATACACATTCAATCACCATAACAAACCGGTTGATATAAATTATTTTTCTGGTCCTTAGATTTTGAATTATAATGGAAGTCTACCATTTGGTTATTTTTATTTATTCTTTTTCTTTTTTTTTTTTTCTTCTGTGAAGCAACACTGCATTCCCAAATGTTAGAAATATTCTTAATTAGTGATAGTTGTAAAAGGTGTTCTGCTTTGTTACAACATGTATCATTATTATTATATGTGGTTTCCTGTGATGAGTTAAAAAATTCATCACAGGAAACCACAGCAACCATCATTCACATATGTTGACTAATTTTGACAATAATATATCAAGAATATTGAAAGATAAGCAAATAATTATTTATTGACCTATTGCTGATGTTTCGCTGGTGTTATAACCAGCATCTTCAGAGCACAAAGCACAGTTCGTCACAAGACTACAACATGGTGTAATAATGAGACTAGTTTGAAAAATTGTAGCAACAACACAAAAACTAAAGTCCTAATTAGGCACCCCTCTATGTTAAAAAAAATAAATAGAGTAAAATAAAATTTTAAAAAATTTTTCAAATAATAAATCAATTTTAAAAAAAAAGAGAAAGCAGGCACTAGTTATGTCTTAAGATGACTGTCTCTCAAATCTTAGGAAAATTTATACAGCCATATTTGTTAATATTCGGAGTATGTTTCATGGCTTCTGTCGCTTCTAAGAATAATCTCTCTGACTTGTAAAAGTTTCTGTGCAGTACTTTTGTTTTCTTCCAGTTGATTCTGTGTGCAGAGGTATCCAAAGCATGATCTGCTAGGCCCGACTTGCCATAGCGATAGTGCTGGATGTATCTTTTATGTTCAATGATGCGAATGTCCACAGTTTGACCGTAGTAAGCTTGCTCACATATGCAGGGTACTTCATAGACTCCTGGATGTGATAAAAGAGAGATGCTGTCCTTGGGTGAATGGACACATGGGTCTGAATACAGTGTGTAGTTGATGTTTATTGAGAACTCTAGATATCTTTTCTGATGTGCCTTTAATGTATGAGATAGCAACTGTTTTGTTGTAGTTCTCCTGGTGGATAGTGGGGCGGGGGGGTTTCTTGGGAGCATTTAGTATTTTGTCTATTTTGTGGGAATTATAGCCATTGGCTAAGAAGGTATGGCGTAAGTGAGCCAGTTCAGCAGCCAGAGCATTTTCATTGGAACAGATTGCTCTCGCTCTGTGGGTTAGTGTTTTTAAGATACCATACTGTTGAGAACGGTGATGGTGCGATTGTTTGTGAAATATCTCCCTGTGTGTGTGGGTTTTCTCAAAACTGAGAATGATAAGGAACCATCTGGATGACATGTGATTAGTGTATCCAGGAAGGGCAGACAGTTATCAGCTTACAGTTCCATTGTAAAATGGATTTTTGGGTGTTGGCTATTTAAGAAGTTCGCTGCCAACTACGAGTATACTTGTAGTTGGTATATGAGCCTCACAAGCCAACTACGAATATACTCGTATGTCGATTACCAACTTCCTATGCCAAGCACAAGTTAACCCATAATTTGTAAATCAAATTACGAATGGTACACTTTAAAATAATTTTCCATGCACAATGGTGGTTTTTCCTGGCACACAGGACAATAATAACGTGTTTCCCGTCACTGTTTGTTTCATGTACATACTCAGCATGGCTTTGTTGGGAGATTCTTTTTTTCTGTAGGTGGTAAAATTTCCAAATAATGTAGATCCCGAATCCTGCTGATATTCTGCGATGTTGTAAGCTCATCCATTCCAACAAAAACTGAGATAAATTTTATCTTTAAATTTTAGCACAGTCATTGCGTTTCCAGTAACTATATTATAAAATGTATGTGCATTTCGAATGTATGTATCAAAAATGCGTATTGCCAATTTCTTTGGCCATCTAATTATCTTTCGTAAGGCGAAATAGTAAGAAAGCATTTGATCAGAAAGATCGATGCCTGATATACCCAAATTATAGTCCCTAATGATATTTGGTTTTAACTGAATTTTATCATTCCGATTTTTCGCTTCAACCATTTCAAATTTGTGCATATTTGAAATGGAAAGAACTTCCCTCTTATCCTTCCATTTGCTGACTAAAACAGGGACAAATTCCCCCTTCTTTAGTTTCTTCTGTATAACATCTGGTGAATTGTTTTTCCTATTATTTTGCAGCATTCCACACATAAGATTTTCTGTCAATAAGAGATTAAGTCAGAGCTACAGAATTATAAAAATTGTCCATATGCAATACATAACCCTGGTCTAAATATTCTTCCATCAAGTGAAATACAATATCATATGCGTGACCCATTTTCACTAAAGAGGCTTCAGATTTACCTGTATAAATTTTTATTTTTATCACCAATCCATTCGATTTGCATAGTTCATAGAATTATATTTATAACATAACAAAACATACATATTTATGTTTTGTTTTTATGTATTGCCGAATTAATCTACCGCGCCACAACACCATTGACTCATCAATACATAAGTTTCTGTTTGGTGAGTAGCCATTTCACATTACACTATTAAAATGATCTAAGACTAGTCTTAGTTTGTGCAATTTATCATTAGCTGCTTGGGAATTATCTGCAAAATGCAAATAACGCAATAAAATTTGAAATCAATTTTGGCTCATTTTAGAGCACCAAAATGGGAAATTGTAAAGATGATTTGTACTCCAATAATGCTCAACAGATGGTAAATTACAAGGACCCATATGAAGTAAAAGTCCAAGAAATAATTTCATTTCAGGTATGTCTGTTGCTTTCCAGTTTGAAATTCTTTGACTTTTTTTGATCTGTGCTCGCCTTTGCTCAATATTTTGTAAAGTATATAAATTGGTTTGTTCAACTAAAAGTGCGAGAAAATCTTTAGGAAAAAAAAAAGTTCAACCAATTTTTCGATAATGAAATTTGCAGTGTCAATTTTAAAACCAGTACTTTCAACAAAGTCAAATTGTGGGGGTTCTTGTTCTGAATTTTCCCAATTAGTAAATGTTGATGTATTTGGCTGGACGCAAACTTCATCATCAGAGTCACCGTTAGAGTCGTCTGTATGATTATAATCATCTTCGGAACCAAATAATTCTTTCATCTTTCCATTCATTATCACTCATATTAGCGTAAGCTTCTAATTCTTCATCAGTAAGCTTTCTTTTACTGGTCATGGTGTAATTGAAGGTTTTTAGAGACTACATGCAATAAACCTTACTGCACTGAATGCTGAACGTCACTGACTCAAGTTACACAGTTGTCAGCACATGTAACATATAGGTGGGGGTGATACGAGATTATTCATAGTTGGCGTATGAAACAAAATTCTGTCTGATAAGCCAGCTACAAGATTAGTTGTACTGACTATGAAGAAGTGAAAGTGTTTGGCATGCGGTAACAAACTATGCCCAAGGAGCGTGGTAGTGAACGTGTTAAATGCACTAAGAATGTATCCAATGTGCTTGGGCCATGTGGCCAAATAGCAAGTCGTCAACACAGCATAGCGAAAGCATTGGTTTGAGAGTGGCTGTATTGATAGCTAGTTTTTCCAGATGTTCTATATAGAAGTTAGCTAAGGGGGGAGCCCATAGTTGTCCCATCTAATTGCTTGTATATTTTCCCTTTCCATGTGAAATAGCCTGCATGTATTGTGAATTTATATGGTTCAAATATATTGTGAATATAAATAATTCAAATATATCAGGGGGAAAGTGTGACGTCAGCAGATCAAGGGTTTCAATTAATGGTACATTTGTGAATAGTGAGGTGATATCACAACTCACCATTATGTCTGAACTTTTTAAGGTATGGTGTTCTAATACTTTTTGGGTGGGCAGAATTTTTGACAAAGGAGGAAGAATTGTTTGTGAGAGTGGCTAGTAGCTTAGCTAAATGTTTAGCCAGTTTTTATGTGGGACTATTTATATTATCCACAATAGGACATAAGGGTGTATCTTGTTTGTGAATTTTTGGAGCTCCATATATCCTGGGTGTTTTAACGTGGAAGGGCTTGAGTTTGTTTACTGTTTCTTTAGGCCAGGAAGTGACTTTTTTCAGTAATTTATGCACCTTATTCTTTTGTGTGTTGGTGGGATTGCGATCTATAATTCTGTATGTTGAGTGATCTTGTAGAAGTGTGTGCATTTTGTTTTCATATTCTGTTGCATCCATCACCATGGTTGCATTCCTTTTGTCTGCTTTTGTTATGATAATCTGGGTATTTATGTAGCTCTTTTACCACGTGATTTCCTTATGTAGGATATTATTTTAAAGACGTTTAGACTGGATTAGGATGTTGGCCACATCTAAACGTATGTTACTGGCTATTGCTGGAGGCAGGTCATATATTTAAATAGCCAACACCCAAAAATCCACTTTACAATGGAACTGAAAGCTAATAACTGTGTGCCCTTCCTGGATACACTAATCACATGTCTTCCATACGGTTCCTTATCATTCTCAGTTTTTAGAAAACCCACACATACACACACACACAGGGAGGTATTTACACAAACAATCGTACCATCACTTTTCTCAACAGTATGGTATCTTAAAAATGCTAATCCACAGAGGGAGAGCAATCTGTTCCAATGATAATGCTCTTGCAGCTGAACTGGCTCACTTACACCATGCCTTCTTAGCCAATGGCTATAATCCCCACAAAATAGACAAAATACTAAATGCTCCCAAGAAACCCCTCCCACAATCCACCATGGAGAACTACAACAAAACAGTCACTATTCCACACATTAAAGGCACATCAGAAAATATATCTAGAGTTCTCAATAAACATCAACTATGCACTGTATTCAGACTGTGTGTCAAATTAGCAACTCTCATCCATTCACACAAGGACAGCATCTCTCTCTCTTTTATCACATCCAAGAGTCTACGAAGTACCCTGCTTGTGTGATCAAGCTTACTACGGTCAAACAGTAGGAACTGTGGACATCCACATCAGTGAACATAAAAGATACTAGCACTATCGCTATGGCAAGTCGCACCTAGTAGACCATGCTTTGGATACCCTTGCACACAGGATCAACTGGAAGAAAACAAAAGTACTGCACAGAAGCTTTTACAAGTCAGAGAGATTATTCTTAGAAGCAACAGAAGCCATGAAACATACTCCGAATCTTAACAAACATGGCTGTATAAATTTGCCTAAGATTTGAGAGACAGTCATCTTAAGACATAACTAGTACCTGCTTTCTCTTTTTTTATTATTTTTTTTTTATTTTACTCTATTTATTTTTTTTAACATAGAGGGTGCCAAATTAGGACTTTAGTTTTTGTGTTATTGCTACAATTTTTCAAAATAGTCTCATTATTACATCATGTTGTAATAATGAGCATAATGATAATGAGAAATAATGAGATGTAATAATGATAATGTAATAATGAAATAATGTTGTAGTCTCGCGTACTGTGACAAACTGTGTTTTGTGCTCTGAAGATGCTGGTTATAACACCAGTGAAATATCAGCAATAAGTCAATAAATAATTATTTGACTATCTTTCTGTGTTCTGATATATTACCGTCAAAATTAGTCAACATGTGCGACGAACACATAAGCTTTTCTACATATCATTCACATAATACCTATTATACCTCTCCTTAAACTTATTCACAATTAGAACACTCACAAACTACCTGTAGCAATTCATTCCACTCATTCACTACTCTCTAGAAAAGAACATGGTCCACACATCCTTACTAACCACAATCTTACACGACTTCCAAGGTCAATCCTTGTTCTCCACACCCACTCTTCATGCAATGAAAAATTTCTTTTGAGCCAATCTCATAGAATCCCAATAGCAAGTTTCTATCATGTCCCCTCTCCTATGTCTGTCAAATGAACTCTGTAACACATATATCTTCAATCTATCCTCAGGGAGCATTCTACAGACGTATAATCATTTTGGACACTATGTATCTGAATCCTCTCCACTAACTATTGATCCTCAAGAAACCAAAGTTACCAAACCTTCCCATCTTTACCTACGTCTGTATTATTCAGCATTCAAGTAATCCTTTGAGCTATTTTGCTTACATTTGCAATAAGTCCTCTGAACTTCAAATCTATGTCCACAATCATCTCTTGATTCCTAGCATCATAAATTTTCTATAATCAAGTACCATCAATATAATATTAAAAATGTACACTTTTCATCCAAAGTGAATTATCTTACATTTTGCAACATTAAATGGAAAACCACTGTCCCTTGCACACACCACCAAATTATTTAAAATCATACTGCAGGATAGCTACATCGCTTTATCAACCCATCCTTTGCAGTTTTCCATCGTCAGCAAAAGATTCGATTACCTTCCCTCTACTAAATCTTATTAATATACAAATTAAATAGTGGCTTTGGTGATCTCCACTAGTCATCCTCATTCACCTTGATTCTGCTCTACCATATACTACTCTCTGGTATCTGTCTGTCAGCAACCCCTCCCCCCTCAATCTATGCCACCAGCCTCATATCCATTCTCATTTGATCCAACTTATGTAATTTTCAATGCAAATTATGTCAGATACCTTTGCAAAGTTCAGCAGTATCATGGTGTAACCATTTCTTTATTCATTTCCACTGTTATTTATTATAAAATGTGAATAAATTACTAAGGCAGGACATATCTCTTACAAAACAATGCTGTTTGGTATAGTGAATTTTACCTTTACCTAACTTTTCCAAAACTTTAATCACCACTCCAGTGATACTAATTAGATTATAATATATTACTTCTGTCTTGGAGCCACCTTTATGTAATTTATCTTACCCACTTTCCACGCCACTGGAACCATGATAAATCTGAGACCTAGATTAAACAACTTTCTCAGAGGCAATGCCAGTTCTCTTGCACATTTTTGTAGCACACAGGCTAACATATCATCTAGTTCAAATGATATATTCACATTGATATTTTTCAATGTGCTGAGTATCTCTTTTTTGTCTACCTCAATTCTCACATCATGCACTGCAAAGTCTCCAACTGAATGATATACCCTTGCAAAGTTGTCAATTAATAGCTTAACTGTTAATTCTGCTTCTGTCACTTTACTACCATAAGAAATGAGTACAGTTATCCTTCCATAATCATACTTTTCTCTTACTTGCAAAAAAACTCTCCTGGATTTACTTTGGCCTGTGTAGCTAATTTTTTCATATCTGATTTAGCATTCCTTACCAGTGTCACCTTTCTTGCCTGCTCACTGTTGCTCATGAGCAGACTGATCACTTTTTTGACTATATTCCTTCCACGACGCTTTCTTTTTTTTGCAGCTCCTGTTTTTTTTTTTTTTTTGCTACTCATCCACTCAATCCCTGCTCAGTTGACCTCCTGAACCTGGATATACAGTCTGATGCTGCCTCTCTCAAACAATCTCTGACAAGGTCTCATGAACTACTGACATTCATTCCTTGTAGCTTCTTATGTCATGGCACTGATCCAAGCTGCCTAAATTTATCATAATCACTAGCTTATTAGTTCCACATAAACCCTTTCCACATTCTACATCCTGGGCAACCTCCCATAACAAGACTGCATAGTCATCACTTTCCCCAATAGAACAGAGTTATTACTGTAGTTATAGATAGATCTCCTGATGCTATTACCAGATCCTACACCCTCAAAACCCTGGTTCCCTCCTTGACATGCTGTTTAGGGAATTATCCCTTAGTAACTGTATAAATTCCATTTCCATCTTGCCATGAGCCCTTTCCTCATTCCAATCTCTATCCCCATAGCTGAAGACTCCCATGATAATTGCCCAACCTGCACTCATTGTGCTAATCTGCAGATACACTGCATCCACATTTTCCTCTGTACCTTCAATTTCTATAGCAACCAACAGTAGATTTTGTCCTATTGGCATCTATCTCACACCAGACAGCTTCAAATGAACCATCTCCTGAAATTTAAAATTCTCCTTAACTTCTACTTTTACTGAACTTCTACTAACTTCTACTTTGACTGAAGTCATCATCATCATCATCAAATTCCTGCCATATACCCTCAAGAGGTGTACAGGATATGATAGTACTACATGAAAAATTTACATCATTACTAACTTCCTATCTACAATTTTCCTCCAAATCAGTCTGTTACTTGTCAAGACTCCAACAGACTGAAGTTCTTCAGTAATCATTAATAATAAATCCCTCCACATCATGCTCTATTCCCTCTATCTTCTCTGAAAATACAATACCCCTTACATTCTATTTCTAAAACTACATAATTCTCTGTGAACCATGTCTTGCTGATACTTCTAATTTTTGGCCAATCCAGCTGACCAATGCCACAAACTACTGTCCTTTATTTCCTATACTTTTGGCATTATGTAAGTGCATTTCAACATAATCTTGGGCCCACAGTTACCCTTGCATAAGTTCATTACCAGCTCATTCTGATTTGAAACCTTGGGTAACTGCACCTAACTGCTCATGGTCATTTCTATACTTAAACTCATTTATCCCAGGAATGGCTGTTTCTGCACAGACATCCCTGCTCAGACATACACATTGCAGAGGCGACTAGACACATGCTTGATTGCATCCCCTAACTAATATCTCTAGTTTTCCTGATTTTGCATATCCACCCTGTCACTGAACAATTTATCCAAACATCTAATTCCAAAACCATTCAAATGCAGCCCATCAAGCATATACACAAGTCCTTTCATCCATCAAATTCAACCCATATATCTGTTACAGCATAGTGCGAAATTAGGAATTTTATAGAATGCCTAGGCATTCTATAGAATGCCGGAAGTGGGACATCAAAGTATGAAATGCTTAGAATTTCACACATTTCCTAGGCATTCTATAGAATGCCAAAAGGCAAATCGGCAAAAGTATAAAATACTCCTGGCAGTTATGTTTAATGTCGCAAGGCGAGTCACGTGACTATCGACGCTCACCTCAAACAGAGCCAGCGCTGCACAAAAAATGGCTGAGCAAGCTACATTGTCCGAGCAGGAATTACGGCATGTTAACATGCAACAACGATTCTACGAAAAACTAAGGTATCTAAAGTTCGAGCCAATGCTGCTAAAAGCTGCATTTTTTTTAACCGATACTACCTAACAAAAGTTAGTGAACGATGAGAAAATGCTTAGATGGCTTCTAAGAAGATACCACGTGACTTTTGGCTGCTGAATCGCTATGATGTGATGGTCGTAGAAAACAAAAGTAAGTTGATTTATCCTGTTAAAGAAGGTGTCAGTGAAATCCAGTTTTAATTCACTGATTCTGAGTTATTTAATGTACTTCATGAAGCTCATTTGACCATTGGCCATGGAGGATGTGACAGAATGTTGAAAGAAATCTCACAAGTACAAGAACATTACTCAAGATATTGAACTGTACATTCACCTTTGCGAGCCGTGCCAGAAAAAACAAATAGGTGTTAAAAAGGGTGTTGTTGTGAAGTCTATGACTTTTTCCAAGTTCAATTCCCATTGTCAGGACAATCTCATCAATTTTCAGTCACACCCTGACAGGGAATACAAGTTTATAATGGTATACAAAGATCATCTCGCTAAGTATGTGGTTCGCAAGGCTCTGACATCAAAGACAGTGGAAGAAGTGGCATATAACCTTGTGGTCATATTTACGTTGCTTGCAGCACCATCGATTCTACAATCCGACAATGGCAGAGAATTTGCTAATAATGTGGTGAGAAGCATAAAGGAGTACTGGCCGACTTTGAAGATCGTCCATGGCAAGCCTCACCACTCACAAAGCCAAGGAAGTGTCGAAAGAGCTAATCAGGACATTGAAAATATGCTGTGTACGTGGATGCAAGATGAAAAAACTGACCGATGGAGTGAGGAGTCCCTCACTCCATCGGTCACACGTGCAACTTATGAAGAACAGGGCTTTTCATTCTGGGATTAAGAGAGCACCATATGAAGCTCTCTTTGGCTGCAAAGCTAAAGTGGGTCACACAACATCTTCCTTACCCCAAGATGTTTTACAAGACATACAGACTGAGGAGCAACTGGAAAAATGATGGAAAACGTTTAAACAATACAAGAAGAAACAGATCTCCTCCAAGAGAAAGAGTCTATTGCACAAAATACGGTCGAGACTGTAGTCCAAGATAGAAGAAACGAAAGTGGTGATGAATACATGCGTACCGAAGAGGCTTCCGGTTCTGCTACCTGCTGCATCTATTTGAAGGTAACCCATACATGCAGAAACTGTCACTGAAACATTCATGCCGCCTGTGGACATGAGAGTAAAGACGATGTAAGTGAGAAAATAGGTGATGATGTTAATATTTTGTGTACTCTTTGTTACAATATTGAGAATGCTGCCGAAGATAAAATTCGATCTATATTGAATCTGGAAATACAGACCAAAAATATGAAAATGGATTCCGACAAAAAATTTCCTCCTGCACCTTTGAGGGCCACTGTGCGAGTTCCTATTCCAGATGTTGACAAGGGACGGGGTGACTCGTGCAATCTGCTGGCAGTTGTTATGAGTGTGACAGACGATGGTTTTTACCGACTTGGAACTGCTGAAGGAATTTTAAACCAACTCTATGCCAGATCACAATTCACTTTATGTCACAAGGACTTACTGTGAGTTGGAGACGTTCCTAACCAGGAAATAGCTCCGGTCAGTCCATGGGTAGCGGCCAAGAATTCATGAGGCATACTTGCAAGACCAAATGCTGAAATTTGAAGTGCTTTTGTATGAAAAAGGCAGTTAAGTGCAATTCAAAATGCCATTCCAGTCTACCTTGCAGCAACAAGTAATTCAGCACTGGTCTTTTTGTAGAAAAATCCGGCATCTTACATTTTGCAATTCTTACATTTTCACATGCATTTTTTCAATAAAAGCCTTTTTCATACTTTGCCAAAATAGTATTTGTCATTCTATATAATGCCTAGGTATTCTATACAATGCCTAGGGAAAGTATGTAAAATATTAAAAAAAACCAGACATTTCATACTTTGCCTAAAAACGTCAGGCATTCTATATAATATCTGCTTTTCACACTTTGCCGGTAACATATCTGAAACTGCAAACCATTCCTCCTGCACAATCATCTCATTGAATCATTGGCAATCATGACCCTTCTTCTCAATTTAGGCAGACTCACAATCCTTACTTTCTTACTCATCATTTTCACTTCTTTCAACAACTCTTTATTCTCAATATACTTGATGAGAAATTATTCTGGTTTAAATCCTATGCCCAAGAATAAGCATAAGTGAGAAGTGAATTCATAACTGGTCTACTTGTATAAAGAGAGTGTTGACTTCACATCGATTGCCTTAGTATCCTATAATGCAAAAACATTATGGGAAGGGTCATTAGCCATATACATATAACTTTTTATATGCAGAGAGAGAGAGAGAGAGAGAGAGAGAAACAAAAAAAAAAAAAAAAAAAGATCGTTGATATTTTCTCACTAAGGCATGTAGAAAAAGAAAGGGCTTTGTCATATTCCTCTTCTATTGTTAATTTAGCTTTTGGATAGCTGATGCTCAAACTAGTTTAATTTATAGTTACTGAGGTAGGCCAAACACAAAAGATATAATACCAATGTACGATAGCTGTACTGTAAGATGCACCAAAAATAATTTTGTTGTGACAGCAATAGTAGAGCGCCCATCACCATACCCTCGATTTGTCTGTATAAAGTGCTGCTTCAAGTGAAATAACCCAGAATATAGTAAGTCAAAAAGATTTCAGAAACTATTAATGGATTATATCTATCATCAATTAGAGTAAAAGTTAGTAAAATAATTACTAACCCATGAAAAAAAAAGAAGAAAATTCAGATAAGAATTGGCATATATTTTGAGAAAGGGTAAAGGATGATCATCATTTCATTCTCACCTCAGCTGCTTACAAACAGCTCTCACAATGGAGAGAGAGACAAAATGAAGTGCAGCGAGCATAAATTGATATTGTTGTCGCAGAACTGTAAATTCAAAAATAATGCACAATATACAATATTTCTTAAATGCAAAGCTTAAATAAAAACATGGATGTGTTTGGGTAGCAGCACATATTTTTGAAAGACTAACTTGAAGTAATTTTTTATTTTGATTGTAAAAAGTAAATTTGTTTCAGTCTATGCATATTTATAGTAGTTCATTATAAAGATTTCGGGTAAGTGACATTAATTTAAGCTAATGTAGCCTTAAGAATTTTAATCATTAAGTCTAGATTTTCTAATTTCACTTCTAGTACTTTCATAATGGTCTCATATTATTGTGTGTATTTGCAGAATTTTCATGTTGTCATTCAGTGTGCTTTATGTATAGTTTATTCCAATCCTTAGTGTTCTGTCCTCAATGTACAATATTCTGTTTCATTTCACACAATTTTTCTGTTTTATTTCCTGTTATATTTCCTGCAATTTCCTTTTGTCTCCTGATTGGGACATCATTTGCTAGGAAATTCGGTTTTCTATAGTAAAGGTTTTCAGCTTTTATTGTCAGCAACGGTGAGCTTAAAATAGTATTGGTTTGATAGGACTTAGGCCAGGACTTTTCCAAGTTCATTACAGCACATGTGTAGTAGATACCCACTATAGAGAACACTCGTGATTCCTATAGTGGGTATCTACTGCATCTCCAATTCTGATATCAGATTTGATGCCACTTTATTTCATAATGTGATCTATAGATAACAAATGCGAGTGGAAATAGTGTGTATTCTTGACACCAGATTTTACATCAAACTATTTTCCACTGCCTCGATTAATTCTAACTGCTGACCCCTACAATTTAAGTATAGCCTATGTATTGTTCAATATGATGTTCCATTTACACCTATAACTGTAGTTTTTAACAAATTTTTCTCTCTATTATTTATCATAAGCCTTTTCTAGATCTACAAGACTTATTTATTGTCATGATTTCTCAACTGCATGTCTTAGTGAAAATCTGATCAACAACCTTTATTTTTCCTTAAACCAGTCTGCTCTTCTCTAAGTTATTCTACATCTTTTCTTAGCATCTTCTCAAGTATGCTTGTATAAATTTTACTTGGAACACTTAGTAGTGAAATTCCACTGTAATAGAATAAACAAATCTTATTTGTTTATTTTATTATTATTTATTTTATTCTTTTTTTTTTTTGAAAGATGGGCGAGAGTTCTCCATCTTGAATTCTACCCATAGATCATGCCTTGTCAATTATGCAGTACAGATATTAAAAAACTTTTATCTCTTCAAATATATCATCTAATTCAGTTGCTTTTCTACATTTCAGGTATTTGATGACTTTTTCTATCTCATGTACTGAGATATTTTGTTCAAAAACTGGAGAATATGAGATTTTAATATCAACCATTGACTTGGATAAGTGGGTAGCTGACTGAGGTATCAAAAAGTGGTATATGGGGAGCATGAATTACAGTTTTAACTTGACCAGGGCATTCTTCAGAGATGAGTCCTTGGACCATTCATTCTATACATCAGTGATATTGGGAAGGACCTGACAGGAGATGTTCAAATGTTTGCTGATGATGCAAAGATAGATAGCACAATTAGGGATGCTACTATATTCAATATACTTCCAAAATGATTTCAACAGTCTGAAATTATGATGTTTTAAGGATACTTGTGACATAAAGACTAAATAATATATGCACGTAAACAGAAGAAAGATATTTAATTAACCAAATATTTCGATCCGGAAATAGCAGACCATCTTCAGTGGCACTACAAGAAGAGTTTTAAAAAAAATACAAGGTGGAATACTAACAATAGATTATTTAAAAATAGAACAAGCCATGTGATGTTATATCACTAAGTATTAAAGGGAATATTTTTAAGCAGAGACATGATTGAAATAAAGATATTAATTAATAATATTAAATAACATAAAATTAATATGAATTAATGAGTTATCCTGATTAGACTTTCCCAGATTTTTGATATAAATATACAGTCATTCCGATTCAGGTTAGGACGATGGAGTAAGGCCTCTACACTTTCTTTGAATAAGCATTCCAATTTATAAAGGGATCTATGTAAGAGGAGAGTTTTTTTGACCAAAGGATGTTGTGGTCAGTTTCAATCCTGTGCTGAGCCAATCCAGATTTTTCAGGTTTGTTGTGATGAATAGAGGATTGATGTTCTTGAATAGAGGATTCTTTTTTCAAGAGAATGTCCAGTTTGTCCAAAATTGGAGAGATCGCAGTTGCAGGGAATTTGATAAACTCCAGGAAGAGATATAGTTGAGCGTTTGTCTTTAGGAGAAGGAAAATGGGAAGATAATTTGTTAATAGGTGAATACGTAGCTGTTAACTCATATTTCTTCAGAACTCTTGTGATAGGTTCTAAAATCCCGGAGATGTAAGGAATTGGAACTCGACATATTGAATCTTTGTTGTTTTGTGGTGGATTATAAGAATCGAGAAGATGTTGAGTACTCTTTTCAGAAAAGCCATCGAGTTTCATGTGTTGTTGTATAGTAGAAAATTCTTTCTGTAAAAAATTAGAAGTAGAACAATTAGTTTTGGCTCTTCTGATAAGACATTTTATGATTCCTGTAAACTGTAGTTGTAAGAGTATTTGAAGGTGACCGAATGAGGAGAACGTCTAAAATAGATAACTGGTTGTTTTCTTCCATTTCCATAGTAAACTTTATACGATGATGTAAGGAATTGATACTGTTTAAAAAAGAAGGTAAGGAGTCTTTGTTGTGCAGCCATACAGTAAAGATGTCATCTATATATCTTACCCAAAAGGATGGTTCAGGGAAAATAGATGAGAAGAGGACTTTCCATGGCCATTCGTTCTACTTGGTTGTAAAATTTGTTTTGACATAAGAAATATCCAGAGTGTGTTACGAAATTGAATAGTTTTATAATGTCTTCTGGAAAGATGTCAGCAAGTAATTTTAAAGTCTCCTTGAGAGATACATATATACAAATGTATCTCTCCTTGAGAGATACATTTGTATATAAAGATTCTATATCAAAGCTCACCATAAGATCTGTAGGTTGCAATGAGACATTTTACTTTCAGATACTTGGGATGTGATCTATCATATGAAGAAGAAAAAGACATAGACACTAAAATATCAAACTTTGTCAAAGTAAATGGCATAATAAATAATATATTTAAGCTATCCCTAGTACAAAAACACACTAGAATCAGACTTCATATAATGTCCTGTCAAAACCAACTCTATTATACGGAAGTGACACATGGACCATGAAAAGGAAAGATGAAAAACGAATTCAAACAGCAGAAAGGAAGTTCCTCAGAAAAACAGCTCGATATACCAAGTGGATCACAAAACAAATGAAGAAATCTTACAATCCCTGAAAATAAAACCAATTAATTACTACATAAGACAGTATAAACAAAAATGGCTAGAACATTTAAATAGAATGGACAACAGCAGACTACCAAAAATATTATACAGATACAAAATAAGTGGAAAAAGAAGAATCAGAAGACCAAGAAAGAGATGGCATGAGACAGGAACATGCCACTTGGCCTAATATTCCATGTTAGGAAGAAGAATTTTTTAATTTTTCTCACATAGGCAATTCTAGTTCCTTTCTAAAAAACTCCTCAGATTTCTTAGAAAAATTAAAAAATGTCTCATTGCAACCTACAGATCTTATAGTGAGCTTTGATATAGAATCTTTATATACAAATGTACCTCTCAAGGAGACTTTAAAATTACTTGCTGACATCTTTCCAGAAGACATTATAAAACTATTCGATTTCGTAATACACTCTGGATATTTCTTATGTCAAAACAAATTTTACAGCTGCTGTGGGTAATTTACAGCATCTACCAATGAGCCCTGGAATTCCTGGGGTCTTATATAATAATATTATTACTATTAATAATAATTTAACAATCTTTCCAAATAATTAATCCAAGCATCCAGAATATCTTCATTTCCAGTTCTTATCATCTCTGATATCTTTTACAGTACTTGTTTTTTCCATTCTATTTTTCAAGTCTCCAGAACAATGTGCTAACTTCATGATATCTATTATTATATATTATCTTATATATTCTTTCCAAAGTTTTTGCATGACTACTTCTTAGCTCTCTTACATTTTTTTCTGTATTCATTCAGGACTTTAGCTGACTTACTTGATAGAAAATTGCAATATATTTTCTTTATTTTCAGGACGATCTATAACCTCTTCAGTCAATAATGTCAGATTTTTCTATCCCTGCAAACACCCACACAACATGCCTCCCTGTCTAAATGTTTTCTTCATAGATTACCACTGAGATTGGTTCTTGTTTTCTGCACTTGCATTTTTTTCTCCAATAGTACTTGCATATTTGAGTATAAAGCTTACCTCTGAAAGTCTGAAAATCTGCTCAACTTTGATTCTTTATAAAACTTTCTCAGTTTATTATCCTTAACCAGCATGAAGATATCACTATCAACAGCAACACAATCCATAATACTTTTCTTATTTCTTGTGGTTTCTCTCCATGTGAATTTGTGCAGATCTTTATGTTAGAAAATAGTGTCAGTGATGATTAGTGCCTATGCCCTTAACAGAAGTCATGCATCACTTACTATTCGTATTAGCTATGCCATTTTATCGAAATTTTCACAAAACATTGCTATATGTCAATATTCATTTCCTATTCTGCTGTTTAAATCTCCACTAAGGCCCAGTTCTTTATTTTTCTGTCAGTATTCCCTGACTTGAAAAATTCCTTCATTCCTTCTATAAGTAGAACCATCTGTAAGACCACAAGCACAAATAAGTTTCAGTGTCGAATTCACAATTTTGAAATGTCTCACATTATGGGAAACAGTTTGCCAATTAAGAAGTTTAATGTTCATTTAGTGTGCATGCTATAGCTACTCCTCCTATTCTGTGATCAACATTCCCTGAATATATCTTATATTTATTATTTAGCAGAATCCTCAATTATGACTGTTTAAATATTAATTGCATTCAAGAACATCAATTATACTTCACATTCTCCTTAGTAAAGGAATAGATTAGAAAAAACATTAGAAAGCTTATTAAGAGGAGCATGTTACCTTTTAATGACAAAAATAAACATATTTCAAAACTATATGTTTAAAAGAATTACCTCATTTGAACCACAATCTGAGGTTCTTAATTTTTTTACTGCTACTGGGGACAAGGAAAGATCGTGTTCCAGGAAACCACCAAGGTATACTTGTTCTGTATCATACCCCATAATACCCAAAAGGCACAACAAAAATGCATGCAACTCAGATTCACTAGTCAAGTCACTTGGACCAGGGGCATTTCGCACAGCATACCACTTTATATACAGCTGGAGTGCCACATCTCGAGGAAGAACACTTCGGAGTGCATGCAGACATTTCATAACTATTGAAAGAAATTAACATAAATGCAACTTGCAGAAAGGTTAAATTTTAAAGTTTAAAAAGTTAAGTAATTATTAAGAATTAGATTATAAAGTCAATTTGCTAATGCTGAAGATAAATATAAAAAATTTACCAGGTCTATTAACATTATAAAAATAAACAAATTGGGTAGTAAATGTAGTATAAATCTCAGGGATGTCTGGTTGGGTATGTGCAATAAGTGAATGGTCATTTTATTTAATCATCCTGTGAAATTGGTGATTTTTATTGATTTATTGGATTTTTTTTTCAAATAATCAGTTTTTTTATAGCATATCACTGCTGATTTTCATATTTTATAGTATTTGGTATATTTCTTGATATTTTGTTGGAATAGTGTGAGATAGAACTGTACTCCAGGAAATAGATGAAGCTGATTTAGGGGGAGTGGTGATAGACAGAGAGTTAAACTTTAGCAGACATATTGCTAAGGTTGCTAAAGTAACTCATAAGATTACTTGGCTACTGAAGAACATACTAACAAGTAGATAAAGAAAATTGTTATTCCACTTTATAAGGCCTCGATACATCCACATCTGGATTATTGTGCTCAGGTCTGGTCTCCTGGGTTTCTTGGGGATGAGAAAGTGGTAGACAGGATTCAGAGGCAAGCAACCAAGATGGCGAGTGGTCTGTGGAATGTTTCCTATGAGGACAGATTGAGGATGTGTGGATTGTAGAAGTTGGTTGATAGCAGAAAAAGAGGGGATATGATAGAAATATTTAGGTTTAGTTTTTTATAGGATTGATTCAGGGGAAATGCTTCAGCACTTGGCTAGACATACCAGAATACAAGATGTCATCCCTGATTTTTTTTTTTTTTTTGCTTGGAGAGTTGTTAATGGATGGAATGGGTTGCCAGAGCCAGTTGTGAGTGCTTCATCTGTTAATGGGCTCAAAGAGAGGTATGATAGATTGTGGAGATCAGGGGTCGCCAAACTTCTTTGACCGTCGACCCCTTTAAGAGTTTCTTGATGTTTTATCGACCCCCTCTATTTTACTATTACGTAATTATAATAGGACAAGCGAAGAAGACGCTTATGTGAGTTTTTAGATTATTTATTTTATAGTTATATACATACAGTGTTTATTGCATGTATAATATAGTATATATTATTATATTACTACTACTACTACTACTACTATCACTAGTAATATCACTGGTATTACTAGTGGTATTAATAAACTACTGGTATTAATATCACCGGTATTACTACCAACCCTTCTCAATTCTACAACATAGAGAAGTTTAGTTCGTGAATGAATAACGATTGAATTATAATATGTATGTTGATGAATTTTAGAACATTAACGCTCACTTGTATGTCGATGGCAAAAATGAGACTGGGATCGAATACATGTAAGTATAAGTAAATTAGCAACCGCGTAAGTGTTGCCATCTCGCTCCCTCCGCTCCGGCCGGGCGGGAACCACAGACATCTGTTTATTGGTAAATACATCATTTTGGCCTACTTGATTGGGCTCCGTAACTATTTTCATGACCTTGCTCCATCTTACAGGTCCTATTCATGTCACTGTTCCTACGATTCAATCTTAATTGTGTTGTCATTCAGGATGGAGGTAATCCAAGTTAAACGAATTAAATATTACCCGTACAATGATGTCTTATATTTTCCTATCGACCCCCGAGCCCGAATCGACCCCTAACAATGTTATATCGACCCCTGGGGGGGGGGGTCGATATTGACCATTTTGGCGACCACTGGTGTAGATAGTTTGGATCTCCAACAATGAGTCTTGGGACTCCACGGAGGTGCCCATACAACAATAATAACAATAATGTGGTGTAATATGTTGTATAGTTTAGCGATGCTGAAAAATGATTTTTTCAGCTTCATGAAATCATGAAAGAAATTTTTTTTTTCATGATATAGTTATTAATTTTATATTAACTCAGTGTAGTTTTTGATTTATATGGGGGGTATGCATATGACTGGGTTATTTAGTTTTTAAGAACACCTTGTACTTTTGTTTACATTGGATAGTCAGTATAGTACCAATGCATGGTTGAGCAATGTGGGCAAAGAAGCCATTGTCGGGTGAACTGAATTGACGTGATTTTGTACAGCGTGTGTGTGTGTGTGAGAGAGAGACTCATCACGTATGAGTACATCCCATATGACTGAGTAATATATTAAGTGTTTAGAGAGTGAGTGCCAGTTGGATGAAAACAACAAAGCAAGTGTTAGTGGAGTAGACATTATCAATAATAGAATGGAAACTGTTAATATCAGAACTAATGTTGAACATACAATAAAATACAATACAATAAAATGGACTAGATAAAGAAATAGCATGCTTGCATGTCATCCCTCACAGAACAAAGCATAAAATTGAAAAATTGCAGAAACAAGAAGAGGTTTTTGCTCCATCTTGATGGCAAGAATCAGGATCGTGTAAACAAAAGAGAAAAACAAGGTAAGGAGAAAATTATTATGAAGACTATGATTACAAGAGTAGTTAATGAAAGTATAACAAAATCATGTTTTCCTAATGCAAAAATTAATGCCATTGCCTTTCTGCATCTCAATGGCATCAGTCATGCCATTGAGATGCAGAAAGATTTTCTTGGTTGGCACTAACAATCTGTGAAGAGAGAAGTATTCTATGAGGGAGGATGTGAAAGAGTTGTTAGATGAAGCAAATATGAAGAATGAGAAGGAAAAGACCAAATCTCCAACCATGCTATGACAATGACAGAGGCCTCATTTTCTTCTAAAGTAATTGCAAATCTTTGTTTTTTAGATTTATTACCAGCAGTTTCCATTTTAGGGTAAAAACAACGAAACTAGCAGTGGTAACAAGTGATTGAGCTAACTGCGCGAGGCATCTGCTACTGCAATGCAATAAGGCTGTCAAAGCCGCAAACGTGTTCATACGCACTAGTAAATTTATTACATTTATTATGTAACTGCGAATTTACGTAACTCAGGGTGTAACTGTATTGGGAATCTTCAACTGGAACACTTATAACTACCCATCCAAATCGAATAAACTGTTCCAATGGTTGATTTCAATATGATGTCTAATATTCTCTCTCTCTCTCTCTCTCTACGCAACTTTTATTTCTTCTTTGGTACATGGCCTGTTGTATTCTTCTGTGCAGTTCAAAGAAAACTTTTTGGGGGGATAAAATGTTGCCGATATTTTTTGCAAAAATCATCCCAAGTGTATTGGAAATTGCTCTTAGATCAGCAACTGTGCAAATGTTATATTTCATAAGTTAAGCTTTATTGCTCCTTTTATGTTATTCCCCACTATATCCAACCAATATATTTATAATCAGTCCTGAAGTAAGACAACACTATTATAATTTTATTTTAGTTTGTTAGAATGTTTCGGATCCATATCCATGATGGTACACGACTTCAGGGATCGACATGTTATACATTCTAAAGAATGAAGCTCAATTATAAAAACAATATTTACTGTAAACATTAATATATAGAATAGATACAATCTCTGTATATTAAATAATTCAGCTGTTTATCTCTTTAAAGAGATCTGACATTAATTTCTATCATTCTATATAACTAACTCTCTAATACATAATAATAATTAAATAGCCATTCTAGAATTGCTCTATATGAGCTGAATAAAATTCTTTCATACTCTGACTCACAGTTAAATACAATTCTGAGATACATCTGAAACACAATATCAAATCCTTTACAAAATAGATTGAACACAGCATTCAGTTGAAAATTCTGTAGTTTTACTTGGCCATATGAGTACTTCCTTTGTAGTTACAGGTATTTTATTGTTTTTGTTCATGTACCCACTCTGTGTTATTTCTCAAATTCCTTAAAATACACACTTAAAAAGCCTCACTTAAATAATATACTTTCTTACATCTCCTTTCAGTAAGCAAGTTTCCTTCATGCATCTTTTCCTCAATTTTCTGATGAAGGCATGATGAATAATTGCTCAAACAAAGGAATACATTTAATTGAGCAGTTCCAAACACGCTTCCAATTAAAGGAACGTTTCTGCAGATTCCATATTCTCCATGGAATATCACTTGCTTTTTAAGCCCAAAATATTCTCACTAATCTATGAAGGTTTGATAGATTATACTGTCCTTCAATTACTAACTTCAGTCTGTATCCTTGAAGAGTAATTAAAGATGCATATAAAAACTTTCCTGAGATTAGAGAATGTAATTCAGGTCATTATTTATTAGATCTTAACAGCTCTTCTCCCCTGCCTGCCTGCCTACTCGTTTCTTGCTAATATTCCTGTTATCCAGCGACAGCTGTTCTAAACACAACAACTAATGCACGTGCCCATTACCGATATTTAAAGTGAAACTCAAGTGGCAATATGGCACTGTACAACATGATACTGTACAACATGCGAGCACTGTTGTAACTGCCATTACAACAGTGCTCGCATGTTGTACAGTAATAGTGACAACCAACACTACTTGAAACAAACATACAGCATTATTTTCATGTAACTTAGGATTACGATATACAGTAACCAAGATTACTACTTATAACTAAATTTCTTTTATATCGCTACTGCTTAACCACATGGCAGCTCCAGTAATACTATAATGCCTTACTAAATGCAAACACAAAAACACAGTATATATATTTTTAGATTACTTTATCACATAACAAAACATATTTCTTCATTAAATAAAATTTTCATTAAGCATATACATAAAACTGTAAAAAATAAAAAAAAAAATGAACATAACAAGTAAAAAATGCCGGTCTGGTTGGCCGAGTGGTTAGCATATCCGTTCTCCAGCCAAAAGGTTGCGGGTTCAAATCCAGCTGTGGGCATGGATGTTTGTGATTATATGTGAAAATGCTAATTGTGGTGGGTGGTAGATGCTGCCGGTGTAGATGATAATGCCATTGGTAGTTGTTGTTCGTTACGGTTGGGGAATTGAGTGGTGGAGATGGAGAGTTGTAGAGTAGGTACCCTCCCTCGATGAGTCTTCGGACTCCCTAGAGGTGTCACATAACAATAATAATAAGAGATTTTTACACAATCACTGTGCTCAAGAATAGGGAACCAGTGGGTGATATATCAGCCTTTCATTTACCAGATTTTTTTCCATACTTCTTTGATGTTGGTAGATCTTGACATAGAATAAGTATAGTGGATACAGAATTCCTTTTGGCTCTGATGCCTAATGTGTCTTGCTTGGGTTCAAGCTTGATTGAAAGCAATTAAGTTTGTTATTGTGGAGTATCTGTGGACAATACTGCAAGATTTCTCCAGGGCTGATTTGGCTGCTGTGTAATCATCAATCTGCCATAGCTTAAGAAAATGTGGGAACTGACTAGATGCTTCATGAATTGCAGTTGTGGCTGCTCCTATAATATACTGCTACATGCCTCACTAAGAGGAGATGAACAGATGCAGAATCAAATTTAGCTAACGAGGAAAAGATGGTCCAGTCAGTTTGTGCAATTTTCCACTGAGATACGCATGATATAGTTTTCCCCCCATGATATCCTTTTTTTACATTCTTGCCAATGCAGAAAAGAGGATATAAAGGGAAAGTGATAGTTTCCAAATAAGTTTCAAATAAGGAGGATGAGCAGAGAGTTAATTCAATGTAGTGAATGTTCTTGTAGGCATATAAGAGGGAGAGAGAGAGATTGTTGTTGTTGAGCATATGTTCAACATATGCTCTATCCCCAAAGGAAAAAATCTGGTGGTGATAAATTTGGTGATCTTGGAGGCCACAATTCTTTCAAGATGAGACAGTCAGAAAAAAATGTACAGTACTATTTGACATGTGACACATAGCACTGTCTTGATGGAACCAATAATGGCATTCACTGACATTGAGGAGTGCAACGAACTGCTTGATGTCTTGAAAGATGGAACTGTTCACCGTCATCTCAAAGAAAATGGGGTCCAACTATACAAAGGCATGATACCACACATGAAACTTAAATTTTTTGAGAATGCAAAACTTTTTCATGAAAAGTATGTGGATTTTCACATGATCAAATCCTATTGTTTTCACTATTCACATACTGGCTAAGGTGAAACCTGGCCTCATCACTGAAGAAAACTGTATCAAGCATCTTTAAACCACATTCTTCAATGAATGACCTTAATCATCTGCAGATGATTATTCATTTGCCTTTATCTGGGTCCTTCAGTTCATGGACTGAGTGCACACAATATGGATGATGGTGTAACAATCTCTTAAGTTTCTGAGCGCTACCGTATGACATTGTTGATTGCATGACAAGTTTCCTGAGGCTTTAATTGGGGACCACTGCAGTGCTCTCTTTATGTCATCCATTTTATTGTCACTCAAAATGGAGAGTCTTCCAGAGCCATTCCTATCTGCAACAGATCTGATTTCCTGAAAACACCAAAGGGACTGCTGTACTCAGATATTTCTAGTGATATTCTTTGACAACACATGCATAAAAACGATTAGCAAAATAACTTTCAAAAATTAAAACTTGCTACAGTTAGGAAAAAGACATTTTTCTTCCACAATGAACATCATATTATTACAAACTGATAGTTTGTAATAATATGATGGTGACATCAAGTGGCATAAGGAATGATTATAACGATTTTGAAACAATTGGTACAGATTCAAATTTTTGGTTGCACAAATTTACGATCACCCTGTATTTCTAACCCAGAGTTGGATAGTAACTGCTTCTAGAGTGGTGTTAATTTGGATTTGTTGGAAGGGGGGGGGGGGGGGATGTCACCCACATGGATAGTAACTCCTCCTCTGTTCTGTCCTTGGCTTCAGGTATGTTTCCTGTAGGCAAAAGCATATTGGTTTAAACGTCTGCAAGAGAGCCTTGGTGTCATCTATATATTGTTGGAATCCACAATTCCATTGTGGGAATATTTTCATTATTTCTTGTTGGTAGTATTATTTGGCTTCCTATGTTGTAAGGGTTTTTTTCATTAGTCTTTTTTTTTTTTTTTTTTTTTTTTTTTTTTTTTTTTTTTTAAGAATTGCAGAAGGCCAGTAACCATTACTTCTTCTTATGGAAAAATATCCAAGATGTCATCAAATTCCACTCCCTCTAGGGAGCACTTGATATATATTAACTGTTTTATCTTCCTGAGCAAAAGGGGTATCCATGCTATCCTTGATCTTTTGATCAAGGATAACATATCTTTGATCCCATGAGGTGCACATTCTTTTTTTTTTTAATAAGAGAATTTTCATGTAGCGGGACCATTTTTGACATATCTCTTCAGGACTGAGTCCATAACAATTTTTATCTTTCATTTCCTTAAAGGAGATAGTGAACAACTCATATCTTTCATGAATGCTGTGAGCAGATGGGATTGAAATACATGGCAATGTCCTGACCTGACACCTTCTTTATAGTTGTCTTCTTAACATAAGAGAGTTTAGCAGATGTTGTTGCTACTACGGCGGTATACTGTTTCTTTGACTCCTGATTATGTGATATCTTGTTTTTAACTTTTGTATCTCCTTTTCTTCCTTTCACCTTTGGCATGCTTGGGAGTATGCCAGGTAGTCTCCCTCACAGAGCATTCTGATGTTTTGCTCTTATAGTCTTTATTCTCACGTTCTTTACTGTCACACTGGGCACATATGGTAGAGCCAAGACAGGCAGTTTGAGAATGATCATATTTCTGACATTTAAAGTAATATAAGTGGTTTTTGGATATAGAGCTGTACTGGACAGTTGAGATATCCTGCTTTGACAGATGTTGGTTGTTTTGGTATGTTGAGGTTAAGGATGATATTTCTGGTGGGAACCAGAGGGCCCATCCCTACATATTAGGATTCTTCTTATGGCTGTCACTCTCCTGTCCTTGACTTCAGAATATCTCTCTACATCAGGAACATCAAGTAGGTCCCACTCTGATATTACACTTTTAGAGAAGTTTTGTGGTGGGTAACTGAGATTGGTATTCTCTCAATAGATGCTGCATGGAGTAATTTTTCTGACTGTGCTACTGTAGTTGCTTCAATAAACATATCTCCTGAACAGTTTCTTTACTGATTTTGGAGATCCTGCCAACTCTTTCAAACCCTTCTGGACGAAGAAGGGTGGCATTATCCCTATTGGATATTTGCCTGCTGTATTAAGAACATGGTGCATTTATTTCAGCTTCTGATTTCTTTTTGTTTGTTTCTTTTTGTTGATGATATGGTTTCCAGACCTAGTTTGGGTTTGTTGAGTGTGTCTGATAAACAAGAGGATGAAGTGTTCATTCTCAGGAGGGGTTCAGTGCTAAATCTCCCCACTCACCATGGAGTCACAAATGGACACTCATTCTCTGGCAAGCAACTGGCTTGGGAGTGGAATGGATGCTATACAAGCACCACAGCTAGCCTTGAGTCCTGTCTCTTGACCATGGGGTAAGAGACTTACTGTAACATCCTTGACCTTTGTAGGCAAGCCACATAAGCCCACTGATCCTGTCCAGGCCATCCAGGTCAGGATCTCCCATCTTAATCAAGCAGAGGCCGAAGTAGTGCAAGACTACCAGGATTTCCCTTTCCAGGTGTCCACAGGTTGCACCACACAGCATTAGATCCCAGTCCATTAGATGTATATAGCCCTGAGCACACTAAAGTACAAATGTGTCAAGTCTACAAACTTTCATCAGTGGGATTCACATACAAAAAAAAAAAAAATCTATCAAGTCTATATGTGATTTATTTAACACTGGTGCAGAAGCTCAGTGACATCACAAATTTTTTCTTGCCTAAGAATGAGTTTTAACATCATATTTTAACATCTATTCTTTCATATATAATCAACAGTACAGTTTTGCTATGGGCTCATCATTATAGTTGACTATTTCTTTATGGGGAAATAAACTGGAAAGAAATAAAAGCAGTACTTCAAGCCATTCTTAAGAATTACTTCATGTAGCACAATGGAAATGTCTCATAAAGTGGAACTGTACTGATTTTATAGTTTGAAAAGATGATTCAAATAATTTCTTCGACAGAAACCATCAAAAGATGAAAGATAATATTCAGCTGAAGAGTAGCAATACACCACTTTTCTTTGATGTTATAATAAACAAAAATTCAGGAAGTTTCAAAAATTCAGGTCAAAATTTATACTGATAGCTTTCAATATCAATAAGTAAATCCATTTTACTTTATTAAGTCAATTGGTGAGTAAAATATATACTTTAAATGATTTTACAAAGAATGATAACCTTGGATAGATAAAATCAAGTAGGAATCAAAATTCTTTAAAATAAAATATATATAAGTAAACTTTTTTTAAAATTCATCGAGAATTTCATAATTTTAATTTAGCATCTATTATTGAAAGATGATAACTAACAAGTAGATTTTAAAAATGCATATACCTACCAACAGAAGAGTTTGCCATTTTAGGGAGAGATACTCGAAAGAAATTCCCGCTTGTAGTTTCCTAAATCATTAAAATAATAATAAAAATAAAGGAAATAACATAAAAATGAATCATAATAAACAAGCCATAACTGACTTGTAATTGTGTAAAATCAAAATGTGAAACTGATACTTCTGTGACCTAAATATTTGCTTTGGAAGTACAAAGGCAGGGGAACTTTTCCTTTCTTTTTCTTACCTTTTAGACGTACAAAGGGAAAGAAGAATGCATGTGAGCATGGGTCAGGCAACCTAGAGTTTTCTAAGTAGGAGAGTGATCACATGATGCAAAGTGTAGAACACCAAGTTAACTTTAGTTGGCTCAAGGTATAAGTGAAGTTCTGAGATAAAGGAGGTATTGCAGTTTATGTATACTAATACCTCAAGTATTCAAAATAAAGTTGGAGTTTTTGGCATTGGTTAGCATAACTTGGCCAAAAGTTATAGGCAATGCAAGGGATATAGTGTCTTGTTCTTTCTATCTTCAGAGAAGATAGAAAGAACAAGATGGAGGGGGGGGGGGGGAGTTTGCTAATGATTACAGAGGAATTAAATCCAAAAAGAGTAGACGTACACCAGGGGGACCAGGATTCGAAGAGTAGTTCGTTTGAGGTTATCTAGTGTGAGATAGAGGCTGACAGAACTAAACATGTAATTGGCTGTTGCTATAATCCAGTGGAGGGAGAGGTACAGGAGAATGTAAATACCATGCACTTACAAATTAGCATGATGAGTATTATGTAATCACATGATGAAATGCCATACACCACCTTAAAGAAACATCAGATCAAATAGCTTCACAAGTTGAATGTGCTGAAGTTTAGGTCATCATCAGCAAATTCTTGACAGGTACCCTCAAGGGGTGCACAGGATATGATAGTACTACATGAAAAATTTACATCATTACTAACTTCCTATCTACAATTTTCCTCCAAATCAGTCTGTTACTTGTCAAGACTCCAACATTCTGAGCTTATATTTCTATCGTCTAAGGCACTTTGTACTGTATCAATCCACCTATATCTTGGTCTTCCTCTGGGTTCTTTTCTTTCTTCGCCCACTCTGTTTAAGTGACCATACCACCTGAGATTAGCTCTGCTAACGCATTCCTGGATGCTGACAATGTCAAGTTCTTTCCTAATATCCTCATTTTTAATATGATATTGCCATTGATGCCATCTGTTTATGCCTCTAATCTTTCTCATGACTCTCATATCTGCAGTCTCTAGTCTTTGGTCAAGTGTTTCACTTCTGACCCAGCTCTCAGATCCATAAGTTAAAACTGGTTTGAACACTGTCTTGTATACAGCTAATTTAGTGTTCCGACTAATTTCTCTCTTATTCCATATGAATTTATTCAATTGACTTCCTACCATACCATCTTTGATGATTCTGTTATCTATTTCCATATTTAACTTACCATCTTCACTAAACATCGTTTTACTGAATCTTTAAAAATGTTTTACTTGTTCCACTGGTTCTCCGTTCACAACGCAGTTGACATTTTAAACGATTCTACCTAAACCAATATACAAAATGATGGTACAACACGAAGTTTAGGTTCAAATTTTAATTTCAAAGTAAGATTAATTATGCCTAAGTTTAAAATTAAGCATAATTTATTTCAATTTTAAATTAAAAATTTTAATTTAATTTAAAATTAAATTTCTTCTAAAATTAAGTTTAAGTTTATTTTAACTGTGACTATTATTATGATTTGCTATGAAAGCAGTAGTAAATGAATATAAGTAAATGAATATAATTTATGTTTATGAAATTTGGTATTTAAAATCTTACATTAAAATGCTTCACAATTTTTGTGCCATAGAAGTTCTGCGGTTCGGAAGGTAACAATGATGGAATTTGGTTGAATTAGTTTGCATACCATTCTGAAAACAAAGAAATAATTCTTTGCTTTCAGACTAAAATTGTGGGAGGACAAATACAGAAAGGGCACTTAGAGGATTCTTACATTGCATTTTTGGTGACCAGACTAGCTTGCTGTATGAGTTCCTTGGTGGTGGCCATCTTTAACATGTTTTTCACACAGGATCTCTTTATTGAGTTAGCGACTAGAATGTGCAGCAACCTCTAAGATACCAACACAGATTAACCAAAGCCAGAATGCAACTTTGCAAAAACTGTGTCATCTAATATTTGAAAACAATGAGGATGTATTCCGAAATAATAAATAAAAACATTTTTTCCCATCTTGTGAGAGATGACTTGTTGGTGTAGAGGTGAGCATTGTGTCACGACTGGTATCTCAGCAATGATGTGTATCACATGGCTTACCCACCAGTACAACAGCAGGGCAGTTCGATTCATTTCCACATTTACTGTGAGCTGTACCTTGCTTTGCTTCAGGTTCCACAGCCAGAGACCAACAAGGGTACCCATGCATTGCAAATAATGCCTTACGTAGGCCAAGGAATGTTGGCAGTGGACCCTCATTCAGATGGGAGAAGGTCATCTGGAGTGATGACTCTCTTTTCCTGCTGCACCATGCTGATGAACCGGGTATGTGTTTGGCATAAACAGAATAAAGCCCTATCCCCTCCCCCGGTTGCACAGTTCGGGTTCAACAGGCCAGTGGAGTTGGTGTTATAGTCTGGGGGAGCTTATCCCTGGCATGCCCTAGGTCAGTTGGTTATCATCCCACAAACACTGAATGGTGAACGCTACAGGGACCTGTTAGTCGACCATCACCATCCATTTTTTTTTTTTTTTTTAAAATAACGAAACCTGTGATCCGTTCATAATTAGAAGAAACACACATATAAACCACAGTGAAAATTATTTAATTGTAAATATTTCATCCTGAGTATCTTAGGACATCGTCAGTACAGTATTTAAACAAAAATTAGGAATAACATACAGTTAGGGCGCATGAATACAATAGAATCTCATGAAAACGTGCATAACGTGCTAAAGTAGTAAAAAAAAAAAAAAAAAAAAAAAAAATGTTAATTATTTAACACAGTTTTGTATGATAATTTCCCATACTTTAGGAATAGTAAGAACGTCGTTGCGGTTTAGGTTTGGTCTGTGTAGTAGGGCTTCAGAACTTTCTTTGTATAAACGTTAATGTTTAAATAAAGATCTATGTAAAAGTTTAGCCTTTTCCCAATGGATCCTATGGTTTGGATTTTCAATTCCGTGTTGAGAGAGGCCAGATTTCTGCGGTTTAAGAAGACGAATGTGGTCTTGATGTTCCGAGATGCGTTTCTGAACAGACCTACCTGTCTGTCCAAAGTAAGATAATTTGCATGAGCATGGAATCTCATAAACACCAGGTAACATCAAGGGTGAGAATTTGTCCTTAGGAGAAGGTAATAAGTTGTAAATTTGGTTGATAGGTTTGTAAGTAGTGGCAAAATTGTATTTCTTCATAATTTTAGAAAGACGTTCTGAGATGCCTTTAACGTAAGGTATGGGAATCCTATGCACTTCTTCCTGTCTGGTTTGATGTATGCAGAAGTGACGGATGATTTTTTTGAGTTGTTTTGGGATTATATCCATTTAGGATGGCTGTATTTTTGATAACTTCTAATTCCTGGTTTAAAGATTCTTCAGAGGAGCAGAATTTGTGTGCTCTGGAAACTAGTGATTTAATAATGCCAGATCTCTTCGAGATCGTAATACTTACTCCAAATTGGATTTTGATTCTACGAATCGTCAACTCAGAAAAGTAAATAAGCTACTTAATGAAACTTCCTCCTTAGATGAAGAAACAATCAAAAAACTTAAGACATACCATGCAAGACCTCCTAGAATTTATGGCTTACCTAAGCTACACAAAACTAATGTTCCACTTAGACCTGTCGTAGACTGTATCGGCTGTCCAATGTACAAATTATCAAGATTCTTATCTAACCTTCTCCGCCCTCACATAGGCCACTCAGTCTCTTCAATCAAAAATTCTACTGAGTTTCACACAAAAATTAAAGACATTCAACTATCAAAAACTGACTTGTTAATCAGCTTCGACATTGTCTCCCTCTTCACTAACATTCCCCATAAAGAAACAATAGAATTACTAACTCAAAAACTTCCGTCTGATATAGTTGAATTGTTCAAGTTTGTTATTGCATCAGGTTACTTCACCTGGAAAGGTCAAATTTACAAGCAAGAGGAAGGAACAACAATGGGATCTCCTTTATCACCAAACCTAGCAAATTTGTTTCTAGAACACCTTGAGGAAAAAATATTCACTTTTGAACCCAAACCAAAAATTTGGCTAAGATATGTCGATGACATATTTGCAGTATGGAATCATCCCGAACCTGAATTACAACTGTTTCTAGATAAAATTAACCTTCTTCATCATCGCATCAACTTTATGTTAGAAAAAGAATCTCCACCGGGTATCTCTTTTTTGGATATACACATCAAAAGAAAAGCAGACGGTTCCATCGCCACTTCCGTCTTTCGCAAGCCTACATTCTCAGGTCGCTACATTCATAATTCTTCTGCTCATCATCCATCTCAGAAATCTGGCATTATTAAATCACTAGTTTCCAGAGCACACAAATTCTGCTCCTCTGAAGAATCTTTAAACCAGGAATTAGAAGTTATCAAAAATACAGCCATCCTAAATGGATATAATCCCAAAACAACTCAAAAAATCATCAGTCACTTCTGCATACATCAAACCAGACAGGAAGAAGTGCATAGGATTCCCATACCTTACGTTAAAGGCATCTCAGAACGTCTTTCTAAAATTATGAAGAAATACAATTTTGCCACTACTTACAAACCTATCAACCAAATTTACAACTTATTACCTTCTCCTAAGGGCAAATTCTCACCCTTGATGTTACCTGGTGTTTATGAGATTCCATGCTCATGCAAATTATCTTACTTTGGACAGACAGGTAGGTCTGTTCAGAAACGCATCTCGGAACATCAAGACCACATTCGTCTTCTTAAACCGCAGAAATCTGGCCTCTCTCAACAGGGAATTGAAAATCCAAACCATAGGATCCATTGGGAAAAGGCTAAACTTTTACATAGATCTTTATTTAAACATGAACGTTTATACAAAGAAAGTTCTGAAGCCCTACTACACAGACCAAACCTAAACCGCAACGACGTTCTTACTATTCCTAAAGTATGGGAAATTATCATACAAAACTGTGTTAAATAATTAACGTTTTTTTTTTTTTTTTTTTTTTTTTTTTTTTTTTTTTTTACTACTTTAGCACGTTATGCATGTTTTCATGAGACTCTATTGTAATCATGCGCCCTAACTGTATGTTATTCCTAATTTTTGTTTAAATACTGTACTGATGATGTCCTAAGATACTTAGGATGAAATATTTACAATTAAATAATTTTCACTGTGGTTTATACGTGTGTTTCTTCTAATTATCTCCATCTATATCTGCAGGATGTCTACCCTTACCACAGTGCCATCTTTCAACAAGACAATTCACCTTCTCATCGGACTTGTACAGCTACCAAGTGGTTGGAGGAACACAACGAATTTGCCACATTGCCTTTGTCCCTTGAACTCCTCTGACTGTGACTCGATTGAACATGTGTGGGATATGCTAGAACAAAGTGTGAGAACTGCTAATCCTCCTACTCCATGGAATCAACATTAATTAATGGAGTTGATGCAGCAGACATGGGCCGAGGTACGCATGGAGGATGTTCGACACCTTGTGGAATCTGTTCCTGGCCGTCTGCGAGCCATGGTTGCAGAGAGAGGTGGACCACACGTTATTAGGTGGGTGTTCCTAATGCAGAGCTAACTCAATGTAGATATCTTGCAGTATGATTTAAATAAATTGTTAGTGTGGGCAAAGGACAATAGTTGTCAATTTATTGTTGCAAAATCTACACTTCCAGATGAAAAGATTACTGACATGGTATCATATGGATGGTACTGGATGGATTATGTGAAATTGATGACACTATGGATCTGGGGGGGGGGGGGGGTAGCAATTTGAAGTTCAGAGGATATATATTGCAAAAGGATAACTTAGATGTTGAAAATATATAGCCAAGTAAAAAAAGGGGATTTTATCCTTCTAAATTTATAAGGCAATGATTTGGCAGTATCTTGACTACTGTGTATAGATTTGATAACATGAGTTTCTTAAGGATCAGGAGGTTGTGGAGAGGATTCAGAGAAAAATGACCAAGATGGTGACAGATTTGTGGAATGCTGCCTATGAGGAGAGATTGATGGTGAGTTTGAGAATTTAAACAGGCTTCCTACAGATTGTATGATAGAAACCTATAAGTTACTAAAGGGATTCTGTAAGATCGACACAAAAGAAATTTTTAATATTGTGTATGTGTGGGAAGGAGGGGAAACCAAGGAGTAACCCTTGGAAGTTGTGTAAGAGTGTGGTTAGTAAGGGTGTGCAGCTTAAGCTCATAAGTTCATCCCACTGTACACACTCTTTGCACCACTGAAGACAATGCTTCATGATGGTTCGGGTAATGTGGGGCCTACCATGGAAACCTGTGCTGTGAGCCTGAACTCAATGAACGTAACCATAGGGTGTTACAAAGGATAATATGTAAAAACTGCCATTTGTCAGCGACATTGAATGCACAGTGTGTCATCCACTGAGAACAGCACTTGCAGTTGACTTCTTCTGCTTCCATCTCCATATGGCATCACTGATTGTTGACCTGGCTGGCCCAATTTATTAATAATTTGCCAAACAGATAGGCCTGCAACATGGCATCCTATCAAATGTCTCTTTCAAACGCCATCACTTCCCGTCTTGAAGCCATTTCACACAGACACAGTTACATTAACTTGGGAGTATCATATTCCTCCAATTTATACCAGCTACAAATACATGACTCATTACATAGCATAATGCACCTTGTCATTGCCTAAGAGTAAATTGAGGATGTCCATTTACTTCTTTCTAAGCAGTGTGTGTGTGTATTTATTTATTTTATTTTTACAATAGTTAACCATTAATTCATAAGAAAGCAAAGACTATGTTTTGACAGCACTGAGGGTGCTAGGTTATTCTCTCTCAGAAAAAGAATGAATATATGAAGATCACTAGTTAAGGAAATGTTCAAAATGGCAGAGATGCTGTGTTCAAACATCAAGCTCGAAATGTTTGAGTACTGTGCTATATGTCAAAAAAAGTAGGAAGAATAAAGTGTACTATTATCAGCAACATTGTTAATAGTATTATTAGTAAGTAATAAATTCTCCATTCCATGCCAGTGAGTTCCAGCCATCTCTCTGATCCCTGTACACTCTCTCTTTGGTCTTCCTGTAGCTCTTTCCATCTCTGGAATACCATTCCGATATTAACGTCATCTATTCTTCTTGCAACGTGACCTGTCCATTGCCAACTGGATCTTTTAATGGCAGTTTTAATGTCTCTCACCCTAGTCTGAGCTCTGAATGAATAATGATATTTCCATTTTCTTCTGGGTAATTTTCAAATTGTTGATTAATTTTTTAGTCAAAGCCACACTTCACTTCCATATGTCATGGCCAGTATACAATTGTCAAATAACTTTCTTTTAAGGCAGGCTGCGATGTTTCCTTTGGTTGAGGTTTTCACAGTGTTTCCCAAACACTATTTAACCAAGTTGAATTCTACATATAATTTCTTCTTCACAACCACCATCTACTGTTATTTTTTGTCCTAGGCAAACACAGGAAGTTATTATATCAATTTCCTGGTGTTCCATTTGTACTGGCAGTAATGTATTTATTATACATAATTTTTTCGTTGTTTGTTTACATTCAATGCTTTCTTTTTCTTTCTGCATTCAATTCATTGATCATTTGTTGAAATTCTTCTGCAGAGTTTCTTAAAAAAAAAAAAAAAAAATCTCATCAGCAAATCATAGGTGATTTAGTTCTTTCACATTTACTATCATTTTTAGGTGAAATGGCATCTCTCTAATTCCCTTTTTTTAAATAGGAAATTTCATATTTGTTCCTGATTTTATATATGCAGTTGAATTCTTATATATAATGGCCAAAAATATCAATATAAGTTTTTTTTTTTAATGCCTTGATTTTTTTTTTTTTAGATATTCTAATATAGCTAACACTGAGACTGAATCAAATGCCCTTTCAAAAATCAATAAATGCCTTTCAATAAATCAATTAATACAAAAAACCTTAAAGTTTTTGGTATTCGTTTAGCTTTTCAATGGTCTTACACTTGGATAAAGGATTAAATTAAATTTATTATAGTCTTACCAAGTGAAAAATAAACTTTCAACATCTTTCTCTAAATCCAGAGTAATTTAATAAAAAGGTGGCACAGCGTTTGGCAACTCCTATAGGTAAAGATGACCTCCCCATTGCTTCTGCCTGGTATCTCCACTTCTGGGCCTGGCTCCCACTGAAGAGACCTCAATAAAGGTCGAAATTAGTCTGGGTAATAGCCTTTCCCTTAATGCATAACATTATACATATCCGAAAGGAGATGTGCTTTGCATTATGGGAGATACTGAGATAGGAGTGATGTTAGCTTGGTCCACCTTTGCTACGAGTTGCCTGGTGTTGTACTACCTTACCCCAGTCCTGAAGATATTTTCAGGTGGAAACTTTGTTTGCTCACACTTGGATAAAGGATTAAACTAAATTTATTAAATACAAATGTGGAGACAGAACACAAATCAGAAAACTTTCTGTTTATTATTTAAGATATTTCTAATGTCTTTTTTTGCCATAGGAAGCATATGGTGTAGTGTTTCTGGTATGTGTGTACACACACAGGGCCTATATATATATATATATATATACACACACACACACACACACACACACACACACCGTATATTCCGGCATATAAGTCAACTTTTGCATTGAAAAAAAGGACTAAATTAAACTTATATGCCGGGTCAAAAATTGATTGCTTTCCAAGAAAAAAACTAGTACGTATCATACTCTGTTAAATTTATTAACAATATACAAAAAGGGTAAATAAGTAAAAATATTTCAACTTATATCAAATTTATTTACAGAAAAAATTATTTACGTTATATAATTATTTATTTACAAAAGAAAATAGGTACGTAACTGCATCATTAAAATTTAATTTTCACTGTCTGAATGTATGAAAAGTTCATTGTACTCTGGTTCTGTAATTTCTTCCAGTATATCGTCATATAAATTGTATTCGTTTTCTCCATCAGATTTAGCATCAATTTCGTCATCATTGTAAACAAAATCATCTTCCGAGCCATCTAATTTGTTAGATATAGCACATTTTTTAAAAGATGTTATTACTGTATCTGGTTTTATTGCATCCAATTCTTTCGCTACCCATTCACACATAGTTACTAAAGATCCATGTCGCATTTGTCCTCTTTTTGTGTAACTTTTCTCTCCCTGCATCCATGCATTCCACTGTTTCCGTAAACTGTCTTTAATACGTTCATTGCCAAGCTGAAAATTGGAATTTCGTGTGGTGGCCAAATTTTTTTTTTTACTTGACAGCGACGTCCACGCGATAGTGCGTGACCGGCCGAACGGTGAGAACTCGCATCACGGGATATCGCGTGATTGGCAACGGATGTTTTGGCTGGCCTGGTTATACAAACATGCCGATGTTCTCGAACCCCATCCGCAACATTATTTTCCAGAATAGGCCACTTACAAATTCCTTTCCGTAATGTGCACTTTTTTTTTGGCATTTTCATTATTAAAGTTTCATTTTTTCTTCAATAGCGAACTAGTTTTTCGTTTACTCCGAACTGACGTGCAGCAACACAGTATTTTCTTTTGCAAATTTAATCACTTTGCACTTAAAACTCGTGTCATATTTCATTCTTTTAAAAGAAGCCATTGCACTTTAGTTCACTATTGGTCAACTGGTCAATACGAAATAAAATTTCTTTTTTGTCAACTAGGTATTTTATATCTTTTGCTAAAACAAAGAATGGAAGGATAAAAAGGCAGTTATGGTCACAGTGGTTGACACCTGTATAAAAATTTTACTTAAAAACTGTCATAATTTTTATTTTTAAAGAAATTTTATGAGTCGACTTATACGACAAGTATACTATAAAAACTCAAGTAAACTCAAAACATTCAAATATCGACTTATATGCCGGAATATATGGTGTATATATATATATATATATATATATATATATATATATATATATGTGTGTGTGTGTGTGTGTGTGTGTGTGTGATCCACGAGGAATAGAAGAAAGTAGAAATCTGTTCACATTTTGCTTGTTCAACCTTCAGCTGTTCAAACAGATGGAATGAAAGAGGAGGAAGTGAAGTTGATTCGGTGAGACTCAAGATGGACTGTAAAAGGATGTTGGTTAGCAGTGGCTCTTGTTTTTAATGATTTTTGAACAGAGTGGAAGAATAATAGGGCCAATTCAGCGAAGCGCTGTCAATGAAATGAAAATATCTGTAGAAGAGGCACATGGCAGGGGAGGGGTGAAGTGGGCAGGGGAGAGAGAGGGATCGTTAATTAGCTGGATTGCCCTCTTCTGGATAGAATCAAGCAGTCTTTGAGAGGATTTCGGTTCGCCACCCCAAATATGAGAGCAATATTTTATGGGGGGGGGGGGGGGATTTGAGATTTGTATAGAAATAGGCATGCATGGTGTCTTGTAAGAAATTACTTCACATCAATAATTGCCTTAGTATCCCTTAATGCAATCCCTTTCCATAATGCATAGCATTATGCATTTCTGTAAAGATGTGCACTTTTGTTCTGTATGCAACCCATTATCAGCTGACATTCATCTTACTAGAAGAGCTGTTTGGCGATGGTTTGGAATACTCAGAGGATTCCTTACGAAACTCAATACTAGGCAATGAAAGAATTCCAGACAAATAATCACAGGAATATGCCAAGACAAAAATCCTTCACCTCAAATAATATGAAATATGTTACTAGATATGCATTGAGAGACCAATAATTCATGTGTCAGAGTAGCGAAAAATAAAGAAATTATTTCTACAAATGCTCTAAATAGCAAGTAAGTCTTGATCAAAAATATCTCTCAGAATGACTTACACAACTACATAGCTAACTGATGCAAGTCTTTCTGTAACTCATCTTTCAAGAGTAAAAAAGAATTGCCAAGGTGACTATTGAAGCATTAGCACCAGTACATGGAATTCCAGCAAACTCTGCATTAATAAAATCTGATAATTCTCTATCAATTGCATCTAGAACATTCAATTAAAATATTCTAGAATATTTTAACAACATTTGGTACAACTGGTTACAATACAATATTCATGAATTGTGAATAGTTGCCTCTACCTGTACAATACGTGTTGTGTTAATGAATATATTATTGATAAGTGTTTGGCTGAAAGTACAGATTAATTCTCCAAATTGAAAATGTATTCCAGTCAGCCTGGTCAATTTTCTACAGTTGCAACTGAGAGTGAGAACATTTTCAGGTGATATACTAGAAAGCATAGGAACATTATTTCTAGTAGCATTACAATAAATTCCTACATTTCTAGTATACTTTACAACTTCCCGTTGCAGAGTATACTAGAGTATAAGGAAGCACAGTGCAAATCCTTAAGAGATATTGATGTTGTATGTAACCTACTTGTGAAACTATTCACACACAAAAGTGTATTGTGAAAAATATAAGTTCATGTCAAGTATAACATACTTGGCAACATAGAAATTTATTATACGTTGCCAAGTACAAAATATCAAAAATAAGAAACTATATGAGAGATATAGTTTCAACATTAGAAATGAATTCTTTCATTTCAAATGAAAGAATTCATTAGAAATAAACATTTACTTATACCGAATGACAAACTTCAAGCATTACATTCAAAGAATTATAGTATTTTCTAGTTTTAAGTACATAAATGCATTTCTAAACACAAAAGAAGCTTTTGTTTGGACAATTGCTGCTGGCAATGAAGTTAACTGTAATATCCAATTTGTTTAAAAAAAATAAATCAATAAACAGTATTAAGTGAAACTAAGTTTCATTTAATACTAAGGTGATAAGTGCTAATTTGACTATTAAATAATTATAATTACCAATGTGATTCTTTTCTCTACAGGATCTCTAACCCCAACAATAGTTCCCACAGCTGGAAGATTACTGTCATCTGCTACAGATCCTTCCATATGACAAGAATCATCATAATTGGCAGGTACAGGAGAAAGAAGTTTTACCTATAAAATACAATATTGGATATACAGATTTTGCAAGATGGAAAACCCTGCCATCTGAGCATGATTTATCTTCATAAAAATAATTAAAAGTATCCCATTTTCTGCGTGCGTGCGTGCGTGCATGTGTTAGGCTCAATAGTCATCACTGCCAAGTAACACAGCTTTATTACACATAGTGTAATAACTTAACATAGTGCACAAGGCAGAAATCTGCTGGGAGGAAATCAATCTGCAGAAAAGATGTGAATAATGGGGGTTGAAGGTTAATAATGGGGTTCATGGTTGAAGAGGAAAGCAAACATCTACAGTATCTGGAAGGAGGGCTGATTACAAAAGTTCAGAGTGTTGAACGAATGATAAGAATTATCTGGTATTCTGGTGGGATGTTTAACAATATGCATTGGCAAATTAATTCAGCTTCCCTTTGGACTTAACATGTGAATTAGAAAATAGGAGCCACTTTGCATTAGGAACATTAAAGCCTTCTACGAGGGTGTGCTGAAAAGTTGTGATAATCACCATGAAGGAACTGATGTAGAACCATATAACTTGCACATTATTCTACACATTCCCCATGAAGTGTTATACTTGTTACAATGCTGCTACAGCATTTCCAATTCTCTGAAAAAAAAGTCTTTACCTTGTTGCGCAAATTAGTCTATTTCTATTCTAGGTGTTTATCAGAACTTTTCACCCCCCCCCCCAATCATATGAGGATAGCCTCACTCTTTAGGTGATTAGACTGTATGAAATTAAAATTTTAGAGATAAGCATTGAAAAGTGTTAATTGTGACATCAGTAAGCAGGAAATTAAAGATATAAAGAGAAGTAATGAAATCTTTAGTCAAGCAGATCATAAAGCAGGGATTCCAAGCTTGGCAAGGAATGTAAGATTTTGAACATATCTCACAATATCTAATGAAAGCATAGCTGCAATGGCTCAGATGGATAGTAATTGTGAAAGATATCACAAATGGGATTTGGTTAGGAATAGCATTTGAATTTTGATGACTGAGTGGTGGCATACATCACTAAGGTTTGTACAGAAGCCACAAATGTTTGCAGAAGTGAAAACTGGTTATTTGCTATTTTTTGCAATTTGTTGTTGCATTTTTTTTTTTCAATGTTGATAGGAATTTTTTTTATATCCAAAGTGACTAGTACTAATTCGTAGTTGAGTTAGTGTAAGAAACTTATAGAGCAGGGGCATGTTAGAAGTGAGTGACACAACAGTGTCCCGTGTGCATTGTTATACTTCTGCTATGACTAAATAACTGGAATGAGGACTTTCATTCCCCAGCAAACAGAGTAAAAATCAGACAATTATTTACCATGTGATCAGGAAGCCTGTAGATTTGCTATCAGTAATGATGAAATCCCAACTGTTTACCAAGTAGAATCAAATGGAGAGAGTAAACAACATCAGATTACACTGGAGATATTTGTACTTCTCTCAGCAAATATAACCACAAGCTTAGCCACGACTCCTTTTCTACATATCAATCTCCTCCCAAACAATCTCAACCGCATAAACATGGCATTACTGCAACAGCACCAAGTGGGATGAACCTCTGACATTTCTACACTTCTTTACCATGGTGTGATTCTTTAAGCTTTTCCAATCTAAACCTGCTCTGACTAAATAACTGAAATAATCCTTACTGAAATGAGGACTTTCATTCCCCAGATTTCTACAAAAGACCTATACTACGGCCTGAACAAGTGCAATAACATCATTAAAAAAAAATCCAACACAGACTTCCTAAGGACCAAGTGCAATCAACATGCTTCTTACTTGCCTGAATCAAGCCTTCTGGTTTCTCACTAAGGCTGTTTGATGCAACTTCTACTCCCTTGTTTTCACCTCTCTCACAATGTGATGGTACCAAAATAAAATCCTGATGGTATATGGTAAAATCATACAAAAATAACAGTAGATTAAATATCCTTTTTTTCATCCTGAAATTCTTCTATAGATGACCAAGACATATCACTCCAATGCCACAAAGTGCTCACAATATGCCTGTCTCCTCTGTTCTTTCACCAGAAGGTCATCAGAAAATTCCTCATTCATTCATCCATACTGGATTCTCTGGTCCAGGTGATATCTCTAATTATGCTTAAAACTCCTTTGCCCAGCCTGTCTCTAAAATATGTGCTTCATGAATTTATCATCCCAGGGTCCTCATCTCAATGGAAAAATTCATCAAGAATCAGTTTCTATTTAGAGACCCTTCA